>NC_089703.1:6522700-6822700 GCF_031753505.1 Anomalospiza imberbis
CAGCCCGGCTAAGCCGGGTTTAGCTAGGCCAGGCTCAGTACCTGCAGGGTGTAGGAGTTGCTGTAGAGCAGCTCCAGCCTGGCTAAGCCGGGTTTAGCTAGGCCAGGCTCAGTACCTGCAGGGTGTAGGAGTTGCTGTAGAGCAGCTCCAGCCTGGCTAAGCCGGGTTTAGCTAGGCCAGGCTCAGTACCTGCAGGGTGTAGGAGTTGCTGTAGAGCAGCTCCAGCCTGGCTAAGCCGGGTTTAGCTAGGCCAGGCTCAGTACCTGCAGGGTGTAGGAGTTGTTGTAGAGCAGCTCCACGGCCACGTCGGCCCCGTCCGTGGTGCACTTGCCGTAGTTGCCACCCAGGCGATTCACCTGGTCCTGCGGGGACACGAAGGAGCCCGGGGTGATTCATTAGCAGGGTTGATTAATTAGTGCCCCAGGTGATTAGCAGGGTTAATTGGAGCCCTGGGTGATTAGCAGGGTTAATTAAAGCCAGCCATCACCCCCTGGGCTTCACTGAAGGAAGGGATATTGTGGGATGATTTGGGATGGTTTGGGATTGTTGGGAATCGTTTGGGGATGGTTTGGAGATGGTTTGGGATGGTTGGGATGGTTTGGGGATGGTGTGGGGATGGTTGGGGATGGTTGGGGATGGTTTGGAGATGGTTTGGGATGATTTGGGATGGTGTGGGATGGTGTGGGATGGTTGGGGATGGTGTGGGATGGTGTGGGATGGTTGGGGATGGTTTGGGATTGTTTGGGATGGTGTGGGATGGTTGGGATGGTTTGGGGATGGTTTGGGATGGTGTGGGATGGTTTGGGATTGTTTGGGATGGTGTGGGATGGTTGGGATGGTTTGGGGATGGTTTGGGATGGTGTGGGATGGTTGGGGATGGTTTGGGATTGTTTGGGATGGTGTGGGATGGTTTGGGATGGTTTGGGATGGTGTGGGATGGTTTGGGGATGGTTGGGGATGGTTTGGGGATGGTGTGGGATGGTTTGGGATTGTTGGGGATCGTTTGAGGATGGTTGAGGATGGTTTGGGATGGTGTGGGATGGTTTGGGGACGGTCTGGGATGGTTTGGGATTGTTTGGGATCGTTTGAGGATGGTTGGGGATGGTTTGGGATGGTGTGGGATGGTTTGGGATGGTTGGGATGGTGTGGGATGGTTTGGGATGGTTGGATTTTGGTTCACCCAGTGCCCACCTTGCTTGGGATGGTTTGGCATGGTTTGGCAGGGTTGGGGATGGTTTGGCATGGTTTGGCAGGGTTGGATTTTGTTCCCCCAGTGCCCACCTGGCGGATGGCGATGGTGGTGGCGATGCCCGGGCGGATGTGGAAGCCCTCGTGCTCCAGGAACGGGGTCTGGTTGTGGCTGTGGATCATCACCTTCACCCCGGCCACGGTGGACAGCAGCGGCATGTGCTCCTTCTGCTCGGCCCGCAGGATCAGGGACAGCCCTGGGGACACACAGGGGGGTTGGGACAGCTGGGGGACAGGAGAGCAGCTCCCAGTGCTGGGCAAAGGACAAGGACAGCCCTGGGGACACACAGGGGACAGGAGAACATCCCCAGTGCAGGGACAGCCCAGGGGACACACAGAAGGACAGGAGAACAGCTCCCAGTGCAGGGACAGCCCTGGGGACACACAGGGGACAGGAGAACATCCCAGTGCAGGGACAGCCCTGGGGGACACACAGAAGGACAGGAGAACAGCTCCCAGTGCAGGACAAAGGACAAGGACAGCCCTGGGGACACAAACATGGGGACAGGAGAACATCCCCAGTGCAGGGACAGCCCTGGGGACACACAGGAGGGACAGGAGAGCAGCCCCAGTGCAGGGACAGCCCTGGGGACACACAGGAGGACAGGAGAAGCAGCCCCAGTGCAGGGACAGCTTTGGGGACACAACCATGGGGACAGGAGAACAGCTCCCAGTGCAGGGACAGCCCTGGGGACACACAGGGGACAGGAGAGCAGCCCCAGAGCAGGGACAGCCCTGGGGACACAACCATGGGGACAGGAGAACATCCCCAGTGCAGGGACAGCCCTGGGGACACACAGGGGACAGGAGAACATCCCCAGTGCAGGACAAAGGACAAGGACAGCCCTGGGGACACAAACACAGGGGACAGGGAACAGCCCCAGTGCAGGGACAGTTTTGGGGACACACAGGGGACAGGAGAATATCCCCAGTGCAGGGACAGCCCTGGGGACACACGGAAGGACAGGAGAACAGCTCCCAGTGCAAGACAAAGGACAGGGACAGCCCTGGGGACACAAACACAGGGACAGGAGAGCAGCCCCAGTGCAGGGACAGCCCTGGGGACACAAACACAGGGACAGGAGAGCAGCCCCAGTGCAGGGACAGCTTTGGGGACACAAACACAGAGACAGGAGAACAGCTCCCAGTGCAGGGACAGCCCTGGGGACACACAGGAGGACAGGAGAACATCCCCAGTGCAGGACAAAGGACAGGGACAGCCCTGGGGACACAAACATGGGGACAGGAGAACATCCCCAGTGCAGGGACAGCTTTGGGACACAAACACGGGGACAGGAGAACATCCCCAGTGCAGGACAAAGGACAGGACAGCCCTGGGGACACACAGGGGACAGGAGAACATCCCCAGTGCAGGACAAAGGACAAGGACAGCCCTGGGGACACACAGGGGACAGGGAACAGCTGGAGTGCCCAGCTCTGGGCAAATCCCTCCTGTTTGGGTTTGGGTCCCAGCTTTGGGTTCTGTTTGGGTTCATTTTGGATCACAGAAAAGCCATTTTTAATTCTTACAGCCCTGGTGATAATGACACCTATTCCAAACCTTCAGGAATCCCGTAATAAATTATTACTAATAATAACCCTATAAATAAATAAAACCCAATAAATAAAACCCAACAAACCCGGATTTGGATTCTGGGATCCCTCAAGAGCCATTTTTATTCCTCAGAGCCCTAGTGGATAAGTGGCAGCTATTCCAAACCCTCAATAATCCCATAATAAATTAAAAATTAATAGTAATAATCACCCCTATAAATAAATAAAAACCCATAAATAAAACCCAATAAATAAAACCCAACAAACCCGGATTTGGACTCTGGGATCCCTCAGAGCCATTTTTAATTCTTAGAGCCCTGGTGACAATGGCAGCTATTGCAAACCCACAATAATCCCATAATAAATTATAAATAACCCTATAAATAAACCCCAGTAAACCTCAACATTCTGCAATAAACACTGAGAGAAATCCTGCTCCAAACCAAAAAGAAATTCTGCTTTTTTTTTTAGCCCAGATGCTGCTGGGGCTGAAAATAATCATATTGTGGTGGCACAATAATTTGTGCCACAGAAGAGATGCCAAAATTTGCCACTAAATCCTGCACCGAGGGCAAATTTAATTAATTCTCTTAATTTTAGCTCATTTTCCCCATTTTGGAGATCACTCACCATAAGGAATTCCTGGTTTTGTGGCTCTCCAGAAGGGATCTGTCCCCTTGCTGTTAAAAGTGTAGCAGCTCCCAAAAACTGGGTGGTGGAAGGAACGTAATCACTGGAAAATCAGAGATTTCACAGGGTTTAATGATTTGATTTTATTTTGATTTTATTTTTAATTATTTGATTTATTACCATAATTCCAAGCTGGATGTGTCTGGGAAAATGGGAATCACTGGAAAGTCAAGAGGGATTTGATGGAATTTTATGGAAAATCAAGAGAAATTTGATGGAGTTTTAATGGAAAATCAAGAGAGATTTGATGGAGTTTTTACTGGAAAATCAAGAGAGATTGGATGGAATTTTATGGAAAATCAAGAGAGATTTGATGGAGTTCTAATGGAAAATCAAGAGAGATTGGATGGAATTTTAATTATTTGATTTATTACCATAATTCCAAGCTGGTTGTGTTTGGGAAAAATGGGAATCACTGGAAAATCAAGAGAGATTGGATGGAATTTTATGGAAAATGAAGAGAAAATTTGATGGAGTTTTAATGGAAAATCAAGAGAAATTTGATGGAGTTTTAATGGAAAACCAAGAGAGATTGGATGGACTTTTAATTATTTGATTTATTACCATAATTCCAAGCTGGTTGTGTTTGGGAAAATGGGAATCACTGGAAAATCAAGAGAGATTGGATGGACTTTTAATTATTTGATTTATTACCATAATTCCAAGCTGGTTGTGTTTGGGAAAATGGGAATCACTGGAAAATCAAGAGAGATTGGATGGAATTTTATGGAAAATGAAGAGAAATTTGATGGAGTTTTAATGGAAAATCAAGAGAGACTTGATGGAGTTTTACTGGAAAATCAAGAGAGATTGGATGGAATTTTATGGAAAATCAAGAGAGATTTGATGGAGTTCTAATGGAAAATCAAGAGAGATTGGATGGAATTTTAATTATTTGATTGATGACCGTAATTCCAAGCTGGTTGTGTTTGGGAAAATGGGAATCACTGGAAAGTCAAGAGAGATTGGATGGAATTTTATAGAAAATCAAGAGAAATTTGAGGGAGTTTTAATGGAAAACCAAGAGAGATTGGATGGACTTCTAATTATTTGATTTATTACCATAATTCCAAGCTGGTTTTGTTTGGGAAAATGGGAATCACTGGAAAATCAAGAGAGATTGGATGGAATTTTATGGAAAATCAAGAGAAATTTGATGGAAAATCAAGAGAGATTTGATGGAGTTTTACTGGAAAATCAAGAGAGTTTTGATGGAATTTTATGGAAAATCAAGAGAAATTTGATGGAGTTCTAATGGAAAATCAAGAGAGATTGGATGGAATTTTAATTATTTGATTTATTACCATAATTCCAAGCTGGTTGTGTTTGGGAAAATGGGAATCACTGGAAAGTCAAAAGAGTTTTGATGGAGTTTTACTGGAAAATCAAAAGAAATTTAATGGGGTTTTAATTATGAGAGTGGAGACACTTTAATTCCAAGCTGGTTGTGTTTGGGAAAATGGGAATCACTGGAAAATCAAGAGAGATTGGACGGAATTTTATGGAAAATGAAGAGAAATTTGATGGAGTTTTAATGGAAAATCAAGAGAGATTGGACGGAATTTTATGGAAAATCAAGAGACATTTAATGGGGTTTTAATGGAAAATCAAGAGAGATTGAATGGAATTTTAATTATTTGATTTATGACTGTAGTTTAAAGCTGGATGTGTCTGGGAAAATGGAATCACTGGAAAATCAAGAGAGATGTGATGGAATTTTACTGGAAAAAGAAGAGAAATTTGATGGAGTTTTAATGGAAGATCAAGAGAAATTTAACGGGGTTTTAATTGGAAGTGTGACACCACCTTAATTCCAAGCCGGATTTGTTTGGGAAAATGGGAATCACTGGAACATCAAGAGTGGTTTGATGGTGCTCTACTGGGAAATGAAGAGAGATTTGATGGATTTTTAATGGAAAATCAATTTAATGGGGTTTTAATTACTATATATAGTGTATATAAATATATATACTACATATAGTATATAGTAGAATTAGAAAATAAAGTTACATTTTCAGTTTTTTCCTTCCCTCTTTTACACAACACGTGTCTGTGAGTTATTTTGTGTCATAGTGTGACACTCATTCCTATATATATATATACATAAAAATATATAGTATATAATCGTGTATATACTATATATTTAGAATACTATATATAGTATTGAGTTAGAAATAAATTTTTAATTTTTTTTCCTTCCCTCTTTTACACAACACGTGTCTGTGAGTTATTTCGTGTCGTAGTGTGACACCCTTTCCCATATATATAAAAGTATATAGTATATACAGTATATATATATACACAATATTGTATATAGTATAGAGTTAGAAAATAAAGTTAATTTTTTTTTCTATTCTTTTTTACATAACACGAGTCTGTGAGTTATTTCGAGTTGTAGTGTGACACCCTTTCCTATATATATATAAATATATAGCATATACAGTACATATATATATATATACACAACACTATATATAGTAAAGAGAAAATAAAGTTAATTTTTTTAGTTTTTTCTATTCTCTTTTACATAACACACGTCTGAGAGTTATTTCATGTCGTAGTTTGACACCCTTTCCTATATATATAAAAATATATAGCAGTGTATACAGTATATATATAAAATAGTATATATAGTATAGAGTTAGAAAATAAAGTTAATTTTTTTAGTTTTTTCTATTCTCTTTTACATAACACACGTCTGAGAGTTATTTCGTGTCGTAGTATGACACCTTTTCCTATATATATAAAAATATATAGCAGTGTATACAGTATATATATAAAATAGTATAAATAGTATAGAGTTAGAAAATAAAGTTAATTTTTTTAGTTTTTTCTATTCTCTTTTACATAACACACGTCTGTGAGTTATTTCGTGTCATAGTGTGACACCCTTTCCCATATATATATATATAAATACGTACTATGTACACTATATATATAATATAGTATATACGGTGTATATACACATATACTATAGCGCATACTCGTATATAGTATGCACTAAAGCTAGAAAATAAATTTTGAAAATAGAGTTAGAAAATAAATTTAGAAGATAAATTTAGAGCTAGAGAATAAATTCGTCTCGCGGCGTGACAGCCTTTCCGTAAATCCCTTTTCCCACGCCCACCCCGTGCGCCACTGGCGGAACGCCCGCGTTCCCCGTGCGCGCCCACCTGGGCCGGCAGGGCTCGCCGTCGTACTGGCAGGAGTAGACGAGGTCCTGGAAGCGCCGCTGGGGCCGGGCCAGCGCCGGGGGCAGCTGGGCCACCAGGTTGATGTAGTGGAAGCGGAACCACTCCTGCAGCGCGGCCGTGCCCGAGGCGTGCGAGCTGAAGAAGCAATTCCCACCCGTGGAGTTGCACTGGGACACGGGAAAGGGCGGCGGGGAAAAGGGGATGTGAGGTGCTGCTGGTGTGGGAGTTGGGGGGGTTGTAGGGTGAGGATTGGTTTGTTAGGGGATATTCATTATATTATGTTATATTATATTGTGTTATGTTCTATCATATCATAATTATATCATGTTATATCATATATATATTATATGTATTATACATATTATATATACTATATACGTATTATATATAATTAATATATATTATATATTATTATACATATTACATATAATCTCTATATTCTATATAATTACGTAACACATATGAAATATATAATTTTAATATATAACATATTAAATATCTATACATATCTATAAATATATATAATAATATATATCTATAAAGCTATCTGTATCTATAAATATCTAAAAATATGCAAATTATATATATAATAGTATATAAATTATATATTATTTTGATATATAATTAGTATTTTTAAAATAAATTATTGTATTATATGAGAACTATTATTATTCCCATAATAGTAATAGATTATTTCCATAATATATTACTATTATGGGAACTATTAATATAATATAATAAATATAATATAACATAATATAATATAATATAATATAATATAATATAATATAATATAATATAATGTAATATAATATATTATTATATTTAATGGGAACAATTATTATTCCCATAATAGCTAAAGATTATTTTTGTGCAAATCCCATCCAGGTATCTTTGGGGTGAATCCCAATCCCTATCCCTAGGCATTTTGGGGTGAATCCTCATCCCAATCCCCAGGTATTTTGAGGTGAACCCCCAGGTATTTTGGGGTGAATCTCCAATTTCTTTGGGGTAAATCCCAATCCCAGTCCCCAGTTACTTTGGGGAGCATCCCCATCACAATACCCATGTATTTTGGGGTGAATCCCTAGTTTCTTTGGGATAAATCCCAATCCCCAGGTATTTTGGGGTGAACCCCCAGGTATTTTGGGGTGAACCCCTAGTTTCTTTGGGATAAATCCCAATCCCCAGGTATTTTGGGGTGTACCCCCATGTATTTTGGGGTGAACCCACAGTTTCTTTGGGGTGCACCCCCATGTATTTTGGGGTGATCCCACAGTTTCTTTGGGATAAATCCCAATCCCCATGTATTCTGGGGTGAACCCCCAGTTTCTTTGAGATAAATCCCAATCCCCATGTATTTTGGGGTGAACCCGCAGTTTCTTTGGGATAAATCCCAATCCCCATGTATTCTGGGGTGAACCCCCAGTTTCTTTGAGATAAATCCCAATCCCCATGTATTCTGGGGTGAACCCCCAGTTTCTTTGGGATAAATCCCAATCCCCATGTATTCTGGGGTGAACCCCCAGTTTCTTTGGGATAAATCCCAATCCCCATGTATTTTGGGGTGAACCCGCAGTTTCTTTGGGTGCACCCCCCCCCCCCCGAGGTGCCCCCCGCTGCCCTTTCCGTGCCCGCTCTGCTGCAGCCGCGCTCACCAGCCGGAATCCCACTCTGGAATGTTTCCTGCCGGCCCTGGGCTCCCACATCCTGACCAGGGAGAAGTTGTGGCTGAGCCTGAAGTTGCTGCTGAGGTTGGCCCGGGGCTGGACAGGGATGGCCCTGTCCTTGTCCTTGTCCTTGTCCTTGTCCTTGTCCCTCAGGTGGGACAGCCTGGCCGAGGCCTTGGGGCCGTACAGGAAGGTCAGCGACTCCTCGGCCATGCGCTCCAGCTGCTCCAGCTGCTCCCTTATCACCTCAAACCTGCAGGGATTGGGGGAAAATCCACGTTTTGGGAAAATTCCACATTTCTGATCTCTCACTGACCAGCTCAAACCTGCAGGAATTGGGGGAAAATCCACGTTTTGCGAAAATTCCACATTTCTGATCTCTCACTGACCAGCTCAAACCTGCAGGGATTAGGGGGAAATCCATATTTTGGGAAAAAAATCTACACTTCGGGAAAAATTCCACATTTCTAATCTCACAGTCTCCATGGAAAGGTTATTCCTTGGGGTCCGTGGGAGAATATCCAGAAATTGTGCTGGTCAGCACAACAAACACTAATAATATTAACTTAATATTTAATTTATTAATTTAATATTTAATTTATTAGTTTCCCAAACCTTTGGGATGTGTCCCAGCCCATTCCCAAACCTTGGGGACACATCCCAGACCATTCCCAAACCTTTGGGATGTGTCCCAGCCCATTCCCAAACCATTGGGACACATCCCAGCCCATTCCCCAACCCTTAGGACATGTCCCAGAGACCATTCCCAAACCTTTAGGACGTGTCCCAGCCCATTCCCAAAGCTTTGGGACACATCTCAGACCATTCCCAAACTTTAGTGACACATCCCAGCCCATTCCCAAACCTTTGAGACACATCCCAGACCGTTCCCAAACCTTTTAGGACGTGTCCCAGCCCATTCCCAAAGCTTTGGGACACATCTCAGACCATTCCCAAACTTTAGTGACACATCCCAGCCCATTCCCAAACCTCTGAGACACATCCCAGACCGTTCCCAAACCTTTAGGACGTGTCCTAGCCCATCCCCAAACCTTAATGACACATCCCAGCCCATTCCCAAACCCTTGGGACACATCCCAGCCCATTCCCAAACCCCAGCTGACCTGTAGGGATCCAGGTTGCAGATGGTGACGGCCGGGAACATTTTGGGCTCGGAGTCCATGGACATGGTGAGCACCACGGGGTAGGCCCAGAACTGGCTGAACATGAGGGCAAATCTGCCAGTAGAGCATGGCGAGGCTGGCCAGCAGCAGCAGCGTCCAGAACGCCGTCTTGGCGCGGTTCCTGCCGGAGCACACCAGCCGGATGGTGCCGTGGATCGTGGTGTTCTTGCAGAAGAACTCAAACATCTCCTTGAAGGAGCCGTAGAACTCGATCAGCCTTTCCTCACCTGCTCCTGCTCCTGCTCCTCCTGCTCCTCCTGGCAGCTCTGGTTCCATCCTCTAAGTGGCTTTCTGGGAACAAATGGGAAAATTGGATTAAGCTGAGGGAAAGAGTCTTTCAAAAAGGCATTTTTCAAACAGGCTTGGTCCAAGGAGGTCTCTTCCAAAGAAGTTTTTTCCAAAAAAGGTTCTTCCAAATGGCATTTTCCAAAGAGGACTTTTCCAAATGGCTTTTTCCAAATGGCATTTTCCAAAGAGGATTTTCCAAATGGCCTTTTCCAAATGGCATTTTCCAAAGAGGACTTTTCCAAATGGCCTTTTCCAAATGGCATTTTCCAAAGAGGACTTTTCCCAAACGGGCTTATCCCAAATGGGCTCTTCCAAAGAGGTCTCTCCCAAAAAAACTTCTTCTAAACGGGCTTTTCCAAAGGAACCTTTCCCAAGTGGCGTTTTCCAAAGAGGACTTTTCCACAGAGGACTTTTCCCAAACAGGTTCTTCCAAAGAGGTCTCTTCCAAACAAGTTTTTCCCAAAGAGGCCTTTCCCAAAGAGGGTTTTTCCATAGTGGCCTTTTCCAAAATGGATTTTTCCAAAGAGGGTTTTCCCACAGTGGCCTTTTCTAAAATGGATTTTTCCAAGACACTTCTCCAAAGTGGTCTTTTCCAAAGAATGCTTTTCCAAAGTGGATTTTTCCAAAGAGGATTTTTCCAAAGAGGCCTTTTCCAAACACGCCTCTTCCAAACAGATTTTTCCAAAGTGGCCTTTTCCCAAGAGTCCTTTTCCAAACAGGTTTTTTCCCAAGAGACCTCTTCCAAACTGGCCTTTTCCCAAGAGACCTCTTCCAAACTGGCCTTTTCCAAAGAAGCTTTTCCAAAGTTGCCTCTTCCAAAGAAATCTTTTCCAAGCAGGCCCCAAACGAGCTTGTAATTAGGAAAACCTGACATTAAAAGCACAGAGAATCTGGATCCAGGGAGATCCTCCCCAGAATCTGGATCCAGGAAGGAGCAAGGAACCCAAATTCTGCTGCTGCTGAGGAATTCCGAGGAGCTTTCCCCCACTCCCAGAGGATTCCTCTGCCAAGGTGGACTTGGGACCAATGCTGGGAAGTTTGAGGGCAAAAAAGGTGGGGAATTTTCTTCTCTCCAAGAAGTCCAAGGAATTCTGACGTGCCAGCTCATTGTGGATCCACAAAGATTTGTAATTCATGACTGGGGGAATATTTCTAGTGGGATATTCTGATTTAAACATTATTATTTATTATATTGTAATAGGTATGATTTATTATTTATTGATATATATTTATTTAGATTTTTATATATTATTTCATTATATGCATTATTTATATATTCATTTTTATAGTTTATTTATTCTATATATTATTTACTCTATGCATTATTTATATATGTATTTTTATAGTTTATTTATTCTATATATTATTTACTATATGCATTATTTATTTATATATTTATTTTTATGGTTTATTTATTCTATATATTATTTATTATATTATTATTTGTTTTTCTTTTATGTGCCCAAAACAAGACTGGCTCAAAACCACCACAATGGCTTCATCCTTATGGCAAAGAATCAGGGAAAAATTCAACTTTCACCGGGTTGTGAATTAGCAGCTGGTTTTAATTTTTGCTGTAGGGCCTCATTGTGCAGAATAAACCAGGATGAATTTATCTCTGAACTCTGCTCCAAGATGAAACACAGGAGGTGCAGGCAGGAATTTTAGGACAGAAATGGAGAAAAACCTCAGCTGGAAGCACAGAGGGGACGAGGCAAATTAGGGTGTGGAGAAAGAACTGAACATGATAATTTAATTCCAAAACTGAAGAAACTGCTGGAAATAAAATAAGAACACTCTCAGGGTATTTCCTCAAGACCACCAAAATATTATTACTACATTAATATATTATTAATAGTAATATTAATATCACATTAATAGAGTATATTAATATATTATTAAAAGTAATTATACTGTTAATATTATTGATAAATTATTAATATATTATAATAGTAATATGTTAATATTTAGAAGTTAATATTAATAATATTAATATTATTAATTAATGTTATGAACAGCGATTTTGCCACATAAATAGGAATTTAAATCTTTGTACTTTACAGCAGTGAAAAAGCACACAAACTGAAAACCACTCAAAAGAGCAGCATAAATACAAATAAAAATCCAGATTTTTTTTTTTTTTTTAATTATCCCAGTAATTAAAACGTCTCCTGTGCTACTCCAGGGATTCATTCCAGCATTTCTGAGCATGGAAAACTGGCTCTGGTGGCACTTTGGGACATCGGAGTGACCTTGGGACATTTCCGTGTCCTGAAGATGACAAGGTGAGAATTTCCAACATGACAGCAGCCCGTGAATCACCCTGCTCATTATGTCATTACAAGGAGTTTACTGAGTCCAAACTTTGGGACAACCTTTGCTCCAAATTAAAAAAAAAAAAAAAAATATATATATATAGAAAATAAAATAAATAAATAAGTAATAAAAAATTTAAAAATAATAAAAATAAAAAATGATAAAATAATTTTAAAAAAATAATAAAAATAATAAAATTGATAATAAAATAATAAAATAAAAATAATAAAATATAATAATAACATTTTAAATACAGGGATAGAAGTTGAAATTGAGGAGAGCAGAAGCAGCTGAAGGATTGTCGGGAGAGGCGCTGTGATGATGAAATTAATGAAATTAATTTAATTTAACTTAAAGAAATTAAAGCTCTGAGTCTTTAGCCATAAGGAAATGTGGAAAAAAATAATTAGCCAAAATGAATGCTTAAAGAATCCACTTCTTGCTCATGAGGAAATGTAAAATAAAAGGAATAATTACTCAAAATGAATGCTAAAAGAATTTATCAAACACAGATTTTTTTTTTTTTTAACCTCTAATTTTGACTCTAAAAGCCCCCGGACAAAGCCTGGTTGTCAGAGATAATTCCGTTTTCAGGCGTTCTGAGTGGGATTTTAAGCTTATGGTGAATTCATCCTGTTTAAATCTGCTTTGTTAAAATTAACAGAATGAAAAAAAAAATTAACAAAGAGAAATAATTCAGAAACAATCAGGAAAAACAGCACAACCCAAGATTTAGAGCTACAAATATAAAAACACAGATTAAAAATAAATAAATAAATCTAATTCTAACCAAATTACAGCCCTTCCCCGCTGTACCTTGGCAGGAACTCTGAGCGTTGAGCGAAGCCACTAAACCCAGCCCTGGGCTTAACCCCGAGCAGAAGTCAAGTCCTGGCCCAAAGCTGTGGGATTTGGGAGTGAGAAGCCCTGGAGCTGTCCAGCCTTTATGGAGGGAAGGGATGACATCAAAAGGGGCAGGACCAGAGGAGGAGATCATGGGAATTATTCAAAGCATGATCCAGGGAATAATAGGGAGTGAAGGAACTGGACAAACGGGTTAACGGGGAGGTTACACCGGAGTTAAGCTGGGTTTAAGTGCTGCTGGCGTGTTCACCTCGGGGGTTTTTTTACCCCTCGTGATCAGTCATCGTTTTTAGGGATTCCAGAATGTTCTTCCTGCTCTGGATTTTTCCATCTTTGTTGTTCCTGCTCTGGATTTTTCCATCTTTGTTGTTCCTGCTCTGGATTTTCCCTTCTTTCTTCTTCCCACTCTGGATTTTTCCATTTTTGTCCTTCCCACTCTGGATTTTCCCTTCTTTTTTCTTCCCACTCTGGATTTTCCTTTTTTTGTCCTTCCCCTTCTGGATTTTCCCATCTTCATTCTTCCCACTTTGGATTTTCCCATCTCTGTCCTTCCCATTCCGGATTTTCCCATCTTTGTCCTTCCCGCTCTGGATTTTCCCATTTATGGAGGATCTTTCTGCCTTCTTTCCCTGTTTTCCAGAGCCTGGCAGGATCCCAGGGAATCTGAGCCATCAAGTCTCGATGAATTGTATTCCTCGGCAGAATCGGTGTGGATTTCCTCCTGCTTCTCCAAGAATATCCTATCCCATTCCAATCTCAATCCCATCCCATTCCAATCCCAGTCCCAGTCCCATTCCCAATTCCATCCCCATCCCAATCCCCATCCAATTCCAGTCCCAATTCCAATCTCAATCCCTATCCTAATTCCAATCCCAATCCCTATCCTAATTCCAATCCAAATTCCAATCCCATCCCAATTCCAATCTCAATCCCAATCACATCCCAATTCCAATCCCATCGCAATCCCAATCCAATCCCAATTCCATCGCAATCCCATCCCAATTCCAATTCCAATCCAATCCCAATTCCAATCCCATCCCCAATCCCAATCCAATTCCATCCCCATCCCAATCCCATCCCAATCCCCATCCAATTCCAGTCCCAATTCCAATCTCAATCCCTATCCCAATTCCAATCCAATTCCAGTCCCAATCCTAATTCCAATCCCATCCCAATTCCAATCTCAATCCCAATCACATCCCAATTCCAATCCCAATCCAATCCCAATTCCATCGCAATCCCATCCCAAATCCAATCCCAATTCCATCGCAATCCCATCCCAATTCCAATCCCAATCCAATCCCAATTCCATTGCAATCCCATCCCAAATCCAATCCCAATTCCATCGCAATCCCATCCCAATTCCAATCCCAATCCAATCCCAATTCCATCGCAATCCCATCCCAAATCCAATCCCAATTCCATCGCAATCCCATCCCAATTACAATCCCAATCCAATCCCAATCACATCCCAATTCCAATCCCATCACAATCCCAATCCAATCCCAATTCCATTGCAATTCCATCGCAATCCCATCCCAATTACAATCCCAATCCAATCCCAATCCATCCCAATCCCAATCCCAACCCCATCCCCATCGCGGATTCGGGTGCTGAGATGGAAACAGAACCAAACCAACCGGGTTCAAATGGGGTTCTGGGCTCGTGGTTGGGTTAAAGAGTGGCAGAAGTGAGGGAGAAACGGATTTGGGGCTCCTTGGAGAACTCCCGGGATCCTTTTTGATCCTTTCCCACGTGAAACACAGCGCTGCAGGAAGCTGGGATGTGAAAATGGGAATCTTTGGGATGCAGATGGAGTTTCGAACCCCCATGATCTTTGATCCTTTCCCACGTGGGAAACAGCGCTGCGGGGATTGTTTTAAGGTGAAAATGGGAATTTTTGGGATCCAGGTAAGTTTAGAGCCTGCCTTTCCAAACTGGATTTTCTCTCCCACTGGAAGCTGTGAAACATCAGTGTTGGCAAAAAAAAAAAAAACAAAAAAACAAATTTCTTGTGAAATTTGGTTCAGAAAGAAGGGAGAAGGGCCAGAGGTGGAGGGAAAAAAACTCCCCTGATTTTGACTGATTTTAATCCTATTTACACTTGATTTATGCTGGATTTTGTTCTAGACACATGGAAATGTTTTAATTATTTAAATTTTTTTAATATTTAAACATTTAAAAATTTAAACTATTTATTTAAAATTTTGTCCAAGGCACATGGAAATTTTTAAATTATTTTTTACATTTTAAATTTTTAAATTATTTAAAATATTCAATTCCTATTGACCAGCTTTGACATTAAAAAAAAATTTCACAAATCACACCTAAAACCTGATTTAAATTAAACTTAAAAGAACACCATTATTTTAGAAAATAATAAAAAAAAATTATTTTCAAATTAAAATTTAAAATTTTAAAAATTAATTTTAATTTTTTTAAATTAAAATTTAATTTTTAATTTTTAAAATAATTTTCATTTTTAATGAAAAAGGAAACCCAGCTGAACGAAGAGCTGCAGCAGAGGCAGGTGATGAGCTAATTAGCTGAAATCTCATTAAAAACCCGGTCCTGTCACGCTCGTGTCTCTCCTCACCCCGCGTTGTGCAATGGAAAATGCAACAATGCAATTCTTGCACAAGGAGCACCGGAGGAAAAAATTCTTCTCCTGTTGCCTCACAGTGGCAGCAGCTCGGAAAAAAATCCCTCTAAAATTTCCTCCAGGAATTTTTTTTTTCCCTGGAAAATCGGGGAAAAAAAACCAGAATCACTCATGAAATATCCCAGTTTTGTTGGGTGATTTTTGGGGGTTTTTGTGGTGAAAAAAATCCTTCTAAAATTTCCTCCGGAAATTTTTTTTCCCTGGAAAATTGAGAAAAAAACCCCACAGCATCGCTCAGGAAAAAAATCTCTCTAAAATTTCCTCCAGGAATTTATTTTTCCAGGAAAATCAGGAAAAAAAAAAAAAACAGCATCGCTTAGAAAATATCCCAGTTTTGTTGGGTGATTTTTGGGGATTTTCGTGGTGGAAAAATCCCTCTAAAATTTCCTCCAGAATTTTTTTTTTCCTGGAAAATTGAGAAAAAAACCCACAGCATCGCTCAGGAAAAAAATCTCTCTAAAATTTCCTCCAGGAACTTATTTTTTCTGGAAAATCGGGAGAAAAACCCACATCGCTCAGAAAATATCCTGGATCTGTTGGGTGATTTTTGTGGTGGAAAAATCCCTCTAAAATTTCCTCCAGGAATTTTTTTTTTCCTGGAAAATCGGGGAAAAAAAACCAGCATCACTCAGGAAACATCCCAGTTTTGTTGGGTGATTTTTGGGGATTTTCGTGGTGGAAAAATCCCTCTAAAATTTCCTCCGGAAATTTTTTTTCCCTGGAAAATTGAGAAAAAAACCCACAGCATCACTCAGGAAAAAAATCTCTCTAAAATTTCCTCCAGGAACTTATTTTTTCTGGAAAATCGGGAAAAAAACCCACATCGCTCAGAAAATATCCTGGATCTGTTGGGTGATTTTTGTGGTGAAAAAATCCCTCTAAAATTTCCTCCAGGAATTTATTTTTCCAGGAAAATCAGGAAAAAAAAGCCAGCATCGCTTAGAAAATATCCCAGTTTTGTTGGGTGATTTTTTGGGATTTTCGTGGTGGAAAAATCCCTCTAAAATTTCATCTGGAAATTTTTTTTTCCTGGAAAATTGAGAAAAAAACCCCACAGCATCGCTCAGGAAAAAAATCTCTCTAAAATTTCCTCCAGGAACTTATTTTTTCTGGAAAATTGGGAAAAAAACCCACATCGCTCAGAAAATATCCTGGATCTGTTGGGTGATTTTTGTGGTGAAAAAATCCCTCTAAAATTTCCTCCAGGAATTTATTTTTCCAGGAAAATCAGGAAAAAAAAACCAGCATCGCTTAGAAAATATCCCAGTTTTGTTGGGTGATTTTTGGGGATTTTCGTGGTGGAAAAATCCCTCTAAAATTTCCTCCGGGAATTTTTTTTTTTTCCTGAAAAATTGGGGGAAAAAAATCAGTGCTGCTCAGAAAATATCCTGGATCTGTTGGGTGATTTTTGTGGTGGAAAAATCCCTCTAAAATTTCCTCCAGGAATTTTTTTTTTCCAGGAAAATCGAGGGAGAAAAAAAAAATTGGATCAGCATCACTCAGGAAATATCCCGGTTCTGTTGGGTGATTTTTGTGGTGAAAAAAATCCCTCTAAAATTTTTTCCAGGTTTGTTTTTTTCCAGGAAAATTGGGAAAAAAACCAGCATCGCTCAGGAAAAAATCCCTCTAAAATTTCCTCCAGGATTTTGTTTTTCCTGAAAAATTGGGGGAAAAAATCAGCATCACTCAGAAAATATCCTGGATCTGTTGGGTGATTTTTGTGGTGAAAAAATCCCTCTAAAATTTTTTCCAGGTTTGTTTTTTTCCAGGAAAATTGGGAAAAAAACCAGCATCGCTCAGGAAAAAATCCCTCTAAAATTTCCTCCAGGAATTTT
This sequence comes from Anomalospiza imberbis, assembly GCF_031753505.1. Lineage (NCBI taxonomy): Eukaryota > Metazoa > Chordata > Aves > Passeriformes > Viduidae > Anomalospiza > Anomalospiza imberbis. Next base: position 6,540,206 of record NC_089703.1, read on the forward strand.
TTTTTTTCCAGAAAAATTGGGGGAAAAAATCAGCGCTGCTCAGAAAATATCCTGGATCTGTTGCGTGATTTTTGTGGTGGAAAAATCCCTCTAAAATTTCCTCCAGGAATTTTTTTTTTTTCCCAGAAAAATTGGTAAAAAAACCAGCATCGCTCAGGAAATATCCTGGATCTGTTGGGTGATTTTCGTGGTGAAAAAATCCCTCTAAAATTTTTTCCAGGTTTGTTTTTCTCCAGGAAAATTGGGAAAAAAACCAGCATCGCTCAGGAAAAAATCCCTCTAAAATTTCCTCCAGGATTTTTTTTTTTCCTGAAAAATTGGGGGAAAAAATCAGCGCCGCTCAGAAAATATCCTGGATCTGTTGGGTGATTTTTGTGGTGAAAAAATCCCTCTAAAATTTTTTCCAGGTTTGTTTTTTTCCAGGAAAATTGGGAAAAAAACCAGCATCGCTCAGGAAAAAATCCCTCTAAAATTTCCTCCAGGATTTTTTTTTTTCCTGAAAAATTGGGGGAAAAAATCAGCGCCGCTCAGAAAATATCCTGGATCTGTTGGGTGATTTTTGTGGTGAAAAAATCCCTCTAAAATTTTTTCCAGGTTTGTTTTTTTCCAGGAAAATTGGGAAAAAAACCAGCATCGCTCAGGAAAAAATCCCTCTAAAATTTCCTCCAGGAATTTTTTTTTTTCCAGAAAAATTGGGGGAAAAAATCAGCGCTGCTCAGAAAATATCCTGGATCTGTTGGGTGATTTTTGTGGTGGAAAAATCCCTCTAAAATTTCCTCCAGGAATTTTTTTTTTTTCCCAGAAAAATTGGTAAAAAAACCAGCATCGCTCAGGAAATATCCTGGATCTGTTGGGTGATTTTCGTGGTGAAAAAATCCCTCTAAAATTTTTTCCAGGTTTGTTTTTTTCCAGGAAAATTGGGAAAAAACCAGCATCGCTCAGGAAAAAATCCCTCTAAAATTTCCTCCAGGATTTTGTTTTTTTTTCCTGAAAAATTGGGGGAAAAAATCAGCATCGCTCAGAAAATATCCTGGATCTGTTGGGTTATTTCTGTGGTGAAAAAATCCCTCTAAAATTTCCTCCAGGTTTTTTATTTTTTCCTGAAAAATGGGGGGAAAAAAATCAGCGCTGCTCAGAAAATATCCTGGATCTGTTGGGTGATTTTTGTGGTGAAAAAATCCCTCTAAAATTTTTTCCAGGTTTGTTTTTTTCCAGGAAAATTGGGAAAAAACCAGCATCGCTCAGGAAAAAATCCCTCTAAAATTTCCTCCAGGATTTTTTTTTTTCCCAGAAAAATTGGTAAAAAAACCAGCATCGCTCAGGAAATATCCTGGATCTGTTGGGTGATTTCTGTGGTGGAAAAATCTCTCTAAAATTTCCTCCAGGAATTTATTTTTTTCCTGAAAAATGGGGGGAAAAAAATCAGTGCTGCTCAGAAAATATCCTGGATCTGTTGGGTGATTTTTGTGGATTTTCGTGGAGAGAACTGGGGGAAAAAATTCCTTCACTGCTTAAAAATGTCATTTTTTTTTTGGATTTTTTTTTTGCTTCAAAAAGCAGAGATCGCGGAGATAAAACCCTGAGGAAGTCCTGGGGGGTGGCAGGGCTGGAATTAAAAATCCCGAGGAAGGCTGGAATTAAAAATTCGCACTGAGGCTGGAAATGATATTTAAAATTATATTTAAAACTATACTTAAATTATAGTAAAATTATATTTAGATAATATTAATAATGATATTAAAAATACATTTAAATTGTATTTAAATTATAAGAAAATTATATTAAAATTATGTATGGGAAATATACTAAAATATATTAATATATTATCCATTTAAATTATAATATAATAATATATTAATGTTATATTACCCTATATTAATTTTACTTCTATATTATCAGATATTATATTATACTATATTAATTATATATATATATATATATATATATATATACATACATATATACATATACATATATATTATTACATTATATTTATTATATTATGGCATTGTATTATATATTAATTTTACATTATATTATATATTAACTTTATATTATATTACACTATATTATACCATTATACTATATATTCATTATATATTATATTATATTCTAATGCATTATATTATATTACATTATAATATCACATTATTATATTACACTGTATTACACTGTTACACTATGTTACATTATATTATATTAATTATATTAATTATATTATATTAATTATATTATATTAATTATATTATATTATATTATATTATATTATATTATATTATATTATATTATATTATATTGTGTTATTTGTTATTATTCTATACATTCATTATATATTATAAATATTATAGTATAATGCATTACATTACATTATATTACATTATATTTTTATAATAGAATAATTACTCTTTTAATGCTAATTTTAACATTATATGAGCATTCTAGTCCATTAATATTCCGATATATTAATTTTTAGTATCTCTTTCACAGGCTCAGCTGGATGATAAAATGATTCTCAGCCATCTGATAAACCACTGGAACAGAAATAAAAATCGAATTATTAAAAAATGCCAATGTCAGGCAGCCAGAGTCGCAGGAGAGTTTCCCAGAGGGGAAAAAAATAAGGAATTCAGAGGGGGAAAAAAAGGAATTCAGGTGTCCCAGATGAAAAAAAATCCCATTTAATTCTCATAAACATAAACGATATAAATTAAAAATTCACTTTTTTACATTAAAACCCCATTTTCTACATTAAAAAAAATCCCTTTTAATTCCCATAAACATAAACGATATCAATAAAACATTAACTTTTACATTAAAGCCCTGTTTTCTACGTTAAAAACCCCTTTTAATTCCCATAAACATAAACGATATAAATTAAAAATTCACTTTTTTACATTAAAACCCCATTTTCTACATTAAAAAATCCCTTTTAATTCCCATAAACATTAACGATATCAATAAAACATTAACTTTTACATTAAAGCCCTGTTTTCTACATTAAAAACCCCTTTTAATTCCCATAAACATAAACGATATAAATAAAAAATTCACTTTTTTACATTAAAACCCCATTTTCTACATAAAAAATCCCATTTAATTCTCATAAACATAAATTCTATAAATAAAAAAATAACTTTTTAACACAAAAAAACCCATTTTCTATATAAAAATCCCATTTAATTCCCAGAAACATAAACTACATAAATAAAAAATGGCTTTTTATATTAAAAGTCCCATTTCCTACATAAAAAATCCCATTTAATTCTCATAAACATAAATTTTATAAATAAAAATTCACTTTTTTTACATTAAAACCCCGTTTTCTACATTAAAACTCCTTTTTAATTCCCATAAACATAAAGGACATAAATAAAAAGTTCACTTTTTTACATTAAAAACCTCATTTTCTACATTAAAAAATCCCATTTAATTCCCATAAACATAAATGATGTAATTAAAAATGAACTTTTTCACATGTAAACACAATTTTCTAGATAAAAAAACCCTTTTAATTCCCATAAACATACATTTCATAAATAAAAAATTCACTTTTTTTTACATTAAAACCCCCCAATTTCTATATTAAAATCCCATTTAATTCCCAGAAACATAAACGATATAAATAAAAAATGAATTTTTCTACACCCCTGCTGCTTCACCTGCCAGGCAGCTCTGATGGCACGGGGCTAATCCTTAATTAAAATGCTAATTAAGTTGTTAATTACTGTTTGTGCAGCGCCCCGGTGACGTCACCGGCCCTGGCGTGGCTTTGTCACCTCCCCTCAATGGCTCCACCCTCCTTAAAAATGAGATTTTTTTGGGGATTTTTCTCCTTAAAAATGAGGTTTTTTGGGATATTCCACATAAAAATGAAATTTTAATGGATATTCCTCCTTAAAAATAAGTTTTTTTTGGGCTATTCCTCATAAAAAATGAAATTTTAATGGTTATTCCTGGTTAAATATGAAGTTTTTTGGGGATATTCCTGGTTAAACATGAAGTTTTTTGGGGATATTCCTGGTTAAAAATGAGGTTTTTTAGGGTATTCCTGGTTAAAAATTAAGTTTTTTGGGATATTCCTCGTTTAAAAGGAGGGTTTTTTTGGGTTTTCCTCCTTAAAAATGAGGTTTTAGTGGGATTTTCCTCCTTAAAAAGGAGGTTTTTTGGGATATTCCTGGTTAAAAATGAAGTTTTTTTTGGATATTCCTCGTTTAAAAGGAGGTTTTTTGGGTTTTCCTCCTTAAAAATGAGTTTTTAGTGGGATTTTGCTCCCTAAAAATGAGGTTTTTTGGGATATTCCTGAATAAAATGAAGTTTTTTGGGATATTCCTCGTTTAAAAGGAGGGGTTTTTTTGGGTTTTCCTCCTTAAAAATGAGGTTTTTTGGGATCTTCCTCATTAAAAATGAATTTTTATGGGATATTCCTCAGTATAAATGAGGTTTTTTGGGATATTCTTCCGTAAAAAGGAGAAATTTTTTTTGTATTTTCCTCCTTAAATTGAGGTTTTAGTGGATATTTCTCATTAAAAAAATGAGTTTATATGGGCTATTCCTCGTTCAAAATGAGTTTTTAGTGGATATTCCTCGTCCAAAATGAGTTTTTTGGGGATTTTCCTCCTTAAAAATGAGGGGTTTTTTGGCATTTTCCTCCTTAAAAATGAGGTTTTAGTGGATATTCCTCGTTAAAAATGAGGTTTTAGTGGATATTCCTCGTTAAAAATGAGGTTTTAGTGGATATTTCTCATTAAAAATGAGGTTTTAGTGGATATTCCTCGTTAAAATTAGGTTTTAGTGGATATTCCTCCTTAAAAATGAGTTTTTAGTGGATATTCTTAGTTCAAAATGAGTTTTTAGTGGATATTTCTCATTAAAAATGAGGTTTTAGTGGATTTTCCTCCTTAAAAATGAGGGGTTTTTTTTGGGTTTTCCTCCTTAAAAATGAGGTTTTAGTGGATATTCCTCGTTCAAAATGAGGTTTTAGTTGATATTTCTCATTAAAAATGAGGTTTTAGTGGATATTCCTCGTTAAAAATGAGGTTTTAGTGGATATTCCTCGTTAAAAATGAGGTTTTAGTGGATATTCTTCGTTCAAAATGAATTTTTAGTGGCTATTTCTCATTAAAAATGAGTTTTTAGTGGATATTCCTCGTTCAAAATGAGTTTTTAGAGGCTATTCCTCCTTAAAAATGAGGGTTTTTTTTGGCATTTTCCTCCTTAAAAATGAGTTTTTAGTGGATATTCCTCGTTCAAAATGAGTTTTTAGTGGATATTCCTCGTTAAAAATGAGGTTTTAGTGGATATTCTTCGTTCAAAATGAGTTTTTAGTGGATATTTCTCATTAAAAATGAGGGGTTTTTTTGGCATTTTCCTCATTAAAAATGAGGTTTTAGTGGATATTCCTCGTTAAAAATGAGGTTTTAGTTGATATTCCTCGTTAAAATTAGGTTTTAGTGGATATTCCTCCTTAAAAATGAGTTTTTAGTGGACATTCCTCGTTCAAAATGAGTTTTTAGTGGATATTTCTCATTAAAAATTAGTTTTTAGTGGATATTCCTCGTTCAAAATGAGTTTTTAGAGGCTATTCCTCGTTCAAAATGAGTTTTTAGTGGGCATTCCTCGTTCAAAATGAGTTTTTAGTGGATATTTCTCATTAAAAATGAGTTTTTACAGGCTATTCCTCGTTCAAAATGAGTTTTCATGGGACATGCCTCGTTACAAATTAGCTTTTTTTGGGACATTTCTCGTTAAAAAATTAGGTTTTACATGCTGAGCCCTCTTTCTGCCAGCTGCCGCGCCCGGGTCACCCTTCCCGCTGGGGCAGTGTCGCGATCGGGAGCCTTTGCCCGCGTTATGTCGCGACAGGGAGCGCGCGCTGCCGGCCCGGCCCCGCCCCCGCTCCCCTCACGGCTCCCGCCACGGCGCGCGCCCCGGAAACGGAACCCGCGCGCGGCCCCGGAAGCGGAACCCGCGCGCGGCCCCGGAAACGGAACCCGCGCGCGACCCCCGGAAGCGGAACCCGCGCGCGACCCCCGGAAGCGCCGCCGCTCCTTCCCGGAAGCGCCGCCCCGCGCCGCCATCTTGGCTGGAGCCGTGAGGGAGCCGCGGCCGCCGCTGCCCGCCCCGCCCGCTCCGCCGCCATCGCGGCCCGGCCGCCGCTCCCCGCCTGCCTCCCTCCCTCGGCCGCGGGCAGGAGGGGCCGCCCGGGGCCCGGCGGCCGCGGAGAGGTGAGCGGGGCTGCGCCGGCAGCGGGCGGGGAGGGACGGGCGGGCTGCCTTCCTGTCTCCCTCCTCCTCCTCACCTCTGCCGTTCTCCTTCTCCCTCCGTTTTCCCTTCCCTCCCTTTTCCACCTTTCCCTTCTCTCTTTCCACCCTTCCTTTCCTCGGCTGCCTTCCTGTTTCCCCCCCTCTGCCGTTCTCCTCCCTCCCTCCTTTCCCTCTGTTTCTCCTTCCTCCCTCATTTTCCATCTCCTGTTTCTCCCTCGGCTTCCCTCTCTCCCTTTTCCACCTTTCCTCGCTCTCAGTCCCTCCCTTCCTCTTTCCCTTCTTCCCTCCCTCTCTGGTTCCTTTTTCCCCTTCATTCCCTCCTTTTCCCCTTCATTCCCTCCTTTTCCCCTTCATTCCCTCCTTTTCCCCTTCATTCCCTCCTTTTCCCCTTCATTCCCTCCTTTCCTTTTCCCTCTTTCCCTTTCAATCTCTCTCTTTACGTCTCCCTTTTCCCCCTTCCCCTTTTCCTTTTCTTCCCCTTCTTCTCTTTTTCCCCTCCTTCTCTCCTCTCCCTTTCATCCTCTCCCTTTCTCTTTCCCTTTTTCTTTTCCTGTTTCCTCTTTTTCTCCTCTCTTTTAGTCATTCCTCCCTTTTCCCCTCCCCTTTTTACCCCCCCTTTCCCTCCTTTTCCCCCATTTTTCCTCATTTTTCCCCTTACCCCCTCTCTTTTTTCCCCTCTTTCCTCCCCCTTTTCTTCCCCCTTTTCCACAGTTCTCCTTAAAAATTCAAATAATCAAATTTAAATCCAAATCATTGGATTTATATCCCAAATACACCCCATAAAGTGGATTTTATAAAATCTGGAGAAATGTTCCACGAAGCTCCGTGCTTATTAAAATTGCACTTGTTAATTTGTGTTAATTAGATTATATTATTAAGATTTTCCATGATTCTTGCTCTGTAAAAATCCGAATAATTCAATTTCTATCTCAAATGCAACCAGGTTGTATTTGAGATATAAATTAAATAATTTAATTAATAATTAAATTAATTCGTATTGATGAAATAATTTATATCAATATCCCAAGGGATTTTATTATTAAGATTTTCCATGATTCTTGCTCCTTAAAAATCCAAATAATTCCGTTTCTATCTTGTATTTGAGATATAAATTAATCTGCATGAATAAATTAATTTGTACAAATAAATTAATCTGTATTGATGAAATAATTTGTGTTGATACATTAATTTATATTAATATCCCAAGGGATTTTATTATTAAGATTTTCCATGATTCTTGCTCCTTAAAACTCCAAATAATTCAGTTTCTATCTCGAATACAACCAAGTTGGATTTGAGATATAAATTAACTTGTATAAATAAATTAATTTGTATTGAATAACTTATTTGTGTTTATAAATTCATTTATATTAATATCTCAAGGGATTTTATTATTAAGATTTTCCATGATTCTTGCTCCTTAAAACTCCAAATAATTCAGTTTCTATCTCGAATACAACCAAGTTGGATTTGAGATATAAATTAACTTATATGAATAAATTAATTTGTATTGAATAATTTATTTGTGTTTATAAATTCATTTATATTAATATCTCAAGGGATTTTATTATTAAGATTTTCCATGATTCTTGCTCCTTAAAACTCCAAATAATTCAGTTTCTATCTTGAATACAAGGCTGTATTTGAGGTATAAATTACTTTATTTACAACCAAGTTGTATTTGAGATATAAATTAATTTGTATGAATAAATTAATTAGTGTTGATGAATTAATTTGTATCAGCGTCCCAAGGGATTTTATTATTAAGGTTTTCCACGATTCTTGCTCTGTAAAAATCCCAATAATTCCATTTCCCCCTCACCCTCACCCACGGAGAGGATTTTGTGAAGCCCTGTGCTTCCTGAAGTGGCGTTAGTGACTGTTAATGAGTGGGTTGGGCTCTGATTGCTGATTTAATTGGTGACCCAGATGAGCGGCAGCGGCAATAAGAGGGCCCCCACCACAGCCACGCAGAGGCTGAAGCAGGATTACCTGAGGATCAAAAAGGATCCAGTGCCTTACATCTGTGCTGAGCCCCTGCCCTCCAACATCCTGGAATGGTGGGGACTGGGAAATGGGGATGGGGATGGGAAATGGGAGTGGGAATTGGGGGTGGGAGGGGAATTGGGAGTGGGAATTGGGGGTGGGATGGGAATTGGGATGGGGAGTGGGAAATGGGGAAGGGGAATTGGGATGGGGAGGGAATTGGGAGTGGGAAATGGGGATGGGAGTGGGAATTGGGGTGGGAAGGGAATTGAGAGTGGGAATTGGGGTGGGAAGGGAATTGGGAGTGGGAAATGGGGATGGGGAGAGCATTGGGAGTGGGAAATGGGGATGGGAGGGGAATTGGGAGTGGGAATTGGGGTGGGAAGGGAATTGAGAGTGGGAATTGGGGTGGGAAGGGAATTGAGAGTGGGAAATGGGGATGGGGAGAGCATTGGGAGTGGGAAATGGGGGTGGGATGGGAATTGGGAGTGGGAAATGGGGGTGGGATGGGAATTGGGAGTGGGAAATGGGGGTGGGATGGGAATTGGGATGGGGAGTGGGAATTGGGGATGGGGAGGGAATTGGGAGTGGGAAATGGGGGTGGGAAATAGGGAATTGGGAGTGGGAATGGGAAATGGGGATGGAGAGGGAATTGAGAGTGGGAATTGGGGATGGGGAGAGCATTGGGAGTGGGAAATGGGGGTGGGATGGGGAGTGGGAAATGGGGATGGGAAGGGAATTGAGAGTGGGAATTGGGGATGGGGAGGGAATTGGGAATGGGAAATGTGGGTGGAAAGGGAAATGGGAGTGGGAAATGGGGATGGGGAGAGCATTGGGAGTGGGAAATGGGGGTGGGAAGGGAAATGGGAGTGGGAAATGGGGGTGGGATGGGGAGTGGGAAATGGGGATGGGGAGGGAATTGGGAGTGGGAAATGGGGGTGGGAAATAGGGAATTGGGAGTGGGAATGGGAAATGGGGATGGGGAGGGAATTGAGAGTGGGAATTGGGGATGGGGAGAGTATTGGGAGTGGGAAATGGGGGTGGGATGGGGATTGGGAAATGGGGATGGGAAGGGAATTGAGAGTGGGAATTGGGGATGGGGAGGGAATTGGGAGTGGGAAATGGGGGTGGGATGGGAATTGGGAGTGGGAATTGGGGTGGGAAGGGGAATTGGGATGGGGAATGGGAAATGGGGATGGGGAGGGAATTGAGAGTGGGAAATGGGAATGGGGAGAGCATTGGGAGTGGGAAATGGGGGTGGGAGGGGAATTGGGAGTGGGAATTGGGATTGGGATGGGGAGTGGGAAATGGGGATGGGGAGAGCATTGGGGGTGGGATGGGGAGTGGGAAATGGGGATGGGAAGGGAATTGAGAGTGGGAATTGGGGATGGGGAGGGAATTGGGAGTGGGAGTGGGAAACGGGGATGGGAGGGGAATTGAGAGTGGGAAATGGGGATGGGAGGGGAATTGAGAGTGGGAAATGGGGGTGGGAAGGGGAATTGGGATGGGGAATGGGAATTGGGGATGGGGAGGGAATTGGGAGTGGGAAATGGGGGTGGGATGGGAATTGGGAGTGGGAATTGGGGATGGGGAGGGAATTGGGAGTGGGAAATAGGGATGGGAGGGGAATTGAGAGTGGGAATTGTGGATGGGGAGAGCATTGGGAGTGGGAAATGGGGGTGGGATGGGAATTGGGATGGGGAGTGGGAAATGATGATGGGGAGGGAACTGGGAGTGGGAAATGGGGGTGGGAATTGGGGATGGAGAGGGAATTAGGAGTGGGAGTTAGGGTTGGGAAGGGGAATTGAGGTGGGAATTAGAGTGGGGAATTGAGAAATGGGAATTGGGGTGGGAAATAGGGTGGGGAAGGGGAAATGGGAATGGGAAGGGAATTGGAGTAGGAAATGGGGATGGGAATAGAGGTGGGAAATGGGGGATGGGGAGGGAATTGGGAGTGGGAGTTAGGGTTGGGAAGGGGAATTGGGGTGGGAAATAGGGATGGGGAGTGGGAGTGGAAATGGGGATGGGAATGGGAGTGGGGAAATTGGGAGGGAATTGGGGATGGGAAATGGAAATGAGGATGGTAACGGGAGTGGAAATGGGGATGGGAATTGGGAATAGAAAATGGGGATGGAGACTGGGAATTGGAATTGGGGATTGGGATTGGGAAATTGGCTGGGAATTGGAAGGGGAGATTTGGAGATGGGGGATTAGGGGTGGGGATGAGAATGGGATTAGGCATGGGTATTGAGGGTGGGGAAGGAATTGGGGATAGAGAAATGGGGATGGGAGTTGGGTGGATTGTCTCTCTCCTGGGAGTTGGGGTGGGAGCTGGGTGGGCTGTTCCTCACTCCTGGAGCTGGGTGGAATTCCCAGGGGGAATTCCTCACTCCTGGGCAGAAGTTGTTTCCCAGGCTGTCAGGTCTGACTCCCTCTCTCCTGGAGCCTGGGCAGGCGGAGAGGGGAAACTTTGCCTGAGGCTGATGCTGATTCTTTGGGGTCTTTGTGGTTTCCCAGTGTTCTATTCCCCTTTTTTCCAGGCACTACGTGGTGCGAGGGCCTGAGCTGACCCCATATGAAGGTACATCCCTGCCTGGGGGTTTGCGTGGAGATCCAGGAATTCCGGAGGGTGGGAAAAGGCAAAACAATCCCACTAAAAACAGCTCCAGAAACTGGGGAAGAGGGGAAGAAATAGGGATGCTGCTGTCAGTCATTCTTCTCTTATTAAGAGCTTTAATAAAATAAAATTTAGGTTAAACTGCAAGCAAATATTAAATTTCTTCATGTTTTACAGCAAATATTCTCTAATTTATGACAAAGACAATATCAAAAATTCCCATTTTTACAACAGAAATGTTCTCAGTGATATGGGAGTAAAACTTACTTGACCCGTTTTTGGGTAGGAGAAGAAATAAAGCAGGGAAATTGGGAATTGGAATTGGGGTGGGAATTATTAATTAAATATAATTTATTTATCCCATTTTCTGGGTAGTTTAGAAGAAATAAAGCAGGGGAATTGGGATGGGAATTATTAATTAAATACAGTTTTTAACCCATTTTTTGAGTAGTTTAGTAGAAATAATGTAGATAAATTGGGGTGATAATTACTAAATGTAATTATTTAACCCATTTTTGGCTGGTTTAGGAGAAGGAATAATGTAAGGGAATTGAGGATGGGAATTTTTTATTAAATATAACTCATTTAACCCATTTTCTGCTGGTTTGCAGGTGGATATTACCACGGAAAATTAATATTCCCTAGAGAATTCCCTTTCAAACCCCCCAGTATTTATATGATCACCCCCAATGGAAGGTTCAAGTGCAACACAAGGTAAGGACTCCTTCCGAGTATTCCAGCCATTCCCACCCCAAATCAAGGATTCCTTCCCAATCCCCCTGCCATTTCCATCCCAGCCATTCCCACCCCAAATCAAGGACTCCTTCCCAGTATTCCAGCCCTTCCCATCCCAGCCATTCCCATCCCAAATCAAGGAGTCTTCCCAACATTCCAGCCATTCCCATCCCAAATCAAGGACTCCTTCCCAACATTCCAGCCATTCCCATCCCAAATCAAGGATCCCTTCCCAACATTCCAGCCATTCCCATCCCAAATCAAGGATTCCTTCCCAACATCCCAGCCATTCCAATTCCATCTGTGTCTCATTCCAAATCAAGGCCTCCTTCCCAACATCCCAGATCAAGAACATCCCAGATCCCAGACATTCCCATCCCAAATCAAGGACTCCTTCCCAATATTCCTGCCATTCCCAACCCAAATCAAGGAGTCCTTCCCAACATCCCAGACATTCCCATCCCAGCTGGGTCCCATCCCAAATCATGGACTCCTTCCCAATCCCCCACCATTCCCATTCCAAATCAAGGCCTCCTTCCCAACATCCCAGACATTCCCATTCCAAATCAAGGCCTCCTTCCCAATATTCCTGCCATTCCCAACCCAAATCAAGGATTCCTTCCCAATCCCCCACCATTCCCATCCCAAATCAAGGACTCCTTCCCAGTATTCCAGCCCTTCCCACCCCAAATCAAGGAGTCTTCCCAACATTCCAGGCATTCCCATCCCAAATCAAGGAGTCCTTCCCAGCAGCCCAGCCTTGCCCCCAGTCCCCGTTCCCAGCTCTGTTTCCGTGGGCAGGCTGTGTCTGTCCATCACGGATTTCCACCCGGACACCTGGAACCCGGCCTGGTCCGTGTCCACCATCCTGACGGGGCTGCTGAGCTTCATGGTGGAGAAAGGGCCCACCCTGGGCAGCATCGAGACCTCCGAGTTCACCGTGAGTGACCGGGGAGATCCCGGGGAGAGCTCGGGGGGAATCCCAGGAAATCTGGGGTAGCTCGGGGGAGAAATCCCACAAAATCTGGGATAGCTCGGGGGGAATCCCCGAAAATGTGGGATAGCTCAGGGGGGAAATCCCACAAAATCTGGGATACCTCAGGGGGGAATCCCAGAAAATCTGGGATAGCTCGGGGGGGAAATCCCACAAAATCTGGGATAGCTCGGGGGGGGAAATCCCACAAAAATCTGGGATAGCTCAGGGGGAAATCCCAGAAAATCTGGGATAGCTCAGGGGGAAATCCCAGAAAATCTGGGATAGCTCAGGGGGGAAATCTCACAAAATCTGGGATAGCTCGGGGGGGGAATCTCACAAAATCTGGGATAGCTCAGGGAGAAATCCCACAAAATCTGGGATAACTTGGGGGGGAAATCCCACAAAATCTGGGATAACTCGGGGGGGAAATCCCTCAAAATCTGGGATAGCTCGGGGGGAAATCCCTCAAAATCTGGGATAGCTCGGGGGGAAATCCCTCAAAATCTGGGATAGCTCGGGGGGGAAATCCCACAAAATCTGGGATAGCTCAGGGGGAAATCCCACAAAATCTGGGATAGCTCAGGGGGAAATCCCAGAAAATCTGGGATAGCTCAGGGGGAAATCCCAGGGAATCTGGGATAGCTTGGGGGGAAAAATCCAGAAAATTTTGGCTATCTTAGGGGGAAATTCCCACAAAATTTGGGATATCTCAGGGGGTAAATCCCAGGGAATCTGAGATAGTTCGGGAGGAAATCACAGGGAATTTGGGATAGCTCGGGGGGAAATTCCCACAAAATTTGGGCTATTTCAGGATTAAATCCCATGAAATTTGGGCTACCTTGGGGGGAGAATCCAGAAATTTGGGATATCTCAGGGGTAAATCCCATGAAATTTGGGATATCTTGGGGGGTACATCCTACAGATCTTGGGATATCTTGGGGGGTAAATTTTGGGATATCTCGGGGGGAAAATCCCACAGAATTTGGGATATCGCAGGGGTAAATCCCAGGAAATTTGGGATATCTCAGGGGGTAAAGCCTGCCTGGGATTTGTTGCCCTGATTTTTAAAAGTGTTACGTTTTCTTTTATAGTTCTTCTTGAATTTTTTAAAGTTCTCATCAAACTTCTTTATCTTTCTGATAATGATTACGCGTCAGAGTAATCATTAATAATTAATTATGTAATCATTAGTATTTCTAGAATGATAATTATTGTATAGTACAATAATTATAGAATTGTATTTTAATTATGTAATGTTATATTAATAAGTAACATAATATTGATGTAATATTAACTTTACATTAACATTAATTATATTTTAATTATATTATATATTGATTTTGATTATAGTAATATTTTATACAATAATTTTATAATATTACATTAATTAATTGTATGTTAATTATTAATAATTTTATCTGTTATATATTCAATATCCTCACAGATTTGATGTTTTAAGTGTTATAAACCATTTGGGAAGTTTTGGGAATTCTGGAAGATCTCAGGGACTTAAGCCTGGCTGGGATTTTGTTCCTTTTTCCTTGACCCTGATCAAAAATTAACATAATTTATATCTACACACATTAATTTTAGTGACAAATGCTCAATTTTAAGAGCTAAAAACCACTTGGGAAAGCTTTGAGAATTTGGGAAAATTCAGGAAAATTTGGGAGTTCTCAGGGACTAAAGCCTGGCTGGGATTTTGTTCCTTTTTTCCAGCCCTTTTTTCTTGACCCTGATCAAAAATTAACATCATTTATATGGACAGACATTAATTTTAGTGAAAAATGCTCAGTTTTAAGAGCTAAAAACCACTTGGGAAACTTTGGGAATTTGGGAAAATTTGGGAGATCTCAGGGATTAAAGCCTGGCTGGGATTCCCAGCCTCTCCCACAAAACCCTGATCCCACAGCATCAAAAATTAACATAATTTTGTGCCTATAAACCTCCATTTTAGTCAATAATCCTCACAAATGTGATGTTTTAAATGTTAAAAACCACTTGCTTTGAGATTTGCACTGTTCTGGTGGGAAATCAGGTGTGGAATTGAAATAAATGGATTTAATTTTCAGGGAGTTGCTGATAAATCTGGTTTTTCTCCCCAGAAAAGGCAGCTGGCTGCACAGAGCTTAGCATTTAATTTAAAAGATAAAGTCTTCTGTGAGCTCTTCCCTGAGGTGGTGGAGGTAAGCAAATCTTCATTAATTGTTCATTTTTCCTACAAAAAAAATCAGTTTTGATGAAACAAAATCTCCCAAATCACTAATTTCCACTTTCCCACCCGAATTTTCTCCTCCCCTCTCCAGGAAATGAAGCAAAAGCACCCAAATCATCCCAATTTTTTTCTTCCATTCTGCAGGAAATCAGACAAAAACACCCAAATCACCCCAGTTTCCCTTCTCACCATTCAGTCCTCTCGCCATTTTCAGGAAATCAGACAAAAGCCCCCAAATCACCCAAAATTCCATTGAATTTTCTGTTCCCCTGTGCAGGAACTCAACCAAAACCACCCAAATCACCCCTGTTTTCTCCTCCTCTTTTGCAGGAACTCAAACAAAAGCCCCACTTCCCCCCAAAATTCCGCTTTCCCACCCAATTTCCTCTCCCCTTTTCCAGGAAATGAAACAAAAGCAGCCAAATAATCCAAATTTTTCTCTTCACCTGTTCAGGAAATCAAACAAAAGCACCCAAATCCCTCAAATTTCCATTGAATTTTCTGTTCCCCCATGCAGGAACTCAAACAAAAGCCCCCAAAATTCTGCTTTCCCACCCAATTTCCTCTCCCCTTTTCTGGGAACTCAAACAAAAGCTCCCAAATCCCCCAAATTTCCACTTTCCCACTCATTTTTCTCTCCCCTTTTCCAGGAAATGAAGCAAAAGCAGAAAGCCCAGGACGAGCTGAACTCCAGACCTCCCTCTCTGCCCCTCCCCAAATTCCTTTTTCCTGTTCAATTTTCTCTCAATTCCCTCTTTCCCTCAAACAAAACCACCCAAATCCCACCAAAATTCTGCTTTCCCACCCCATTTCCTCTCCCCTTTTCCAGGAACTCAAACAAAAGCCCCCAAATTTCCACTTTCCCACTGAATTTCCTCTCCCCTTTTCCAGGGACTCAAACAAAAGCCCCCAAATCCCCCAAATTTCCACTTTCCCACTCATTTTTCTCTCCCCTTTTCCAGGAAATGAAGCAAAAGCAGAAAGCACAGGACGAGCTGAGCTCCAGACCTCCCTCTCTGCCCCTCCCCAAATTCCTTTTTCCTGTTCAATTTTCTCTCAATTCCCTCTTTCCCTCAAACAAAACCACCCAAATCCCACCAAAATTCTGCTTTCCCACCCCATTTCCTCTCCCCTTTTCCAGGAACTCAAACAAAAGCCCCCAGATCCCCCAAATTTCCACTTTCCCACTGAATTTCCTCTCCCCTTTTCCAGGAAATGAAGCAAAAGCAGAAAGCACAGGACGAGCTGAGCTCCAGACCTCCCTCTCTGCCCCTCCCCAAATTCCTTTTTCCTGTTCAATTTTCTCTCAATTCCCTCTTTCCCTCAAACAAAACCACCCAAATCCCACCAAAATTCTGCTTTCCCACCCCATTTCCTCTCCCCTTTTCCAGGAACTCAAACAAAAGCCCCCAGATCCCCCAAATTTCCACTTTCCCACTCATTTTTCTCTCCCCTTTTCCAGGAAATGAAGCAAAAGCAGAAAGCACAGGACGAGCTGAGCTCCAGACCTCCCTCTCTGCCCCTCCCCAAATTCCTTTTTCCTGTTCAATTTTCTCTCAATTCCCTCTTTCCCTCAAACAAAACCACCCAAATCCCACCAAAATTCTGCTTTCCCACCCAATTTCCTCTCCCCTTTTCCAGGAACTCAAACAAAAGCTCCCAAATCCCCCAAATTTCCACTTCCCCACTGAATTTCCTCTCCCCTTTTCCAGGAAATGAGGCAAAAGCAGAAAGCACAGGACGAGCTGAGCTCCAGACCTCCCTCTCTGCCCCTCCCCAAATTCCTTTTTCCTGTTCAATTTTCTCTCAATTCCCTCTTTCCCTCAAACAAAACCACCCAAATCCCACCAAAATTCTGCTTTCCCACCCCATTTCCTCTCCCCTTTTCCAGGAACTCAAACAAAAGCCCCCAAATCCCCCAAATTTCCACTTTCCCACTGAATTTCCTCTCCCCTTTTCCAGGAACTCAAACAAAAGCCCCCAGATCCCCCAAATTTCCACTTTCCCACTGAATTTCCTCTCCCCTTTTCCAGGAAATGAAGCAAAAGCAGAAAGCACAGGACGAGCTGAGCTCCAGACCTCCCTCTCTGCCCCTCCCCAAATTCCTTTTTCCTGTTCAATTTTCTCTCAATTCCCTCTTTCCCTCAAACAAAACCACCCAAATCCCACCAAAATTCTGCTTTCCCACCCAATTTCCTCTCCCCTTTTCCAGGAACTCAAACAAAAGCCCCCAGATCCCCCAAATTTCCACTTTCCCACTCATTTTTCTCTCCCCTTTTCCAGGAAATGAAGCAAAAGCAGAAAGCACAGGACGAGCTGAGCTCCAGACCTCCCTCTCTGCCCCTCCCCAAATTCCTTTTTCCTGTTCAATTTTCTCTCAATTCCCTCTTTCCCTCAAACAAAACCACCCAAATCCCACCAAAATTCTGCTTTCCCACCCAATTTCCTCTCCCCTTTTCCAGGAACTCAAACAAAAGCCCCCAGATCCCCCAAATTTCCACTTTCCCACTCATTTTTCTCTCCCCTTTTCCAGGAAATGAAGCAAAAGCAGAAAGCACAGGACGAGCTGAGCTCCAGACCTCCCTCTCTGCCCCTCCCCGACGTGGTGCCGGACGGGGACGCCCACTTTGGGCACAACGGGCACCCCCTGCTCCACGGGCACGTGGCCCTGGCCCCCGGGCACGCCGGGGGGCTGCAGCAGCCCCCCAGGAACCACGGACTCTTGGGGGGAGCCCTGGCGAACTTGTTTGTCATCGTGGGCTTCGCCGCCTTCGCCTACACAGTCAAGTACGTGCTGAGGAGCATAGCCCAGGAGTGAGATCCTGAGAAGACCAAATTTTACCGGGGTTTTGGGGTGGCTGGGGCTCTTTGGGGGGAAATTTGGGGTTTTTGCCCTGCCTGGGTCGTTTTGGGTTTTGCTGCTGGTGAGAAGTCAAAACATTGTTGGGGAACCACCTTGGTTTGTAGAGTTCTCCTCCATCTGTGGCTGGAACGTTGAAGATCTTCAGCAGATTTGGACTCCGTTGAGTTTTTAATCCAGGATGAGTGGGACTCTGGGTGGAAAATTTGGGATTTTTGCCCTTCCTGGGTTGTTTTGGGTTGGGAAGTCAAAGCGCTGTTGGGGAATCACCTTGGTTTGTAGAGTTCTCCTCCATCTGTGGTTTGAACATTGAAGATCTTCAGCAGATTTGGACTCCATTGAGTTTTCAATCCAGGATGAGTGGGACTGCTTGGAATGGGACGTTCTGGGTAGAATATTTGGGGTTTTTTGCCCCTTCTGGGTTGTTTTGGGGTTTTGGGTTCTGCTGCTCACGGTGGGCTTCGCCGCCTTCGCCTACACAGTCAAGTACGTGCTGAGGAGCATAGCCCAGGAGTGAGATCCTGAGAAGACCAAATTTTACCGGGGTTTTGGGGTGGCTGGGGCTCTTTGGGGGGAAATTTGGGGTTTTTGCCCTGCCTGGGTCGTGGTGGGTTTTGCTGCTGGTGAGAAGTCAAAACATTGTTGGGGAACCACCTTGGTTTGTAGAGTTCTCCTCCATCTGTGGTTTGAACATTGAAGATCTTCAGCAGATTTTGACTCCGTTTGAGTTTTCAGTCCAGGATGAGTGGGACTCTGGGTGGAAAATTTGGGGTTTTTGCCCTTCCCGGGTTGTTTTGGGGTTTTGGGTTGGGAGGTCAAAGCGCTGTTGGGGAATCACCTTGGTTTGTAGAGTTCTCCTCCATCTGTGGTTTGAACATTGAAGATCTTCAGCAGATTTTGACTCCGTTCGAGTTTTCAATCCAGGATGAGTGGGACTCTGGGTGGAAATTTTGGGATTTTTGCTCCTCCTGGGTTGTTCCGGTGGGTTTTGGGTTGGGAAGTTAAAGCATTGTGGGAGGACCACCTTGATTGGTAGAGTTCTCTATCTGTGGCTGGAACGTTGAAGATCTTCAGCAGATTTGGACTCCGTTGAGTTTTCAATCCAGGATGAGTGGGACTGCTTGGAATGGGACGTTCTGGGTAGAATATTTGGGGGTTTTTGCCCCTTCTGGGTTGTTTTGGGGTTTTGGGTTCTGCTGCTCACGGTGGGCTTCACCGCCTTCGCCTACACAGTCAAGTACGTGCTGAGGAGCATAGCCCAGGAGTGAGATCCTGGGAAGACCAAATTTTACCGGGGTTTTGGGGTGACAGGGGCTCTTGGAGCGGGATATTTGGGGTTTTTGCCCTGCCTGGGTCGTGGTGGGGCTCGGGGAGCCACCTTGGTTTGTAGAGTTCTCCTCCATCTGTGATTTGAACATTGAAGATCTTCAGCAGATTTTGACTCTGTTCGAGTTTTTAATCCAGGATGAGTGGGACTCTGGGTGGAAAATTTGGGATTTTTGCCCTTCCCGGGTTGTTTTGGGGTTTTGGGTTGGGAGGTCAAAGCGCTGTTGGGGAATCACCTTGGTTTGTAGAGTTCTCCTCCATCTGTGGTTTGAACATTGAAGATCATCAGCAGATTTTGACTCCGTTTGAGTTTTCAATCCAGGATGAGTGGGACTCTGGGTGGAAAATTTGGGATTTTTGCCCTTCCCGGGTTGTTTTGGGGTTTTGGGTTGGGAGGTCAAAGCGCTGTTGGGGAATCACCTTGGTTTGTAGAGTTCTCCTCCATCTGTGGTTTGAACATTGAAGATCATCAGCAGATTTTGACTCCGTTTGAGTTTTCAGTCCAGGATGAGTGGGACTCTGGGTGGAAAATTTGGGATTTTTGCCCTTCCTGGGTTGTTTTGGGGTTTTGGGTTCAGAAATCAAAGCGCTGTTGGGGAGCCACCTTGATTGGTAGAGTTCTCCATCATCTGTGGCTTGAGCGTTGAAGATATTCAGCAGATCTGGACTCCGTTGAGTTTTCAATCCAGGATGAGTGGGACTGCTTGGAATGGGACTCTGGGTAGAAAATTTGGGATTTTTGCCCTTTCTGGGTTATTTTGGGGTTCTGGGTTGGGAGGTCAAAACATTGTTGGGGAGCCACCTTGGTTTGTAGAGTTCTCCTCCATCTGTGGTTTGAGCGTTGAAGATCTTCAGCAGATTTGGACTCCTTTGAAGTTTTCAGTCCAGGATGAGTGGGGCTCTTTGGATTGGGACTCTTTGGGTGGAAAATTTGGGGTTTTTTGCCCCTTCTGGGTTGTTTTGGGGTTTTGGGTTTCGCTGCTGGTGAGAAGTCAAATTTGTTGGTTTTATTGTCCCAAAAATGGGGTTTTGTGTCCCAAAAATGGGGTTTTGTGTCCCAAAAATGGGATTTTATTGTCCCACTGATGGATTTTGTGTCCCAAAAATGGGGTTTTGTGTCCAAAAATGGGGGTTTCTTGTCCCATTGATGGATTTTGTGTCCCAAAAATGGGATTTTATTGTCCCACTGATGGATTTTGTGTCCCAAAAATGGGGTTTTGTGTCCCAAAAATGGGGGTTTCTTGTCCCATTGATGGATTTTGTGTCCCAAAAATGGGATTTTATTGTCCCACTGATGGATTTTGTGTCCCAAAAATGGGATTTTATTGTCCCACTGATGGATTTTGTGTCCCAAAAATGGGTTTTGTGTCCCACAAATGGCTTTTGTGTCCCCAAATCAGCATTTTGGGCTCTGGGGACAGAGGGAACGGCGCCTGGGGAGGGAAAATCCCAATTTTGGGTTGGGAATACCAAGGGAGCTCCCGCAGAGCAGCTGGCTCCGAGGTGAAACCCCACATTTGGTCCCACTCGCTTCAAGTTTTCCTTCAATTCTTTAAAAAAAAAAAAAAACAAAATTCCTTTGGGATTCAGGAAATATTTTCACCCCCAAATCCCAACCCCAGAATTCCTTTGGGATTCGTCTGCTGAGGTAAGACCTTACATTTTGTTAAACCCTTGAAAACCATCAAAACCCCAAAAATTCCTTTGGGAATTTTTGAGGTAAAACCCCAAATTTGTTTCCTTTTGCTTCAATTCTTTTTACAAAAACCCCAAAATTCCTTTGGGATTCTGAGAATATTTCACCCCAAACCCCAAAATTCCTTTGGGATTCGGAGAATATTTCACCCCAAACCCCAAAATTCCTTTGGGATTTGGAGAATATTTCACCCCAAACCCCAAATCCCAACCCCAAAATTCCTTCCTGAATTTTTGAGGTAAAACCCCAAATTTGTTTCCTTTTGCTTCAATTCTTTTTAAAAAAAAGCCAAAATTCCTTTGGGATTCTGAGAATATTTCACCCCAAATCCCAACCCCAAACCCCAAAATTCCTTTGGGAATTTTTGAGGTAAAACCCCAAATTTGTTTCCTTTTGCTTCAATTCTTTTTAAAAAACCCCAAAATTCCTTTGGAATTCTGAGAATATTTCACCCCAAATCCCAACCCCAAATCCCAAATCCCAGAATTCCTTTGGGAATTTTTGAGGTAAAACCCCAAATTTGTTTCCTTTTGCTTCAATTATTTTAAAAAAACCCCAAAATTCCTTTGGGATTCTGAGAATATTTCACCCCAAACCCCAAAATTCCTTTGGAATTCTGAGAATATTTCACCCCAAATCCCAACCCCAAATCCCAAAATTCCTTCGTGAATTTTTGAGGTAAAACCCCAAATTTGCTTCCTTTTGCTTCAATTCTTTTTAAAAAAAACTCCAAAATTCCTTTGGAATTCTGAGAATATTTCACCCCAAATCCCAACCCCAAAATTCCTTCGTGAATTTTTGAGGTAAAACCCCAAATTTGTTTCCTTTTGCTTCAATTATTTAAAAAAAAACCCAAAATTCCTTTGGGATTCTGAGAATATTTCACCCCAAACCCCAAAATTCCTTTGGAATTCCAAAAATATTTTGCCCCAAATCCCAAAATTCTTTTGGGATTCATCTTCTGAACGAAAACCTTAAATTTTATTAAATCCTTTAAACCCATCAAAACCCTATTTTTTTTTAATTTTTTCCCTAAACATTTGTTGCATTTAAACCCCAAAATTCCGATTCTTTGGAATTCCCTGGATTTGGTGAAGATTTCTGGGATCCCTGCGGATTCCAGGATTTGGGAATGGAATTTTTATTCCCATTTTTTTGGGGGGATCGAGTTGTGTTTTCCTGGGAATTCACCCCTTCCCGAAAACAAAAAAAATCCCAGAAAAATGAAATTTCAACCTCTCCCTCAGGATAAAATCTTGGAGTAAACCCTTGAAATTCCACGGATTTAAAAGTTTGGGAATTTTTCCGCAGAATCTTCATTTTGGATAAAAATTCCTGGATTTTGGGGGGATTTTTCCCCTTTTTCCTGGAGCTTCCAGGCTCACGGAATATCCCGAGGCTGCGTTGTGATTTCCTCATAATAAAAACCCATAAAAAATCGACTTTGTGGGGCTTTTTTTTGGGAATCAAATTCCATGGGGGAAAGATGGGATTGGGAATATTTCAGTTGATAAATAAAATAATGAAAAAAATTCATTTTTCCTGATTTTTGTCCTTTTTCCAGTCGGATTTTCCAGCTTCCCTCGGATCTCTCGGTGTCTTTCAGTCATCGTTAATAATTCCAATTATTCCTTGAAATTTTGGGAAATCTTTGGAGCATTCCTGCTGATAATTAGTGTTTTTAATTAATATCAAAATATAAAAAAATATATTATTATAAAATACAATTTGATATGATTACATATAATTCTAGTAGATACAAATTATTTATAATATAAATATATAAATTATAAACACTTGATCATTTGTATTAGCATTAATTTAATTAATAATTACAGGTAATTAATAATGAATTGATCAGGGAGATCAATCCTGCCGTTTTCATGGGAAAAAATTGGATTTTTTAATCCCTTTTCCAGTGGAAAAATCACACTAAAAAAAAGGAATTAATTCCATAGAAACTCCACGAATTCCTTGAAATTTTGGGATATTTTTGGATCATTCCTGCTGATAATTAGTGATTTTAATTAATATAGAATTATAAATAATAAAGTATATTATTAGAAAATAAAAATATAATTTTATATAATATAATTATAGCAGATACAATTTATTTATAAATCAAATTCCTAAATTATAAATACTTAATAATTTGTATTAATATGAATTAATAATTACAGGTAATTAATAATGAATTGATCAGGGAGATCAATCCTGCCGTTTTCATGGGAAAAAATTGGATTTTAAAATCCCTTTTCCAGTGGAAAAATCACACTAAAAAAAAGGAATTAATTCCATAGAAACTCCAAGAATTCCTTGAAATTCTGGGATATTTTTGGATCATTCCTGCTGATAATTAGTGATTTTAATTAATATAAAATTATAAATAATGAATTATACATTATAAACATAATGTATATAATTATAGTTAATATTCTAACACATTATATTGGTTATAACATAATTTTAATTAATATTAATTTAACTCATAATTACAGTTAATTAATTAATAATTAATCCTGCTGTTTTCATGGAAAAATTTGGATTTTTAAAGCAGGAAAATCCCATTTCCAGCGGAAAAATCACCAAAAAAAAGGGAATTAATTCCATAAAAACTCCAGGAATTCCCAAACTCCTGGAATTTCTTTTGGGAACGTGCGCGGCTCGTTAGGATTAATTAGGAATTGTTAATTAGCGCTGGCAGCTTTGCCCTGCGGGGTTATTTCCCGTTTGGAGGGGGGGAAATTTGGGAATTTTTTCCGGGAATTTCGGGTTTTTTTGGGATCGACCACGAGGTGGCGCCGCGGGGTCGGGAATTGGGGCTGGGTTTGGGGAATCCTGGAAAATCCCAAATCCCAGAAACCCCAAAATCCGGGAGCGCCTCTGGGAATGGGCAAAATTTTATGGGATTGGCAAAAATCCTGGAGCGTCTGGGGCTCTGGGAATTCCCTGGGGAAGCTTTTTATGGGATTGAAATCGGGAAGGGGATTTCTGGGACGATCCCAAAATCGGGAAGGGGATTTCTGGGACGATCCCAAAATTGGGAAGGGGATTTCTGGGATGATCCCAAAATCGGGAAGAGGATTTCTGGGACGATCCCAAAATCGGGAAGGGGATTTCTGGGACAATCCCAAAATCGGGAAGGGGATTTCTGGGATGATCCCAAAATCGGGAAGGGGATTTCTGGGACGATCCCAAAATCGGGAAGGGGATTTCTGGGACAATCCCAAAATCGGGAAGAGGATTTCTGGGACAATCCCAAAATCGGGAAGGGGATTTCTGGGACGATCCCAAAATCGCGAAGAGGATTTCTGGGACGATCCCAAAATCGGAGAGAGGATTTCTGGGACGATCCCAAAATCGGGAGGACGATCCCAAAATCGCGAAGAGGATTTCTGGGACGATCCCAAAATCGGAGAGAGGATTTCTGGGACGATCCCAAAATCGGGAAGAGGATTTCTGGGATGATCCCAAAATCGGAGAGAGGATTTCTGGGATGATCCCAAAATCGCGAAGAGGATTTCTGGGACGATCCCAAAATCGGAGAGAGGATTTCTGGGACGATCCCAAAATCGGGAAGAGGATTTCTGGGACAATCCCAAAATCGGGAAGAGGATTTCTGGGATGATCCCAAAATTGGGAAGAGGATTTCTGGGACAATCCCAAAATCGGGAAGGGGATTTCTGGGATGATCCCAAAATCGGGAAGAGGATTTCTGGGACGATCCCAAAATCGGAGAGAGGATTTCTGGGATGATCCCAAAATCGGGAAGAGGATTTCTGGGATGATCCCAAAATCGGGAAGAGGATTTCTGGGACGATCCCAAAATCGGGAAGAGGATTTCTGGGATGATCCCAAAATCGGGAAGGGATTTCTGGGACGATCCCAAAATCGGGAAGGGGATTTCTGGGACAATCCCAAAATCGGGAAGGGGATTTCTGGGACAATCCCAAAATCGGGAAGGGGATTTCTGGGATGATCCCAAAATCGGGAAGAGGATTTCTGGGATGATCCCAAAATCGGGAAGGGGATTTCTGGGATGATCCCAAAATCGGGAAGAGGATTTCTGGGATGATCCCAAAATCGGAGAGAGGATTTCTGGGACGATCCCAAAATCGGGAAGAGGATTTCTGGGACAATCCCAAAATCGGGAAGGGGATTTCTGGGATGATCCCAAAAATGGGGAATTTTGGAGGGGATTTTCCCAAGAATTGGGAAAAGGATTTCTGGGATGATCCCCAAATTAGGATGAATTATTTTTGGGATGATCCCAAAATTGGGAAGAGCATTTTTGGGATGATCCCAAAATCAGAATAAATTAGGGTGATCCCAAAATTGGGAAAAGGTTTTTTGGAATGATACCAAAATCAGGATGAGGTTTTTTGGGGCGATCCCAAAATTGGGATAAGGATTTTTGGGATGATCTCTGAGCCCTCCAAAAAGGATTTCTGGGATGATCCCAAAATTGGGATAGGATTTTTGGGTTTTTTCCCTGTCCTGAATTCCAGGGTTTTCCCATTCCCAAATTCCATTTTTTCCCGGTTTTTCCCCTCCCCAAATTCCAATTTTTTTCCCCCTTCCCAAATTCCAGGTTTTTCTGGAGATGTTGCCAAAAACGGGGAGGAAAAAAATTAAATTTTCTGGAGTTTGGGTTGGGAATGTTTCTTGCCTCAGTTTCCCCGAGTTCCCTGAAAACTGGGAAGATGGGACATGGATCATCCCAAACTGGGAATAAACTGGGAATTCTGCCACATCCAAACTGGGGTTTATCCCCAGGCAGGGATTTCCAGCCCTGCTGGGCGCTCCAAATTCCCCAAAAAAAGCTGATTTTCCTGGGATAAAATAAAATTTTAAAAATCTGGTTTTCCTGGGATAAAAATCTCAAAAAATGCCTGATTTTTCTGGGATAAATTCCCAAAAAAATTTATTTTCCTGGGCTAGAATCCCCAAATAAACTCTGATTTTCCTGGGATAAAATCCCTAAAAAAAGCTGATTTTCCTGGGATAAAATCCCCCCAAAAATCTGGTTTTTCTAGGATAAAATCCCAAAAAAACCCTGGTTTTCCTGGGATAAATTCCCAAAAAAACCCCCGATTTTCCTGGGATAAATTCCAAAAAAAATCCCTGACTTTCCTGGGATAAATTCCCAAAAAAAATCCCTGATTTTCCTGGGATAAATTCCAAAAAAACCCTGATTTTCCTGGGATAAATTCCAAAAAAAATCCCTGTTTTTCCTGGGATAAATTCCCAAAAAACCCCGATTTTCCTGGGATTAATTAAAAAAAAAAAATCCCTGATTTTTCTGGGATAAATTCCCAAAAAACCCCGATTTTCCTGGGATAAATTCCCAAAAAACCCCGATTTTCCTGGGATTAATTAAAAAAAAAAATCCCTGATTTTTCTGGGATAAATTCCCAAAAAACCCCGATTTTCCTGGGATTAATTCAAAAAAAAAAAAATCCCTGATTTTTCTGGGATAAATTCCCAAAAAAATCCCTGATTTTCCTGGAATAATTTCCCAAAAAACCCAGATTTTCCTGGGATAAATTCCAAAAAAACCCAGATTTTCCTGGAATAAATTCCCAAAAAACCCAGATTTTCCTGGGATAAATTCCCAAAAAATCCCTGATTTTCCTGGGATAAATTCCCAAAAACCCAGATTTTCCTGGGATAAATTCCCAAAAAATCCCTGATTTTCCTGGGATAAATTCCCAAAAAAACCCTGATTTTCCTGGGATAAAATCCCCCCAAAATCTGATTTTTTCTGGATAAAAATCCCTAAAAAAATCGAATTTTTCTTGGATAAAATCCCAAAATAAGTTGATTTTCCCGGGATAAGCAGGGGCGGGAGCGGGAATTCCTGGACGGTGCCAGAGGCGCTGCCAGCTCCTCCTTTTTTCCCTTTTTTTTTTTTTTCCCTGTTTTTTTTTCCTCCTCCTCCTCCCGGAGCCGATGGAAACTCCTCCGGGAGGGCGGAGGAGCCGCAGCTCGGCCGGGGCTGGGATTTGGGATTTGGGATTTGGGGTTTGGGATTTGGGGTTTGGGATTTGGGGTTTGGGATTGCGCTGGGAAACCCGCGCCCTTCTGCCCCCTGAGCGCGCCGGGACCTGCGGGGATTTTTTAGGGAAAAGCGGAAAAAAGAGAGGAAAAACTCTGGGAAAACTTTGGGAAAACTTTGGGAAAACTTTGGGAAAACTTTGGGAAAAAATTTGGGAAAACTTTGGGGAAAACTTCGGGAAAACTTCACCTGCTCCTCCCGGAGCCGGGACACCCGCGGGGCTTCGCTGCCCCCCGGAGCTTTTGGGGTCCCGGGGGTTTGGGGTTGGGTTTTTGGGGTGCGAGAGGTTTGGGGTTTGGGATCTGTTTTTTTGGGGTCTGAGGAATTTGGGGTTTTGGGATTTGTTTTTTGGGGTGTGTCTGATTTATTTTTTGGGGTTGGGTTTTTGGGGTGTGAGAGGTTTGGGGTTTGGGATCTGTTTTTTTTGGGATCTGTTTTTTGGGGTGTGAGAGGTTTGGGATTTGTTTTTTTGGGATCTGTTTTTTTGGGATCTGTTTTTTGGGGTCTGAGGAATTTGGGGTTTGGGGATTTGTTTTTTGGGGTATGTCTGATTTGTTTTTTGGGGTGTGAGAGGTTTGGGGTTTGGGATTTGTTTTTTTGGGATCTGTTTTTTTTTGGATCTGTTTTTTGGGGTCTGAGGAATTTGGGGTTTTGGGATTTGTTTTTTGGGGTGTGACTGACTTGTTTTTTGGGGTGTGACAGGTTTGGGGTTTGGGGTTTGGGATTTGGTTTTTTGGGATTTGTTTTTTGGGGTGTGAGAGGTTTGGGGTTTGGGATTTGCTTTTTGGGGTTTTGGGATTTGTTTTTTGGGGTGTGACTGACTTGTTTTTTGGGGTTGGGTTTTTGGGGTGTGAGAGGTTTGGGGTTTGGGATTTGGTTTTTTTGGGATTTGGTTTTTTTGGGATCTGTTTTTTGGGATCTGTTTTTTGGGGTCTGAGGAATTTGGGGGTTTGGGATTTGTTTTTTTGGGTGTGAGGAATCTGTTTTTTGGGGTGTGTTTTTTGGGGCATTGTTTTTGGGGGTGTGAGGAATTTGGGGTTTGGGATCTGTTTTTTGGGATGCAAGGGGTTCGGGGTTTGGCATTGTTTTTGGGTGTGCAGGATTTGTTTTTTGGGATTTGTATTTTGGGGTTTGTCTTTTGAGGTGTGAGGAATTTGGGGTTTGGGCTTTGTTTTTTGGGATGTGAGGGGTTCGGGGTTGTGTTTTGGGGTTTGTTTGTTGGGTGTGAGGAATTTGTTTTTTGTTTTTTCTTTTTTTGGGGTGGGAGAGCTTTGGCTTTTGGGATTTGCTTTTTGGGCTGTGAGGAATTTGTTTTTTGGGTTTTGGTTTTTTTTGGGGTGTGAGAAGCTTGGGGTTTGTTTTTTGGGGGGTTGGTTTGGAATTTGGTGAGGAATTTGGTTTTTGGGGTTTCTTTTTGGGGTGTGAGGGGATTGGGGTTTGGGACTGTTTTTGGGGGGTAAAGGATTTGTTTTTTGGGGTTTGCTTTTTGGGGTGTGAGGGGTTTCTTTTGAGGGATCTGTTTTTTGGGGTGTGAGGAATTTGGGGTTTGGGGTGTGAGAGATCTGTTTTTTGGGGTTTGTTTTTTGGGGTGTGAGGAATTTGGGGTTTGGGATTTGTTTTTTGGGGTGTCAGGGGTTTGGGATTGGTTTTGGGGGCTTGTTTCTTGGGGTGTGAGGAATTGTTTTGGGATGTGAGGGCTTTTTTTGGGGGTGTGAGTGGTCTGTTTTTTGGGATTTGTTTTTGGGGTGTGAGGCATTTTTTTAGGATGTGAGTGATCTGGTTTTGGGGGTGTGAGGGATTTTTTGGGGTGTGAAGGATTTTTTTTGGGGGTGTGAGGGCTGGGTTTTGTCCTTCCAAGGCCGAGCTGGGATGCTGGCGATTCCCGGGATTCCAATTCCCGGGAATGCCGAGGGAAGCTCGAGGATTCCTCGGCCTCTGAGCCGAGCCTGGCTAATCTCCGCCTGAGCTTGGGCTCAGCTCTGCCCTGCAGCTTTCAGGACCTTTAAAACCAGTTTTAAACCCGATCTGGGGGGGGGGGCTGAGAGCATTTAAAACCAGTTTCACGCCGCATTTGTGGGGACAGAGTGAAACCAGTTTTAAATCTGATTTGGGGTCAGAAGGGGCAGAGTAAAACCAGTTTCAAGCCCCATTTGTGGGTGCTGAGTGCCTTTAAAACCAGTTTCAAGACCCATTTGGGGGGACAGAGTAAAACCAGTTTCAACCTGGATTAAGGGGGTCAGAAGGGGCAAAGTAAAACCGGTTTCAAGCCCTATTTGGGGAGCAGAGTAAAACTGGTTTCAAGCCTGATCTGGGGGCACAGAGTGCCTTTAAAACCAGTTTCAAGCCGGATTTAGGGAGGCAAAGTAAGACCAGTTTCAAGCCCCATTTGGGGGGCAGAGTAAAACCAGTTTTAAGCTCGATTTTGGGGAGCGCTGAGTGCCTTTAAAACTAGTTTTAGGCCGGACTTAGGGCAGAGCAGCCTCTCTCCTCTGGGATTTCTGGGAAGCTCCCACGGACTCAGCTCCTCCCAGGGATCCAGAATTCCAAAGAAATTCCAAAGAAATTCCAAAGAAATTCCAAAGAAATTCCAAAGAAATTCCAAAGAAGTTCCAAAGAAATTCCAAAGAAGTTCCAAAGAAGTTCCAAAGAAATTCATCTCCGGCTTTTCCATCCCAAGGAGCTGCTTGGAACCTTCTGGAATTCGGATTTTTTTTGGACACAAATTTGGGTTTTTTTGATCCTGAGGGGTTTTGCACCTGGCTGCTTGGATCCCCCTGAAATTCGGATTTTTTTGGACACAAATCCGGTTGGATCCCCCTGAAATTCGGATTTTTTTGGACACAAATCCGGTTGGATCCCCCTGAAATTCGGATTTTTTTTTGACACAAATCCGGTTGGATCCTTCTCACCTGCTTAATTCTGGATTTACTTGAGAGACAAATCTGGTTTGTTTTGCTCCCGAAGGATTTTCCACCTGGCTCCTTCATCCTCACCTGGTTCCTCTGGATTTTTTTTGGACACAAATCCATTTTTTTCATTGCTGACTGCTTGGGTCCTTCCCACCTGCTTAACTCTGGATTTATTTTAGAGACAAATCTGGTTTTTATTGCTCCTGAAGGATTCTGTGCTCGGCTCCTTGACTTTAACCTGCTTCATTTGGATTTTTTGGACACAAATCTGGATTTTTTTTGGCCCTGCAGCATTTTCCCCCTGGCTCCTCAATCCTGACCTGCTCCATTTGGATTTTTTTTTAAATTTTCTTGGTCCTGAAGCATTTTCCCCTTGGCTCTTTGATCCCAACCTAATAAATTCGGATTTTTCGGACATAAATCCGATTTTTCCTCCTTCCTGGAGCATTTTCCTCCTGGCTCCTTGATCCTGACCTGGTTAATTCAGATTTTTTTGGTTTTTTTATGGTCCTGAAGCATTCTCCCCCTGGCTCCTTGATCCTGATCTGATTAATTTGAATTTTTTGGGACACAAATCCAGTTTTTCCTTGCTGTTGGAGCATTTTCCCCATAGCTCCTTGACCCTGACCTGATTAATTTGGATTTTTTGGGACACAAATCCAATTTTTTTTGGTCCTGAAGTATTTTATACCTGGCTCGTTGATCCTGACCTGGTCAATTTGGATTTTTTTTGGGACACAAATCTGATTTTTCCTCCTTCCTGGAGCACTTCCCCTCTGGTTCCTTGATCCTAACCCAGCTAATTTGGATTTTTTGGACACAAATCCAGTTTTTTTTGGTCCTGGAGCATTTTCTTCCTGGCTCATTGACCCTGACCTGGCTAATTTGGATTTTTTGGGACACAAATCTGATTTTTTATTTGGTCCTGGATCATTTTCCCCTGGCTCATTGACTCCGACCCGGCTCATTTGGATTTTTTGGGACAAAAATCCAATTTTTTTTGGTCCTGAAGCATTTGATACCTGGCTCGTTGATCCTGACCTGGTCAATTTGGATTTTTTGGACACAAATCCAGGTTTTTTTGGTCCTGGATCATTTCCCTGTTGGATCCTTGACCCCGACCCGGCTCATTTGGATTTTTCGGGACACAAATCTGATTTTTCCTCCCTCCTGGATCATTTCTCTCTTGGATCCTTGACCCTGACCCGGCTCATTTGGATTTTTCAGGACACAAATCTGATTTTTCCTCCCTCCTGGATCATTTCCCTCTTGGATCCTTGACCCCGACCCGGCTCATTTGGATTTTTCGGGACACAAATCTGATTTTTCCTCCCTCCTGGATCATTTCCCTCTTGGATCCTTGACCCCGACCCTGCTCATTTGGATTTTTCGGGACACCAATCGGATTTTCCTCGCTGCCACCATGCCGGGCTGGTGGCTGCTGCTGGCGCTGCTGTGCCACCAGCTGTGTCCCCGCGCGGTGACAGCGGCCAGGAGGGACAGGAAGGGCAGGAAGGAGCACCCGGAGCCCCTCAACACCTCCCTGGCCAACAGCGAGGAGCAGCCCAAGGTGGGTGCCGGGATCATTCCCGGAGTTATTCCCGGATTTATTGGGATTTTCCTGCCTTTTCTCAGCTGATTCCATGCTCATCCCATCAAATCCCTTTGGTTTTTTTATTTAATTTTGATGGTTCCTCATGTTGGGAACAGCAGAGGACTCCCAAGGTGGGTTCTGGGATAATTCCCAGATTTATTCCCAGATTTATTGGGAATTTCCTGCCTTTTCTCAGCTGATTCCAGGCACATCTCATCAATTCCCTTTGGTTTTTATGTTTCATTTTGATGATTCCTCATGTTGGGAACAACTGAGAACTCCCAAGGTGGGTTCTGGCTTCATTCCTGGGTTATTCCTGGATTTATTGGGATTTTCCTGCCTTTTCCCAACCTCATCTCGTCAATTCCCTTTGGTTTTTATGTTTCATTTTGATGGTTCCTCATGTTGGGAACAGCAGAGGACTCCCAAGGTGGGTGCTGGGACCATTCCCAGATTTATTCCTGGATTTATTGGGATTTCCCTGCCTTTTCTCAGCTGATTCCATGCTCATCCCATCAAATCCCTTTGGTTTTTTTATTTAATTTTGATGGTTCCTCATGTTGAGAACAACCGAGAACTCCCAAGGTGGGTTCTGGGATAATTCCCAGATTTATTCCCAGATTTATTGGGAATTTCCTGCCTTTTCTCAGCTGATTCCAGGCACATCTCATCAATTCCCTTTGGTTTTTATGTTTCATTTTGATGATTCCTCATGTTGGGAACAACTGAGAACTCCCAAGGTGGGTGCTGGCTTCATTCCTGGGTTATTCCTGGATTTATTGGGATTTTCCTGCCTTTTCCCAACCTCATCTCGTCAATTCCCTTTGATTTTTTATTTAATTTTGATGGTTCCTCATGTTGGGAACAGCAGAGGACTCCCAAGGTGGGTTCTGGGACCATTCCCAGATTTATTCCTGGATTTATTGGGATTTTCCTGCTTTTTCTGAGCTGATTCCAGGCACATTTCATCAATTCCCTTTGGTTTTTCTGTTTCATTTTGATGGTTCCTCATGTTGGGAACAACTGAGAACTCCCAAGATGGGTTCTGGGATAATTCCCAGATTTATTCCTGGATTTATTGGGATTTTCCTGCCTTTTCCCAGCCTCATTTCATCAATTCCCTTTGGTTTTTATGTTTCATTTTGATGGTTCCTCATGTTGGGAACAACTGAGAACTCCCAAGGTGGGTGCTGGGACCATTCCCAGAAGGATCCATTTTTCCGTCCTCTGAACATCTGGGTGGGTTTTCCATGGAATTTCAGGGGATTATCAGGGAATGGCAGTCCCAGCCGTTGGAAGAAGATCTCTGAGGAACTTCCAGAGCTCTTGGCTCCTCCTGGTCCCTCAGTGTCCCCCAAAAATTAGCCTGGGCTGGATTTTTTGTGTCTTATGAGCATCTGGGTGGGTTTTCCATGGAATTTCAAGATCTCTGAGGGACTCTCGGAGCTTTTGGTCCTCCTGATCCCTCAAGGACACCCTCAGTGACCTCCAAAAGCAGCAGGAACAGCCTGGGCTGGATTTTTCCATCCCTCGAACATCTGGGTGGGTTTTCCATGGAATTTCAAGATCTCTGAGGGACTCTCGGAGCTCTTGGCTCCTCCTGGTCCCTCAGTGTCCCCTAAAAAGCAGCGTGGGCTGGATTTTTTGTGTCTTATGAGCATCTGGGTGGGTTTTCCATGGAATTTCAAGATGTCTGATGGACTCTTGGAGCTCTTGGCTCCTCCTGGTCCCTCAAGGACACCTTCAGTGTCCTCCAAAAGCAGCGGGATCAGCCCGGGTTGGGTTTTTTGGACCTTCTGAGGGCAGTCAGTCCGTGATCCTTGTCCCGGCGTGTCCCCAGCTCCCGGAGCCCGCGGACCCGCGGATCACGGACCCACGCAGGACCTGGATCTCCTTCGTGCACCGCCCGGACGACGGCAGCAACTCCAAGAGGCGGTGCAAAGGCAAAGACAAAAAATTGGTAGGATTTCCTCTCCATCTCTCCCATGTTTTCCTTCCTTTTTCTCATCCTTTCCATTTTTCTGGGTTTAATTTCTCCACGTTTTGGATAAATTTGAGGTTTCTTGCTTTGGCAGAGAGGTGGGAATTTTGAACCAGCTGCTCTCAAACTGAGCCTTTTTTGGGGGGTTGTTTTCCCGCTCATTAAAAATAAAATCCAATTTTTTTCTTCTCCTTCCAAGAGATAAAGTCCAAGTATCCTAAAGGATAAATTAATCAAGGTGTGGACAAGTGGTTTATTTCAAATTAATGAGCTGAGTGACAGGTCATTAATCATGTGGCACTTTTCATCTGCTGCTTGGACAATCTTGAATTCTTTTAATTATTTTAATTATTTGAGGAGTTTTTTTGCATCTTCTGAGCAATCTGGGCAGGTTTTCCATGGAATTTTAGAGGATTATCAGAGGAATGGGAGTCCCAGCAGCTGGAAAAAGATCTCAGAGGGACTCTCAGAGCTCTTGGCTCTTCCTGATCCCTCAAATGTCCTCCAAAAATGATCGGAAATTTTCTGGGAACAAACCCCCTCACGTTGCTGATGTCCCTGGAGGATTTTCTGGTTTTAATCCCAAATTTTCCTTTGTTTGTTCCCTCAGCGAGGCCTGGTTGGGCCTCCAGGGCCTCCTGGGCCTCAGGGACCTCCAGGAGCTCCTGGGGCTGAAGTCACCAGAGAAGTTCTTCTGCAGGAGTTCAAGGAGATCTTAAAAGGTAAAAGATGTTAAAAAGTCAAAGATTTTCCAAGGTAAAGGGTATTAAAGGCTGGAGGAGCTTTGCTTTGGTGAAGCACCAGGGCAAATCTTCACCCTCAGGCATTCCCCTGGCAACCAAAAATGTTCCCCCAGTGCCGCTGGGCTTCGGCTGAAGATCCAAGTGCAGAATTCCAAGCACACATTCATGGTTTCATAGGCCAGGCCCTTAAATTAAGATTTGATTTCATTTTATTTCATTTTATTCCCCTTTTCCCCTCAGAAGCCATCAAGCCCATGGCCTCCCTGGTCCTTTCAGCCCACCCCAGCCAGCTCCTCCTGTCCCTGGAGGAGGCTCCATTCACTGGCCAGGCCCTTAAATTTACATTTTATTTATTTTTATTCCATTTTATTCCATTTTATTCCATTTCATTCCATTTTATTGCCCCTTTTCCCCTCAGAAGCCATGGAGCACCGGGCCTCCCTGGCCATCTCAGCCCACTCCAGCCAGCTTCTCCTGCCCCTGGAGGAGGTTTCATCAGGGGAATAGGAATGGCCAGGCCCTTAAATGAAGATTTTATTCCATTTTATTCCATTTTATTCCATTTTATTCCATTTTATTCCATTTTATTGCCCCTTTTCCCCTCAGAAGCCATGGAGCACCGGGCCTCCCTGGCCATCTCAGCCCAGCCCAGCCGGCTCCTCCTGCCCCTGGAGGAGGTTTCATCAGGGGAATAGGAATGGCCAGGCCCTTAAATGAAGATTTTATTCCATTTTATTCCATTTTATTCCATTTTATTCCATTTTATTCCATTTTATTGCCCTTTTCCCCTCAGAAACCATCGAGCACCGAGCCTCCTTGCCCATCTCAGCCCACTCCAGCCAGCTCCTCCTGCTCCGGAGGAGGTTTCATTAGGGGAATAGGAATGGCCAGGCCCTTAAATGAAGATTTTATTCCATTTTATTCCATTTTATTCCATTTTATTGCCCTTTTCCCCTCAGAAACCATCGAGCACCGAGCCTCCCTGGCCATCTCAGCCCAGCCCAGCCGGCTCCTCCTGCCTCTGGAGGAGGTTTCATCAGGGGAATAGGAATGGCCGGGCCCTTAAATGATGATTTTATTCCATTTTATTCCATTTTATTCCATTTTATTCCATTTTATTGCCCCTTTTCCCCTCAGAAACCATCGAGCACCGAGCCTCCCTGGCCATCTCAGCCCACCCCAGCCGGCTCCTCCTGCCCCTGGAGGAGGTTTCATCAGGGGAATAGGAATGGCCGGGCCCTTAAATGAAGATTTTATTCCATTTTATTCCATTTTATTCCATTTTATTCCATTTCATTCCATTTTATTGCCCCTTTTCCCTCAGAAGCCATGGAGCACCGAGCCTCCCTGGCCATCTCAGCCCAGCCCAGCCGGCTCCTCCTGCCTCTGGAGGAGGTTTCATCAGGGGAATAGGAATGGCCGGGCCCTTAAATGAAGATTTTATTCCATTTTATTCCATTTTATTCCATTTTATTCCATTTTATTGCCCTTTTCCCCTCAGAAACCATCGAGCACCGAGCCTCCCTGGCCATCTCAGCCCACCCCAGCCGGCTCCTCCTGCCCCTGGAGGAGGTTTCATCAGGGGAATAGGAATGGCCAGGCCCTTAAATGAAGATTTTATTCCATTTTATTCCATTTTATTGCCCTTTTCCCTCAGAAGCCATGGAGCACCGGGCCTCCCTGGCCATCTCAGCCCAGCCCAGCCAGCTGCCCCCGCTGCTGCTGGCCCTGGAGGAGGTGCCGTCGCAGCGGCGGGTGGAGGAGGCGTTCCACTGCAAGCTCAAGGGCCAGGTGCTGGTGGACAAGAAGACCTTGGTGGAGCTCCAGAATTTCCAGTCGGTGAGGATGTCCAGACTCATCCTGGTGGGGATGAGCAGCTCCAGGGCCCTGCTGAGCTTCCTGCTCAGCCCAGAAACTCCTCTGAGGCTGAAAGGAAGAGACAAATCCATGAGAAAGTGTCCAAAGGAAGGCCAGAGGTGGATCCACCTGGGATCCCCTTTTTAAATCCGATATTCCACAGGTTCTATCCCTGATGGATCCACCTGGGATCCCCTTTTAAAATCCGATATTCCACAGGTTCTATCGCTGATGGATCCACCTGGGATCCCCTTTTAAAATCTGGTATTCCAGAGGTGCTGTCCCTGATGGATCCACCTGGGATCCCCTTTTTAAATCTGATATTCCACAGGTTCTATCGCTGATGGATCCACCTGGGATCCCCTTTTAAAATCTGATATTCCACAGGTTCTATTGCTGATGGATCCACCTGGGATCCCCTTTTAAAATCTGGTATTCCAGAGGTGCTGTCCCTGATGGATCCACCTGGGATCCCCTTTTTAAATCCGATATTCCACAGGTTCTATCGCTGATGGATCCACCTGGGATCCCCTTTTAAAATCCATTATTCCAGAGGTTCTATCGCTGATGGATCCACCTGGGATCCCCTTTTAAAATCCATTATTCCAGAGGTTCTATCCCTGATGGATCCACTTGGGATCCCCTTTTTAAATCCATTTTTCCATTCTTTCCCAGACTTTTGGCAGCTTGGCTTGGCAGCCAGGCCGGATCAGCCCTGAGGCGTGGGCAGGGCTGCAGGGAGAGCTGCTGCCTCATTAATTAGCAGGGAAAATGGGACTAATTAAGCCATCCCAGCAGTGGGCTGCTGCTTCCTGTGCCTCAGGGACGAGGTGCCCAACTCATTCCCAATTTTTCCTGGCTCGGAGCTGCTGTGAGAGGCTCTGGGTGCCAAGCTGGCACCACAGGCCGGGACAAGAAGAGTCGGGTTTGGGCTGTGCCCTCTGGGAAAGGGGAGTGCAGAGCCAGGAGCAGCACAGGGATGGATCTGGGATCAGCACAGGGATGGATCTGGGATCAGCACAGGGATGGATCTGGGATCTGCACAGGGATGGATCTGGGATCAGCACAGGGATGGATCTGGGATCAGCACAGGGATGGATCTGGGATCAGCACAGGGATGGGTCTGGGATCAGCACAGGGATGGATCTGGGATCTGCACAGGGATGGATCTGGGATCAGCACAGGGATGGATCTGGGATCAGCACAGGGATGGATCGGGGATCAGCACAGGGATGGATCTGGGATCAGCACAGGGATGGATCTGGGATCAGCACAGGGATGGATCTGGGATCAGCACAGGGATGGATCTGGGATCTGCACAGGGATGGATCTGGGATCTGCACAGATATGGATCTGGGATCTGCACAGAGATGGATTTGGGATCAGCACAGGGATGGATCTGGGATCAGCACAGGGATGGATTTGGGCTCATCTTAGGGATTCAGGATTTGGGCTCAGCCCAGGCATTCAGGATTTGGGGTCATCCCAGGGATTCGGGCTCATCCCAGGGATTTAGGATTTGGGCTCAGCCCAGGGCTGGGTTTGGGCTCAGCCCAGGGCTGCAGCTCTGTTCTCTCTCGCAGCCCGTGGCCAAGGGCGCGTTCCTGCGGGGCTCGGGACTGAACCTGGCCACCGGCCGCTTCACCGCCCCCGTGGGCGGCATCTACCAGTTCTCAGCCAACGTCCACATCGGTGAGTGCTGCCCCGGGGAGCCCAAACCCCCTGGAGACCCCCAGAGAACCCCCGGATATTCCAGAGGTTCTGCCACTGATGGCCAGTGATGGATCCCCTTTTTAAATCCATTATCCCAGAGGTTCTGCCACTGATGGATCCACCTGGGATCCCCTTTTAAAATCCATTATCCCAGAGGTTCTGCCACTGATGGATCCACCTGGGATCCCCTTTTAAAATCCCTTATTCCAGAGGTTCTGCCACTGATGGATCCACCTGGGATCCCCATTTAAAATCTGATATTCTAGAGGTTCTATCCCTGATGGATTCACCTCGGATCCGTTGCCTTTGGCTCCATCAGACACAAAGGAACCTTCTGGCACCTCCTGCAGCCATCCCAGGGCTGCTGGAGCCCCTCAGGAGCCCAAACCCCAGGATTTGTGGGAATGCTGACATTTTCCCCACTGTTTTTCCTAGACCACAGCGAGCTGAAGAGCAAAGTGCAGCTGCGGGCCCGGGACAGCGTGCGGGTGCTGATCTGCATCGAGTCCCTGTGCCACCGGCACACGTGAGTCGCCCCGGGGCCTCCAGGGATTCTTCCCCTCACATTTTCCATGTTCCCTGATATTCCAGCCCACTCTGGCAATTCCTTCCCTCAGGGGGATTTGGGGAGCTTTTCCAGGGAGGAAGGGGCTGGAAAAGGAGCTTTTCCAGCAGAGGGCAAAGCTGTGGCTCTGTCCTTGCTCCAGACCCCAAAATCCCTGCCCAGGTTGATTCTAATGCTCTGCCCTGAGCTCCTCCAGAAATCCACAGGTCCAGAATTCCAGAGATCCACAGTTCCCAAAATTCACAGATCCAGAAATGATCCAGAGATCCATAAATCCACAGGAATCCAGAAATCAGGATGGATTTGGGATGGATCCCAGAGTGATCAGGATGGATTTGGACAGATCCCTCAGGATGGATTTGGGACAAATCCCAGATCCCTTGGGATGGACTGGGACAGATCCCAGATCCCTCAGGATGGATTTGGGACAGATCCCACCCTCAGGATGGAATTGGGACGGATCCCTCAGGATGGATTCGGGACAGATCCCAGATCCCTCAGGATGGAATTGGGACAGATCCCAGATCCCTCAGGATGGAATTGGGACAGATCCCAGATCCCTCAGGATGGATTAGGGATGGATCCCTCAGGATCGATTGGGGACAGATCCCAGATCCCTCGGGATGGAATTGGGACAGATCCCAGATCCCTCAGGATGGATTAGGGACGGATCCCTCAGGATGGATTCGGGACAGATCCCAGATCCCTTGGGATGGATTCGGGACAGATCCCAGATCCCTCGGGATGGAATTGGGACGGATCCCTCAGGATGGATTCGGGACAGATCCCAGATCCCTCGGGATGGATTGGGACAGATCCCAGATCCCTCGGGATGGAATTGGGACAGATCCCAGATCCCTCGGGATGGAATTGGGACGGATCCCTCAGGATGGATTCGGGACAGATCCCAGATCCCTCGGGATGGAATTGGGACAGATCCCAGATCCCTCGGGATGGAATTGGGACAGATCCCAGATCCCTCAGGATGGAATTGGGACGGATCCCTCAGGATGGAATTGGGACAGATCCCAGATCCCTCGGGATGGAATTGGGACAGATCCCGGATCCCTCAGGATGGACTGGGGACACGTCCCAGGGCCTCGCGCGTGGCTGGGACGGCCGGCAGCAGCGCCGGGAGCCTGCCTGGACTCATTCCCTGTGGAATTTCCTGGGAATGCCAGCCCTGACTCACCCATCCATCCATCCATCCATCCATGGGGCTGGAAAAGCCCCCGGGGCTTCGGGACGAGCCCCGGAAACTCGGCACGGAGGAGAGGAACGGCTGGGGCAGGATCTGACACAGCCTCACCTCAGCAGCTGCCAAGGGGCTCCAACTTCTCAATTTTCCTGGGAAAAACTCGTTGGGACTTGCAGGGATTCACCACTGGGAAAAATATAATAAAAAAACAAAATACAAAAAACAAGGAGGAAAGGGGTTGGTTTAATTGGGAAAATAAGGAGAAGCCAGGCTTAAAACTGAGTTTAACTGGGTTTGTGCTGAGTGGCAGGTGCCAAGTGGCTCCCACTTTTTATTTTTTCTGGGAGAAACACCTTGGGACTTGCAGGAATTCATCACTGGGAAAAAAATAATGTTTTTTAAAAAAAGGAGGAAAGATTTGATTGGGAAAATAAGGAAAAACCACAGTGGGTAGGGAGGGAGGAACTGGTTAAACTGAGTTTAACTGGGCTTGTGCTGAGCAGCTGCCAAGTGGCTCCAACTTTTCATATTTTCTGGGAAGCCACGTCTGAACTTGCAGGGATTCATCACTGGGGGAAAAAATAATTAAAAAAAAAAAAAAAAGGAGGAAAGATTTCATTGGGAAAATAAGGGAAAAGAAGGGTGGGCAGGGAGGGGGGAACCAGCCAGGCTTAAAACTGAGTTTAACTGGGCTGTGCTGATCCAAGAACCTGGATCCTGCAGAGAAGAGCTGGATTTGTTTTGGGAATTGGGAATTCTGCCGGGAGCAGCTCTCCCTGAGCCAAAGAAAAAAGTGAAGCTCTGCTTGGATTTTGGATGATTTTTTTTAAACTTGTGTGTGATCCCCGATCTCAAAACCCTCCCCAAAAATTACAAAATTTGTCCTTTCTCACACTTTTGAGGTTCGGGTGAAACAAACTTTTCATTCCCTGGGGAAAAAAATGGATTTTTTGGAATAGATCCAAAGGGGTTTTGGGAAAAAAAAAAACTCTGGGAAAAGGTGGTCTCCAGCTGGGTTTTGTATCCGAAATCCAGCGCTTTTGTGGATTTTTCAGCATTCCTGCAGTGAGGAAAAGCTGCTCCTGGTTAATTTTTACGGCAGCTGGAATCGTGGAATTGTGGAACTTTGGAATTGTGGGATCACAGAATTATGGAGTGATGGAATTGTGGAATTACTGAATAATGGAATGATGGAGTTGTGGAGTTACAGAGTTATCGTGGAATCATGGAATTGTGAATTTATGGAATTATGGAGTTGTGGAATCAGGGAATCATGGAATTATGGAATCATGGGATCATGGAATTGTGGAATTATGGCATCGTGGAATTATGGAATTGTGTGGGATCAGGGAATTGTGTGAGATCAGGGAATTGTTGAATCATGGAATTATGGAATCATGGAATTGAGGGATCATATAATTATGGAATTATGGACTTGTGGAATCATGGAATTATGGGCTCAGGAAATTGTGGGATCGTGGAATTATGGAATCATGGAATCATGGAATTATGGGATCAGGAAATCATAGAATCATGGAATTATGGAATTATGGAATTGTGGGATCATGGAATTATGGAATTGTGGGATCATGGAATTATGGAATTGTGGGATCAGGGAA
This sequence comes from Anomalospiza imberbis, assembly GCF_031753505.1. NCBI lineage: Eukaryota > Metazoa > Chordata > Aves > Passeriformes > Viduidae > Anomalospiza > Anomalospiza imberbis. Next base: position 6,581,117 of record NC_089703.1, read on the forward strand.
TCATGGAATCATGGAATTGTGGGATCATGGAATTATGGAATTGTGGGATCATGGAATTATGGAATTGTGGGATCAGGGAATCATGGAATCATGGAATTGTGGGATCATGGAATTATGGAATTGTGGGATCATGGAATTATGGAAGGGACCTTAAAGATCTTCCCACTCCCATGGCCAGGGCCACCAAACTTCCACCATCCCATCCTGGCTTTAAACCCTTCCCCACATCCCAAATCCTGTCCAAATTCCCCTTTTTTTGCTCCAACTGCTCTGAATTCCAGGGAAACTGAGGGAGAATTGTCCTTGCACACCCAAGTGTGGGGCTGCCTGAGGGCTTTGATCCGTTTATTTCTCATTTTCAGGTCCTTGGAAGTCATTGCTGGCCTGGAAAGCAACAGCAAAATCTTCACTATTTATGTCCACGGCTTGCTGCAGCTGCAGGTGAGGCCCGGAAAATTGGGAATTTCTGCCTGAAAATTGGGAATTTCCTGCCCCAAATCTCTGGGCAGGACATGGAATTCTTTCCTGGACTCTGCCCGGGAGGTGCAGGAAATAATGAAATAATAATAAATAATAATATAAATAACAATATAAATAATATAATATAGAAATAATAAATCATGAAATAATAATAATGAAATAATAATATATAAAGTTATATATAAATAATATATAAAATATATAAATAAAGTCTATAAATATATGTAAAAACAATATATATAAATAATAACAATAATAAAATAATAAACAATAAAATATATTTCTTTATAAATATATCCTTTATAAATAAATAATGAACAATTCAACAATAAATTAACAATAATTGTAATGTTAACAATTAATAATAATTAAAATAAATAAATAAATAAATAACTTTAAAATTATAATTACATAATTTAAAAAACTCTTTTTTTTCCTACATTTTAAAGAGGGAAATTCCTCACCTGGGGCAGCACCAGGAGGAAAAGCTTGGCTGGGGTTTCCCATTCGGAATTGAAGGCACGGGAAGAAGCTTCCCTCTAAGAAAAATCCAATATTTACAATAAATTTTGATTTCTTTTCCTTTGCCAACTCTCCCCTGGCATTGCGCTCCCAGTGGAATTTCCATTCCCAATGGAATTTCCATTCCCAGTGAACTGAAATTCCATTCCCAATGGGATTTCCATTCCCAGTGAACTGAAATTCCATTCCCAATGGAATTTCCATTCCCAGTGAACGGAAATTCCATTCCCAATGGAAATTCCATTCCCAGTGAACTGAAATTCCATTCCCAATGGAAATTCCATTCCCAGTGAACGGAAATTCCATTCCAAATGGGATTTCCATCTCCAATGAATTGAAATTCATTCCCAATGATCTGAAATTCCATTCCCAATGATCTGAAATTCCATTCCCAACGGAATTTCCATTCCCAGTGAACTGAAATTCCATTCCCAATGGAATTTCCATTCCCAGTGAACTGAAATTCCATTCCCAATGGGATTTCCATTCCCAGTGAACTGAAATTCCATTCCCAATGGGATTTCCATTCCCAATGAACTGAAATTCCATTCCCAATGAACTGAAATTCCATTCCCAATTGAAATTCCATTCCCAATGAACTGAAATTCCATTCCCAATGGGATTTCCCACCTCCCATGACGAGCTCTGAAGCCACTTCACCCAAGAAGGCGCCAGGGCAGGAAGGATTTTTTGGAAAAATAAAACTCAAAAAAACCACACAAAAATTCTTCCAAACCACACAAAAATTCTTCCAAACCCACAAAAGTTCCTCCACTCCACCAGCTCCTTCCCAGAACTGGGCTGAATTCCTGCTGGAAGCCTGCTGAGAATTCCAGCCTTTCTGTGCTGCCAGGCGCTGACCCCCAGGAGAACGCTGCACTGACCCGGGGCCGTGCAGAAGCTTCCAAAGTGGAATGGTTGAACTGGGATTGCGGGGGTGGAGTTTGGAGAGAAGTGTGTGATGTCACAGGGTGGGAAACTCAGAGCTTGGGGTTTTAGAATGTGGTGATACAGAGAGAGCAAGACGGAGGATTTAGGGTGGGAGCTGGTCCTTCTTTTTCACCCTCACCACCTCCTTCTTCACTTTCTCCTTCACCTCCTTCACCTCCTTCTTCTTCTCCTCCTCCTCCTTCTCCTCCTCCTTCTCCTCCTTCTTCTTTCTTCTTTCTTCTCCTTCTCCTCCTTCTTCACCTTCTTCTTCTCCTCCTCCTCCTCCTTCTCCTCCTTCTCCTCCTTCTTCTCCTCCTCCTCCTCCTCCTCCTCCTCTTTCTCCTCCTTCTCCTCCTTCTTCTTTCTTCTTTCTTCTCCTTCTTCTCCTCCTTTTCTCCTTCTTCACCTTCTTCTTCTCCTCCTCCTTCAGCTTCTTCTTCTCCTTCTTCTTCTTCTCCTTCTTCACCTTCTTCTTCTCCTTCTTCACCTTCTTCTTTACCTTCTTCTTCTCCACCTTTTCTTTCTTCTCCTTCTCCACTTTCTTCACCTCCTCCTTCTCCTCCTCCTTTTTCTTCTCCTCCTCCTCCTTCCCTTCCTTCTCCATGGGTTTGGGTGGTTTTGTGCAATTGGATAAAAAAGTCTGCGTTGCAGGCCACGGCTGGTTGGTTATTGGGTTAAAAGTAGAAATAATTAGGTGTCATTTGTTAATTGGACAGTTTATCCTTAAAAGGCCTCGTAAGGAGAGAGACGCGGCTCCGTTTTTGGTTTGTTGGAGAGCAGTGCTGCAGAGCTCACAGTTTATAAAACTGTAACACAGATAAAAACCAGTAAACATCTGAGTCCAAACAAGAAATTCCATCTCGCGCATTTCATCCCAACCCTGGCGAAAAAGGAGCTAAAGCTCAACAAACTCCTGCTGGAGTTAGAAAATCCCCAGAAGGGGATTTTCCCTTGGTGTTTTCCTGTGGAATGTGCCAGAAATTCCTGCTTTCCCCCGTTCTCCCTGCAGGCTGGGCAGTACGCCTCCATCTTCGTGGACAACGGCGCCGGCGCTGCCGTCACCGTCCAGAACGGCTCCGATTTCATGGGAATGCTGCTGGGAGCCTAGCACCACGACGGCCAGCCCAAAATCCCCCAATTCCTGCATTTTGGACTGAAAAAAAACCCCAACTTTGACCTCGAACCTGCTCCCTGTACCTGCAGAACTTCTCATGATCCCCGGCTCCTCCAGCTTTGCTTCCAGAAGTTGCTGCTGATTTTTGAGGCCGTTCTTCGTCAGAATTCTGCTTTTTATCCTCTTTTTATCCAAAAAAAAACCCCTTGGAATATTTCATTTGTGCTTCACCAGACGCTCACGGGGCAGCACGCTGGCGCTCGGGGCTCGTTCCGTTGTAATTTGATTATTTCACCGTATTTCACTTGTAACCAGCACGGGCTTGGAGTCTTTTTGGGATTGATTCGGGGGTTTTTTTTGGGCTTGGAATTGAAGGATTGAGATGGGAAATATCAGAAATAAATCAGTGACTCTTTTCTGTGTGGTGGGGAGGAAGGGGACAAGGATTTTTCCAGGAAAATTGCTTTTTCCAGGGGGTTGGAAAGGGTTTGGATCCTCACCCAGGTTCAGAATTGGGTGTGTTTGACCCGGAAAATGTTGGATTTTCCTACAATCCAAGGCTTGAACTCTTTAATTGGGGTCCTTTATAGCAAAATAAAATTATATATATTATAATTATATAATTGCATCTCTAATTACATATTTCATAAATACAATTATATATAATTATATATATTATATTTTTAAAAAATACATAATATATATAATTATATGTATATGTATGGTTTTCCATAGTTTATACAGACAGTTTCCCCAGTTTGTTTATTCACTCTCCCTCAAATCCTGGAATCCCAAAATCCCAAACTCCCTCTCAATCCCGGAATCCCAAACTCTGCCCCAAACCCAAGAATCCCAAACTCTCCCTCAGTCCCAAAATCCAAAAACTCTCCCCCAGTCCCAAAATCCCAAACCCTCCTTCAAACCCAAAATCCCAAACCCTCCCTCAATCCTGGAATCCCAAACTCTCCCCCAATCCCAAAACACCAAACTCTCCCCCAGTCCCAAACTCTCCCCCAATCCTGGAATCCCAAACTTTCCCCCAGTCCCAAAATCCCAAACTCCCCCTCAAACCCAATAATCCCAAAGTTTTCCCCAAACCAGGAATCCCAAACTCTCCGCCAATCCCAAAATACCAAACTCTCCTTCAAACCCAAAATCCCAAACTCTCCCCCAATCCCAGAATCCCAAAATCTCCCTCAATCCCAAACTCCCCCTCAATCCCAAAATCCCAAATCCTCTCCAAATCCCAAAATCTCCCTCTATCCCCAAATCCCAAATTCTCTCCAAATCCCAAAATCTCCCTCTATCCCCAAATCCCAAATCCTCTCCAAATCCCAAAATCTCCCTCAATCCCCAAATCCAAAATCCTCTCCAAATCCCAAAATCTCCCTCAATCCCCAAATCCCAAATCCTCTCCAAATCCCAAAATCTCCCTCAATCCCAGAATCCCGAGCTCCCCCCAGCCCCCAAACCCCGTTCCCAGCACCATCCCCTGCGTTTATCCCGCTCAGGACCCCAAAGGAGCAGCGGGGATTTTTTGGGAATCTCCGGAGCCCCCCCAGCCCCGGGGCTGAGCGCGCCCCGTCCCCACCCCGCTTATCGCAGCCGGGATCGCAGATTTCTCTTGAATTCCCATTTTTTCTGGCTCCGGGAGCTCCGGGAGCCAGGAATTTCAATTGCTTTTCGCGGAGGAATGCGGATTTGGGTGCCAAAAATCCAATCTCATCCGTCTGGCACCTCCAGGGCAGGAGATTCCCGGGTTAAAAATGGGAATGTTGGGCTGGGATTTGCACAGCCTGCAGCCCTTGGGGGCTCCTCCTGCTCTGCCAGCACAGGGAAAAAGGAATTTTCCAGGATTTCCCGGGATTTTCCAGGAATTTCCAGCATTTCCCAGCATTTCCCAGCTGCTCCTCCCTCCCTGCCCATGCCCAGTGGCCTTGGAGTCTTCAAAGCTGGAAAAATCTGGGAGAAATCGTTAATTCTCTCCCCTACTCCTTGTCCTGAGTGTTTGGGAGCGGATCAATCTCCCTGCGGGATTGGGATGGGGAATTTTGGGAATTTTGGGAAGGGCAGATTGCAAAGGGGAATCCAGGAAAATCAGGGATAAATCCTTAATTCTCCTCCCTACTCCTGAGTGTTTGGGAGCTGATCAGACTGGATGTGGGATGTGGAATTTTGGGAATTTGGGAAGGGCAGATTGCAAAGGGGAATCCAGGAAAATCAGGGAGCTGCTGATCCTGTGGAATCAGGAGGAAGGACCAGGAAAACATGGAATTTTTTGTGGTTTTGGGGCTCATTTCTATGGAATGCAAATCTGCTTTTCTTTGGGATGAGCACATCCCTCTTTTTTGGGGCACTTTGCTGGGATCACTGGAATTCCCAGCTCCCAGAAATTCCACGGAGAAAAAGGGAATTTCAGCCTCCCCCCATTCCCATTCCCAGTTTTTAACACTTGATGGGAACACGGAATTTTTTCCAGGATGGGATGAAGCTCCTCCATCCCTCCCACACTTCCAGGCTGGATCTGCATCCCAAAATCCCACGGAAAAGCAGCAAAAAAATTCCCTGCAGGAAAAAAATCCTGGTAAAAAGCAGATCCCAAATGTGATTCCCTGGCAGGAGCCTGCTCCAGGAATTCCAGGAATTCTGGGGACTGCTTCAAGATGTCCCCTCAAAAGAAGAAGGAATCTGGGATCTGCTCGATCCCAAAGATTTTCCCTTTCAATTCTTTTCCAGGACATCTCCAGGCCCAAAATTCCCAGGATTTTCCTCCTTCCCAGCCCCAAAATTCCCAGGATTTTCCTCCTTCCCAGCCCCAAAATTCCCAGGATTTTCCTCCTTCCCAGCCCCAAAATTCCCAGGATTTTCCTCCTTCCCAGCCACAAAATTCCCAGGATTTTCCTCCTTCCCAGCCCCAAAATTCCCAGGATTTTCCTCCTTCCCAGCCCCAAAATTCCCAGGATTTTCCTCCTTCCCGGCCCCAAAATTCCCAGGATTTTCCTCCTTCCTGGACTGGAGCCCCCCAGGGTGACGGGGAATCACCGATGTCCCCTCCCCTGCCATTGATTTCTTCCTTTTTTTTTTGAATTCCTGGGAAATCCCCACCAAAAACTCAAAAAAAAAAAATTCAAAAGGGGCTTGGGGGATTTTCCTGGCAAACCAAAATCATCCTTTCATCCCAAAATCATCCCTTTCATCCCAAATTCATTCCTTTCATCCCAAAATCATCCTTTTCATCCCAAATTCATCCTATTCATCCCAAAATCATCCCTTTCATCCCAAAATCATCCTTTCATCCCAAAATCATCCCTTTCATCCCAAATTCATCCCTTTCATCCCAAATTCATCCCTTTCATCCCAAATTCATCCTTTTCATCCCAAAATAATCCCTTTCATCCCAAATTCATCCTATTAATCCCAAATTCATCCTATTAATCCCAAAATCACCCTATTAATCCCAAAATCACCCTATTAATCCCAAATTCATCCTATTAATCCCAAAATCATCCTTTCATCCCCAAATTCATCCTTTTCATCCCAAAATCACCCTATTAATCCCAAATTCATCCTATTCATCCCAAAATCACCCTATTCATCCCAAATTCATCCTATTCATCCCAAAATCATCCCTTTCATCCCAAATTCATCCTATTCATCCCAAAATCATCCTTTCATCCCAAATTCATCCCTTTCATCCCAAATTCATCCTTTTCATCCCAAAAATCATCCTTTCCTCCCAAATTCATCCTATTAATCCCAAAATCATCCTTTCATCCCCAAATCATCCCTTTCATCCCAAAATCATCCTATTCATCCCAAAATCATCCTTTCATCCCCAAATCATCCTTTCGTGCCAAAATCATCCTATTCATCCCAAAAATCATCCTTTCATCCCAAAATCATCCTATTCATCCCAAATTCATCCTTTTCATCCCCAAATCATCCCTTTCATCCCAAAACTGAGCCCCAGGTTCCCCAGAGCCCGGGCGTTTCTCACTCTGGGATATTTTCCGGGGATTCGGGGCTTGGAGCTCTGTGGGGCCCTCAGAAGTGCAGGAATTCTCCCAAAATTCCCTTTTAAATTTTTTTTTTTGGTTTTTTTTTCAGCTGTTTTCTTTTCCTCCCTGGTTTTGATGTCTTTTGTCACTTTGATCTGCAGACCGGGAGCAGGAGGGGACGGGAGGTGAGGGGCGGTCACGGGGTGTTGGATTCCCAAAAAAACCCAAAAAGAACGAAAAACAACCCCCTCATCAAAAAAAAAAAAAAAAAAAAAAAAAAAAAAAAAAAAAAAAAAAAAAACCAAAAAAAACCCAAAAAAAAAAACCCAAAAAAAAAAAAGATGGAAAAGGGGAAAAAACCGGGAAAGAAAAGTGAAGAATGAAAATCCGAGCGGGGACGGAGCGGGGCCATTCCCTGGGATTTTCTGGCAGTTTTTTTCACTCTGTCCCCAAAAACAGGGACACGATTCCAGAGCTGGAATCCCACATTTACCCCACATTTATCCCACATTTATCCCACATTTACCCCACATTTATCAAATATTTATCCCATATTTATCATTTACCCCACATTTACCCCACGTTTACCCCATATTTATCCCCCATTTACCCCACATTTTCCCCACATTCATCCCACATTTATCCCACATTTATCAAATATTTATCCCACATTTTATCCCCCATTTATCCCCCATTTACCCCACATTTATCTCACATTTATCAAATATTTATCCCCCATTTATCCCCCATTTATCCCCCATTTACCCCACATTTATCCCACATTTATCCCACATTTACCCCACATTCATCCAACATTTACCCCACATTTATCCCCCATTTATCCCACACTTATCCCACATTTATCCCACGTTTATCCCACATTTACCCCACATTTATCCCCCATTTATCCCACACTTATCCCACATTTATCCCACGTTTATCCCACATTTACCCCACATTTACCCCCCATTTACCCCACATTTATCCCACATTTACCCCCCATTTACCCCACATTTATCCCACATTTATCCCACACTTATCCCACATTTATCCCACGTTTATCCCACATTTATCCCCCATTTATACCCGATTTATACCCCATTTATTCCACATTTACCCCACATTTACCCCACATTTATCCCACATTTATCCCCCATTTATCCCACATTTACCCCACATTTATCCCACATTTATCCCACATTTACCCCACATTTACCCCACATTTACCCCACATTTATCCCACATTTACCCCACATTTATCCCCCATTTATCCCATATTTATCCCACATTTACCCCACATTTACCCCACATTTACCCCACATTTACCCCACATTTACCCCACATTTATCCCCCATTTACCCCACATTTACCCCACATTTATCCCCCATATATTCCACATTTAGGCCACATTTATCCATTTACCCCACATTTATCCCACATTTATCCCACATTTATCCCCCATTTACCCCACATTTACCCCACATTTACCCCACATTTATCCCACATTTACCCCACATTTATCCCCCATTTATCCCACATTTATCCCCCATTTACCCCACATTTACCCCACATTTATCCCCCATTTATCCCCCATTTTCCCCACATTTACCCCCCATTTATCCCTTGCTTTGGCTGGCACTGGGAGAGATCCATGGAAAATTCTGCTCCTGGCACTTCCAGACACCCGAATTCGGGTGGATTTTGGGGGGATTTGGAGTTTTCTGCCTGGATTTGGGGGAGTTGGGAGTTTTGGGGCAGTTTGGGGTTTTCTGGATCCGAATCCAGACAGAATTTGGGGCAGTTTGGGTTTTCTGTGCCCAAACCACGCGGAACTTGTCAAGTTTGCAGTTTTCTGTGTAGATTTTGGGGATTTTAGAATTTTGTGTCCCAATCCAGGTACATTATGGGGGAATTTGGAGTTTTGGGGAATTTGGATTTTTCTGGGTCCAAATCCAGGTGAATTTCGGGTCAGTTTGGATTTTCCTGAGTGGATTTGGGTCAGTTTGGATTTTCCTGAGTGGATCTGGGGCAGTTTGGATTTTTCTGACAGGATTTCGGGTCAGTTTGGATTTTTCTGAGTGGATTTCGGGGCAGTTTGGATTTTTCTGAGTGGATTTGGGGCAGAGTGGATTTTTCTGAGTGGATTTGGGTCAGTTTGGATTTTCCTGAGTGGATTTTGGGTCACTTTGGATTTTTCTGAGTGGATTTGGGTCACTTTGGATTTTTCTGAGTGAATTTTGGGTCAGTTTGGATTTTTCTGACTGGATTTGGGTCAGTTTGGATTTTCCTGAGTGGATTTGGGGCAGTTTGGATTTTCCTGAGTGGATCTGGGTCAGTTTGGATTTTCCTGAGTGAATTTCGGGTCAGTTTGGATTTTCCTGAGTGGATCTGGGGCAGTTTGGATTTTCCTGAGTGGATTTGGGTCAGTTTGGATTTTTCTGAGTGGATCTGGGTCAGTTTGGATTTTCCTGAGCGGATCTGGGTCAGTTTGGATTTTTCTGACTGGATTTCGGGGCAGTTTGGATTTTCCTGAGTGGATTTGGGTCAGTTTGGATTTTCCTGAGTGGATTTCGGGTCAGTTTGGATTTTCCTGAGTGGATTTGGGTCAGTTTGGATTTTCCTGAGTGGATCTGGGGCAGTTTGGATTTTCCTGAGTGGATCTGGGTCAGTTTGGATTTTCCTGAGTGGATTTCGGGGCAGTTTGGATTTTCCTGAGTGGATTTCGGGTCTGTTTGGATTTTCCTGAGTGGATCTGGGGCAGTTTGGATTTTCCTGAGTGGATCTGGGGCAGTTTGGATTTTCCTGAGTGGATTTGGGTCAGTTTGGATTTTTCTGACTGGATTTCTGGTCAGTTTGGATTTTCCTGAGTGGATCTGGGGCAGTTTGGATTTTTCTGACTGGATTTCGGGGCAGTTTGGATTTTCCTGAGTGGATTTCTGGTCAGTTTGGATTTTCCTGAGTGGATCTGGGGCAGTTTGGATTTTCCTGAGTGGATTTCTGGTCAGTTTGGATTTTCCTGAGTGGATCTGGGGCAGTTTGGAGTTCTCCGTGTCCCAGTCCAGGAGGATTTTGACCGATTTTGACCCTTTGGATCCGATCCCTTCCCCTCCCCGCTGCAGGAGCCGCTCCCCGGGACAAACCCAAACCTCGGGAACCGCAGATTTGGGAAACTTTGGGGAATCTCCTCCTTTTTTCCATCATCTCCACCAAAGCCCGCCGGCCTGGGCACGGAGCCAGCAATGAAATAATCCCAATTTTCTCTGGGAACCGCTCGAATTCCCTGCAGGCGCCAGGGAATCATCCCCGCCCGGCGGATCCGGGGTGGGATCCTGCTGGCCCGCCTGCGCTGGAGCCGGGATTTCCCTCCTGCTTCCTCCTTTTTCCTCCCTTTTCTCCTCCTTTTTTTCCTCCTTTTTTTCTTCCTTTTCCCTCCTTTTCCTCCTCCTTTTTTCCTTCCTTCTCCCTCCTTTTTCCTTCTTTTCCCTCCCTTTTCTCCTCCTTTTTTCCCCTCCTTTTTCTTCCTCCCTTTTCCCTCCTTTTTCCTCCTTTTTTCCCTCTTTTTCCATTCTTTTTTCCCTCCTTTCCCCTCATTCTCCCTCCCTTTTTCCCTCCTTTTTCCCCTCCTTTTTTTCCTCCTTTTCCCTCCTTTTTCTCCTCCTTTTTTCCTTCCTTCTACCTCCTTTTTCCTTCTTTTCCATCCCTTGTCTCCTCCTTTTTTTCCTCCATTTTCCCCTCCTTCTCCTTCCTATTCCCTCCTTTTTCCTCCCTTTTCCCTCCTTTTTCCTCCTTTTTTTCCTCCTTTTTCCCCTCTTTTTCCATTCTTTTTTCCCTCCTTTCCCCTCATTCTCCCTCCCTTTTCTCCTCCTTTTTTTTCCTCCTTTTTTTTCCTCCTTTTTTCCCTCCTTTTTTCCTTCCTTCTCCCTCCTTTTTCCTTCTTTTCCCTCCCTTTTTTCCTCCTTTTTCCCCCTCCTTTTTTCCCTCCTTTTTCTCCTTTTTCCTCCCTTTTTTCCCTCCTTTTTCCTCCTTTTTTCCCTCCTTTTTTCCCTCTTTTCCCTTCTTTTTTCCCTCCTTTCCCCTCATTCTTCCTCCCTTTTTCCCTCCTTTTTTCCCCTCCATTTTCCCTCCTTTTCCCTCCTTTTTCTCCTCCTTTTTTCCTTCCTTCTCCCTCCTTTTTCCTTCTTTTCCCTCCCTTTTCTCCTCCTTTTTTTCCTCCATTTTTCCCTCCTTCTCCCTCCTATTCCCTCCTTTTTCCTCCCTTTTTCCCCTCCTTTTTCCTCCCTTTTCTCCTCCTTTTTTTTCCCTCCTTTTTTTCCTCCTTTTCCCTCTTTTTTTTCCTCCATTTCTCCCTCCTTCTCCCTCCTTTTTCCTCCCTTTTCCCCCTCCTTTTCCCTCCTTCTCCCTCTTTTTTCCTCCTTTCCCTCCTTTTGCCCTCCTTTTCCTTCCTTTCCTCCCTCATTTTTCTCCTCCTTTTCCCCCTCATTTTTCCCTTCTTCTTTCCTCCTTTTCATCATTTTTCCTCCCTTTCCCCTCCTTTTCCCTTCCTTTTCCCTACTTTTTCCTCTTTCAAGCCTCCTTTTTTCCTTTTTCCTCCTTTTCCACTCCTTCCCCCGCCTTTTTCCTCCTCTTTTTCTCATTTTTCCTCCCTTTTTCTCCTTTTCCCCTCCTTCTCCCCCTTTCCCCCTCATTTTCCCCTACTTTTTCCTCTTTTCCCCCTCCCTTTTTCCCTCTTTTTCCTCCTTTTCCCCTCACTTTCCTCTCCTTTTCCCCTCCTTTTTCCTTCTTTTCCCTCCTTATCCCTCCTTTTCCTCTCCTTTTTCCTTCCTTTTCCCTCATCTTCCTCTCCTTGTCCCCTCCTTTTTTCCTCCTATTTTCCCTCCTTTTCCCTCCTCCTCTTCCTCTCCTTTTTCCCTCCTTTCCCCCTCCTTTTTCCCTCCTTTTTTCCCCTCATTTTTCCCCCCTTTTCCCCTCCTGTCAATCCGAGGAATTCCCAGTGAGTTTTATCTGCCTGGAATTCTCCTTCCAGTGCCTGTCTGGGAGCTTTTCCCTTTTCCCCAGATTTTTTTTTTCCCAGCGAAAATTCCCAGTTTTTTGGGGGATCAAACCCGTGGGCAGGGGTGGGGACAAAAAAAAAAAATAAAAATGCCTCCAAAAAAACCAGGGATAAAGCCCCCTTCTCCAAACTTCCAGGGTTTTTTCCTTTGGAAAGGGAAGGTGGGGGAGAGCAGAGGCTGCAAATCTTCGGGATGAGGGTTTGACTCCAGCTCCAGGAATGTAAACGTGTCTGGCTCCATCCTGGCTGGAAATTCCTGCCTGGAGCCAGGCCCAGCCCTTTGTTCACCCACCCGGGATGGGCCACGGCTCCCCCGGGCTGGGAATGGGCAGACTGGGGTTTGGGAATGGCCAAAGAATTGGGAATGGGCAGACTGGGGTTTGGGAATGGCCAAAGAATTGGGAATGGTCAGACTGGGATTTGGGAATGGCCAAAGAATTGGGAATGGGCAGACTGGGATTTGGGAATGGCCAAAGAATTGGGAATGGGCAGACTGGGATTTGGGAATGGTCAAAGAATTGGGATTTGGGAATGGTCAGACTAGGGTTTGGGAATGGGCAGACTGGGGTTTGGGAATGGGCAGACTGGGGTTTGGGAATGGCCAAAGAATTGGGAATGGGCAGACTGGGGTTTGGGAATGGCCAAAGAATTGGGAATGGTCAGACTGGGGTTTGGGAATGGCCAAAGAATTGGGAATGGGCAGACTGGGGTTTGGGAATGGCCAAAGAATTGGGATTTGGGAATGGTCAGACTGGAGTTTGGGAATGGCCAAAGAATTGGGAATGGTCAGACTGGGGTTTGGGAATGGCCAAAGAATTGGGATTTGGGAATGGTCAGACTGGGATTTGGGAATGGTCAAAATGGGATTTGGGAATGGTCAGACTGGGGTTTGGGAATGGTCAGACTGGGGTTTGGGAATGGCCAAAGAATTGGGAATGGTCAAACTGGGATTTGGGAATGGTTAAACTGGGATTTGGGAGAGTTTTGTTGCTGTGGACGAGGTTAGGGGGCAGCAGGAGGAGTTGGGGTAAAATTGTGGGGATTTCCTTCCCCTTTTCCTTTTCCTTTTCCCTTTCCTTTTCCTTTTCTTCCTTTCCCTTTCCCTTTTCCCCTTTTCCCCTTTTCCCCTTTTCCTCATCCAGCCCAAATATTCCCTCTGCACCTTAAAAATTCATTTTTAATTAAAAGTCACCTTTTAGGGATGTTTTTTCCCTTCGGTTTTAACAATTCCCACCCCAGGGCAAGGCCGGGATGTGCTCCCAAATCCGCTCCCAAATCCCCCTGTCCCACAGGGCTGGGTCCACACAAAATCCAGGTGTGAATTCCCAAATCTTCCCAAAGATCCCTGTGCATGTGCAAACCCTGAGTGGAAAAAATCCCCTTGGGGAAGGAGCCGGAGCTCCCAGGGAAGGGAGACGAAGGGATCTGTCAAGTGGAATTCCAGGAGAAGTGGAAACTGCCAGAAATGGAGAGTCTGGAATGTGCCTAAAATAAATATTCCCTGCCGGGTGTTTATTTTGTCTGGAGGTTCCTGTTCAGGGCTGCAAATCCCTGCTCGGGGTTCTCCAGGGAATGAAGGTGCAGTTGGGATTTACCTTGCCCTCATTCCCTCGTTCCCTGCCGGGAGGAGGCTGGAATTGTGCTGGGATGCTGTGGGATCACTCCTGGAACCCCAAAAGGGGTGGAATTCCAGGCTTCCTCCTTCCCTTCCTCAGGGAAGCAGCTGAGAATCCTTGGAAAAGTGTCCAGGCGGGATTTCAAGTGTCCAGGAGGGATTTAAATCCCTGCCTGGGGATTCTCCAGGGAATCCAGGACCTGCCATTGTCCTAAAGTGGATTTGGGGATTTTTCTGCTGCAAATCTTTCCCTCATTCCCCGAATCCCTCGTTCCTTCAATCCCCCATTCCCCCCAATCCTTCATTCCCTCAATCCCTCATTCCCACCTGGAATTGTGTTGGGATCCTGTGGGATCACATCCTGAAATCCCTGAAAGAACAATAAATTTAAAATTCCTGTTCCGCTCGGAAATAAATTTCCCTAAAATCCCCCCCTCCCCAAAAAAGCAGAGAAAGGGAGGGAAAGTGACAGAATTCCACAGAATTCCTTGGAATCTGTGCAATCCCTGGAAAGGAGATCCCAGCCTGGGAGTGCCCAGAGCGAATCCATCTGATTTTCATTCCAGGAAATCTGGATTCATTCCCTGGAGGATTTAATTAGCCACGGAAGGAACTCTAATTAGGCTGGAGAAGGAAGGTTTGGGCCTCCTGTGAGGGAAAACCAGGAGTTTTCCATTGTTCCCAAATAAACACCGGCACCTTTTGGGATGCAAGGAGAAGAAAAAAGAGGGAAAAATTGATCCCAACCTTAAAAAAAAAAATCGGGAAAAATCCTTTCCCTGGTTTTCCTGGCAGAAATCATTTGGGGATTGAAATCCCAAGAAATTGGGGATTTCCTTGGGATAATTCCTTGGGAATGAGGGAACGATTTTCCTTTTTTTCCCCTTGTTTTAAAGTCAGAAACAGATGGGAAATGGGCTGGTGGGGAGGGGAGGGGAGGGTGCCACACATGGAAATGTTTTTGGAGAGTTTTTCCTGAGATTAGGATGGATTTCAGTTGGAAAATCCAAGTCCAGCTCCCCCATTTGTTTTCCAGGATTCTCTGCCTGGATAAAAACCCCAAAATTCCCTCAAAATAATCCCACTTTGGGAGCACAAATAATTGATAACTGCATTAATAATAAATCCCAATATTTGGGTTTATTCCTTTTCTTCCCAAACCTTCGGTTTTCCTGAAGGAATCCCTTTTCCTTTTTGGGATTTTTTGTGGGGTTTTTTGGGTTTCTTGGGGTTTTTTGGGAATTTTTTTTTGTGGAATATTGGGGGTTTTTAAGGTTTTCTTTCTGGTTTTCAGCTCACTGCTCAGTGCTCCCAGCAGGACACATCTCCTGGTTTTCCTGGATTTCCTGGGTGGAATTCCAAGCTGTTTTCTCCCATCTGGACTCCAGACACCCACAGCAGATGATCCCACTAATCAGAGCCTTCCAGATGTTCCCAGCCTCGGGATGTTCATCCTACGCAGGCAAAATCCCCAAAATTCCCTTCCAAATCTCAAATCCCAAATCCCAAATGAGGGAAGTGCCACCCCTGGGACTGACTGCCTTTCCCTAATGGAGCTTGGAGCCTTTTCCCATGGGATCATGGAGCTTTTTCCTAATGGATCAGGGAGACTTCTCCCAATGGATCACAGAGCCTTTTCCTATGGGATCACAGAGCCTTTTCCTATGGGATCTTGGAGCCTTTTCCTAAGGGATCATGGAGCCTTTTCCTATGGGATCATGGAGCCTTTTCCCAAAGGATCTTGGAGCCTTTTCCTATGGGATCACAGAGCCTTTTCCTATGGGATCACAGAGCCTTTTCCTAAGGGATCATGGAGCCTTTTCCTAAGGGATCTTGGAGCCTTTTCCTATGGGATCATGGAGCCTTTTCCTAAGGGATCATGGAGCCTTTTCCTATGGGATCATGGAGCCTTTTCCCAAAGGATCTTGAAGCCTTTTTCCCAAAGGATCTTGGAGCCTTTTCCTAATGGATCTTGGAGCCTTTCCCCAAAGGATCAAGGAGATTTCTCCTAATGGATCATGGATCCTTTTCCTAACGGATCATGGAGACCTTTCCTATGGGATCACGGAGACCTTTCCTATGGGATCATGGAACCTTTTCCCCGTGGATCATGGAATGGATCACGGAGCTTTTTCCTAATGGATCATGGAGCCTTTTCCTAATGGATCATGGGTAGTTTTCCCAATGGATCATGGAGCTTTCTCATAAGGGATCACAGAGCCTTTTCCTATGGGATCATGGAGATTTCTCCTAATGGATCTTGGAGCCTTTCCCAATGGATCTTGGAGACTTTTCCTTATGGATCACAGACCTTTTTCCTAATGGATCATGGAATGGACCATGGATCTTTTTCCCAATGGACCATGGAGCTTTTTCCTATGGGATCACAGAGCTTTCTCCTAATGGATCATGGATCCTTTTCTATTGGATCACGGAGTCTTTTCCTAAGGGATCATGGAATAGATCAGGGAGCCTTCTCCTAAGGGATCACAGACCCTTTTCCTAAAGGACCACGGAAACTTCTCCCAGTGGATCACAGCCCCATTTCCCAGTGGATCACAGCCCCATTTCCCAGTGGATCACAGCCCCATTTCCCAGTGGATCACAGCCCCATTTCCCAATGGATCACAGCCCCTTTTCCCAGTGGATCACAGCCCCTTTTCCTATTGGATCACAGGCCCTTTTCCCAATGGATCATGTAGTCTTTTCCCAGTGGATAACAGACCTTTTTCCCAGTGGATCACAGCCCCACTCCCCAGTGGATCACAGCCCCTTTCCCCAGTGGATCACAGCCCCACTCCCCAGTGGATCACAGCCCCTTTTCCCAGCGACTGCGAGCTCCGATCTGTCCTGGGAAGGCTCCAGGCGCAGCAGCTCCGGGGTTCCCAGCCCCACGAGGGACCAGGCTGAGCCCCTGCTCCTGCTCCCCGTTCCCTGGGAGTGCTGAACCCCCACCGGGATGCAATTCCCCGCTGCCAGCGCCGCGTGGGTTGGACGGAGCCCTGCTGGAACGGCGTCCGCGCCGCTTTAATTCCCTAATAACAGCTTCTCCCTCCAGCCAGGCTGGAGCCATCACCCGCAGCAGCCCCTGGCATGAAAAACTCCTCTGTGTTTGTGACACTGGGGCCTTTGATGAAGCAGCCCGGGATGGTTTCAGCAGCAGGGATTAAATATCCCAAATATCCCAATTAGTGCAATTCACAATTAGTGACAATTAGCTGGTCCCTCTCCAACATTCCCCAAGTCCCCGTCGCTCCCGGAGGAGGGAGGGAGGCAGCAGGAGGAGGATGCTGCAGAGATTGTTTTAGGGATGATGTGGATAAATGTGAGGTAAAATCCACTTCCCCAGCCCGAATCCCCCGTCTCAGAGGGATGGAAAAATGGAATTTTGGGACTCTGACTTGCAAACAGCAAAGGAGGAGAGGCTGGATCTGAACTCGAATAAATTCACCCAGCAAAATTCTTTTTATTATTTTAATAAAAAAAATAAATTTGTTCATACTCCTTATCCTGCCCAAACCCCCAAACACAGGATTTTCCCTCTGAATTCCCACTTCTTTGTGGGAATGAGAGGAAAAAAGCTCTGACTGGTAGTTTTGAAATGTCCAAGGGGAAGCACAGGAATGTTAAAATTCTCCCCAGTTCTGGCTGGAAATCCAGGTGGGTTCCTGGCTGTGCTCTTGAGGGTCCCAATCCCTGCCAAATTTGGGAATCAAAGGTTGGAAAAGCCCCTTAGGATCCTTAAATCCAGCCATGAAACACCTGGATGCTGTTGTTCCCAGGGCAGCTACAATAAAATTCTCCTTGCCTAAGCTCCTTTCCCTGGATTGTTCTGGATTTGCCCAGAAAAAGGAAAAAACAGGGAAAAAATTCCTCCTATCTCCATTTAACCTGGATCCCCCATTCACAACCAGGGCAGGATCCCCCCAGCACTGCAGGGTGATCCCAAGAATCCTTTAAGGATCATTCCATCTCCATTTCCATCCCGAATTTTATATTTTCCTCACCTTCCCTTTCCTGCTCTGCAAAGCCAGAGAGGGGAATGAGCAAAGCTGTGGAAAAATGTTGGATTTAAAGCGTTAAAAAAGGACGGGGCGGGGGAAAAATAGAAATTCCTGGCTTTTAAATCAACCTCAGCGTTGCTGATGCAGTTGTTTACGAGCGGCTGTTCCAGCCCATTTCACGGACAGAAACCAAGGGAAATGAGAGCTTTGATGTCTGCAAAGGCATGGAAAAGCCATGGAAAAGCTCCCATGGAGAGGGAAGTGGTGGGATAAACACTCCCTGATTGCGGGGAAGGGGCTGTGGGGAAATCAGGGCATCACCCTGTGCTGGGGCAGGAGGGAAATCAGGGAACATTCAAGGACTGGGGACGTTTTCCTGGAATTTTCACCCCATTTGCGAGGGCAGTTCAAGGAATGGGGAATATCTGAGCTGGGAGGAGCCGTGGGATCATCAATTCCCATCCTGGCACTGCAGGACATCCCAAAATCCCACCTGGGACACTCCAAAATCCCACCTGGGAGCGTTGTCCAAAACAGGGAAGGGGCTGCGTGTTCCCCATGAGGGAAATCAGGGATAATTCAAGGAATGGGGACACTGGGACACCCAGAATTATGGAATTAGGGAATATCCTGAGCTGGGAGGAGCCATGGGATCATCAATTCCCATCCTGGCACTGCAGGACATCCCAAAATCCCACCTGGGACACCCCAAAATCCCACCAGTTGTCCAAAACAGGGAAGGGGCTGCGTGTTCCCCACGAGGGAAATCAGGGATCGTTCCAGGAATGGGGACACTGGGACATTCAGAATCATGGAATTAAGGAATTAGGGAATAGCCTGAGCTTGGAATTAGTCCCTCTCCACATTTTCTAATCCAGGTTTATTTTCTCTTCATCCAGGTGATGCCTGAGGCCCCATCTGGAGCCACTGCCAGGATCAGGAGGTGCTGACTCCACTCAGGAATTCCTTTTCCAGCCCTCTGCCCCCGGCTCTGTTTATTCCCTGCCTCTTTCCCGGCAAGAATTGCAGCTTTCTTAATTCCCTCTTGGAATTAAAAAACTCATTTTCCCCCTTAATTCCTTCTTTTCCCCTCCTTAATTCCTCCCCTCTTTTGCCCCAGTCCTTCCCCTGAGGCACCCCCAAGGAAAACCAGGCCAGGCCAATCCTGGTGTCCCACACCTTGGAATATTTATGGATTTCCTTGGAGACAGAACGCTTTGGGAGCCTGCAGCTCAGGTTTTAGGATTTATTTCGGTGTCTCCAGCCCTGCTGTCTGAGCCTGAAAATAGCAACCGAGGCTGATCTTATCAGCAGCTCTTGGAGACTCCAATTATCTCCTCCCGCGGCTCCGCAGAAATCGGATCCCGGTTATTGTTTTCTTATCCCGCTCCCTGTCCTCAGAAACCTCCCAGCCACGGCCACGGAGCTTTCCAGGAGCCACACTGGAATTTTATAAAGTGGGAGATAAGCAGAATTCCCGAAATCCAGCCAGGCCTGCATCACAAAGCCTTTGGGGTCGGCGCCTGAGCGGAACGATTTGTTCCCAATGTTCTGAGGGAGAAACTGAGGCAAAAATTCCATTTTAGCAGCTCTTCCTACCCCATTCCTTTGGAATTAGGGATTTATGGTATCAGTATCAGGCCATGATTTGGGAAGTCTGTCCTTGGATATGGAGTGAGAGACTCCCAAAATCCAGCCATGCCTGCATCCCAAAGCCTTTGTTCCCAAAGTTCTGAGGGAGAAACTGAGGCAAAGATTCCATTTTAGCAGCTCTTCCCACTCAATTCCCTCAGAATTGTGGATCTACAGCACCAGGCTGTGATTTGGGAAGTTTATCCATGGATATGGAGTGGGAGATTCCAGAAATCGAGCCAGGTCTGCATCCCAAAGCCTTTGGGGTCGGTGCCTGAGTGGAACGATTTGTTCCCAATGTTCTGAGGGAGAAACTGAGGCAAGGATTCCGTTTTAGCAGCTCTTCTCACCCAATTCCCTTGGAATTATGGATCCACAGCACCAGGCCAGGATTAGGTTGGATATTTGGGAATATTTCCTCCCTGAAAAGGTGCCCAACCACTGGAATGGGCTGTCCAGTGGAGTCCCCATCCCTGGAAGTGTGCCAAAAACCCGTGGATCACCACTCCAAAAACCCATGGATCACCATCCCAAAAACCTGTGGCTCATCATCCCAAAAACCTGAGGCTCACCACTCCAAAAACCCATGGATCACCATCCCAAAAACCTGAGGATCACCACCCCAAAAACCTGTGGCTCATCATCCCAAAAACCCATGGATCACCACCACAAAAACCCGAGGATCACCATCCCAAAATCCCATGGACCACCATCGCAAAAACCTGAGGATCACCACCCCAAAAACCCGTGCATCACCATCCCAAAAACCTGTGGCTCATCATCCCAAAAACCCGAGGATCACCATCCCAAAAACCCCTGGATGTGGCCCTTGGGGACATGCTTTAGTGGTGGCGGGGCTCATGCTTGGATTTGTGTCTTGGAATGTTTTTCCAGCCTCAATTCCAAGATTCCAGGGAGCAGCTGAGTGACCTCCACCCCACAAAAACCCCAGAATTTCCTCCTAGCCAGGAATCCCTATGGAATTAGAGGGAATGATAAAGAAAAGCAGGATAATTAAAATTTTTCCAAGTAGTTGTGCACAGCACCTCAAACTGGGGAAAATCCTGAAGGTTCTCCCGATGTTTTTCGCAGCAGGATTTGGGAAGGGACAGCAGGATCTGCAAGAGCTCTGGATTCCGAGGAGCTGCAAATCCCAGCAGGGAAAAAAAAATCACCCAGGAAGCTGCAAAAAACCTCCAAAATTGATCCCAGCCTGGGATTTGAGTTTAGCAAAGCCATGGATCCGGCCTGGACCCAGCCCAGCACATTCCCAAGGGTGAGCAGCACGCTCATTTGTTGGGATCAGGGCATGGAAAGAAGGAGAAATAATTAACCAAGATAAAACCAGAAGGACTGGCCCCAAATTCCAGCTCCTGGCACCTCAAGTGTCGGGATTTTGGCAGATCCAGATCCATAACCCTGGCTCGCGTCCTTCCCTAAAATCAACACCTAAAGTAAATATTTGGAATTGTCCCGGCCAGCGGCAGCTCTGGATAAATGTTTTTTCCAGTGGTTTGTGCTGTGATGATTCCAAGCCCTTTGGCACCACCCCAAATCCATCGATCACCGGCAGCCACGACGTTTTCCTTTTGTTAAAAATCGGGAATTCATTCCTTTGCCAGCCTTTTTTGCTCCTCGTGGACCCTGCGCTCTGTGGGAGCTGCTCCGCTTGGCCAGAGCTGGAGAGTGGAAAATAAACAGGGCTCACATTCCCGGGATTTTGGCTGTCAAGGGAAGCAGGGAAGGATGGGGACCACCAGAAAGTGGGAATTGTGGTTTTCCACGAGGGGATGTTCCTTCCCAACTTCCTGGACATTCCTTGGCACCTCCAGAGCTCTTCGGATTTGTGGGATCATGGATTTCTGAGTTTTCCTCAAAATTTGGATTGGTATCCAGATTTTTCCATATTTTTTCCACGATTTAGAGGCTCTTCAGCCTCATTCCCAAATTTTGGGGACATCTTGGTGGTGGCCTTGGCATGTTCAAAGCTCTTTGGATTTGTGGGATCGTGGATTTCTGAGTTTTCCTCAAAATTTGGATTGGTGTCTGGATTTTCCCTCATTTTTTCCATGTTTTCCACGATTTAGAGGCTCTTCAGCCTCATTCCCAAATTTTGGGGACATCTTGGTGGTGGCCTTGGCACCTCCAGAGCTCTTTGGATCTGTGGGATCTTGGATTTCCAAGTTTTCCTCAAAATTTGGATTGGTATCCAGATTTTTCCATATTTTTTCCACTATTTAGAGGCTCTTCAGCCTCATTCCCAACTTCCTGGACATTCCTTGGCACCTCCAGAGCTCGAGATCTGCAGGATCCTGGATTTCTGAGTTTTCATCAAAATTTGGATTGGTGTCTGGATTTTCCCTCATTTTTTCCATATTTTTTCCACGATTTAGAGGCTCTTCAGCCTCATTCCCAAATTCTGGGGACATCTTGGTGGTGGCCTTGGCAAGTCCAAAACTCTTTGGATTTGTGGAATTGTGGATTTCTGAGTTTTCCTCAAATTTTGGATCAGTATCCAGATTTTTCCACATTTTTTTCCATGATTAGAGGTTCATCAGCCTCATTCCCAACTTCCTGGACATTCCTTGGCACCTCCAGAGCTCTTTGGATCTGCGGCATCCTGGATTTCTGAGTTTTCATCAAAATTTGGATCGGTATCCACATTTTCCCACATTTTTTCCAAGATTTTCCATGTTTTCCATGAGGAAATGTTCCTCAAATATAACAAAATTCTAATTTTCCCCCGAATTCCAGGTGAATCTTCCCGTTGAAAAGAGGAATTAGTTCCCAATCCCAGAAAAAAAAATCCCCTGGGAAGCTCCTGGAGTGTGAGCAATTTTTAATAAGGGTTTTTAATTCCCACAGAGTTTTTGATCACCCCAAAAATTGGAGCAGGGCTCCCACACGGACAGGATTGGGAATGGAAATCCATTGGGAATTCCTTTGGAAAATGGAATTTCCCAGCTCAAATCCATGGAATTTTCAGCTGGGGAAACCCCAAAAATTCTTGATTAAAAGGGGACACGGGGATTTTGGGTTGAGTCGTTCCACATTTAAATCCCAGAATGTTTTTAATTAATTAGATTTTAATAATTTTATTTTTTCCCCTGTATTTTAGGGGCTTTTCCAAAGGTTTCTCTTTAGGTTTCCACATCAATTTTCCATGGATTCCGTGGAAAAACACGGGGGGCTCCATCCTCAGTCATTCCATTTTTAATTGGAAAACTCCTTTTCCTTTTTCCCCAGTTATTTTTTATTAAAAATCAGAGACCACCACCCGATTTTAGCCATAAATACCCGGGTCTGGACAGTTAAATTCCCTTTTTTTTTTTTTAAGGAATTCACACTTCCAAAGGCTTGGAGTGACATCTAGCGACTGCCTGGGCCAGGCAGGAAAATCTGGGAATAAATTCCAAAAGGATCCCTTTGCTTCAACAGCAAAATCCCAAAGTTATCCCCAATTATTTATGGGGGAAAATCGGATTATTTTCATTTTTGAGTTCTTTGTTTTGAGCGTGCAATGTTTGAAATTCGGAGGAAAAACAATTTAAAAAATATTGCAATGCTGGGGACTAAAGATTCCAAGGAAATCAGGAGGGAAAAAATTCCCTTTAAAATAATTTGGCCTCATCCTCACCTGATTTTGCTTCCCAGGTGGAATTTTTCCAGGGAAAATAAAGGGGAAAGGTGGAAAAATAATGGGAAATTGGATGTTATTCTGGGAATAAATGGATTTATTTGCTATTTTCCTGGGGAAAAAGGGTGAGATAGATAAAATAATAGGAAAATGTGCGTTTTGATGGGAATAGATGGATTTATTTGGCATCTTCTGGGGAAAAAAAAAGGCTGAGTAGGATAAAATAAAAAGAAAATGGAAGTTATGATGGGGATAAATTGATTTATTTGTGATTTCCCTGGGAAAAAAAGTGTAAAGGTGGATAAAACACTGGGAAATTTGATGTAATTCTGGGAATAAATGGATTTATTTGTAATTTTTCTGGGAAAATAAAGAGAATACGCAGGCAAGAATTAGAAATAAATATAATTATAAATAAATATTCACATTACAGGTAATTTATCACGATACAGACAACATTGATGAACCTCAGATGGCAAATGGATGTTGAAAAAACTGGAATTTGCTGACATCTTGGAAAATTCCTGCTTTGGAATAGGATATTTTGGGGAAAAAAATACTCCCTGGTAATCCCTATGCATGCATTATAATTATAATTATTATAATAATTATAATAATTGAGTTGAACATGCTAAAAGAATTGAGTTTCTGCAGGGTTTTAGTTTTGTTTTAGGAAAAAAGCCTTGAAATTTTCAAAATTAAAAAAAAAAACCTTTGGAAGATTTTTGATCTTCGGTAATTAATTAATTAAAACAAGAATAACAAAAAAAAAAAATAAAACTACAGCGTAATTGATCCCTTTGGTAGTCCTAATTGCTAAAATTCCTAATTTTGCAGAGCAAAAAGATAAGAGGAATTGGCACTTTTTTCACTTCTAATTTTCCTGTGCTTTTTGTCTCTTCCAGCCAGAGTTGGGAAGGAGGGAATGGAATGGGAATGAAAAGTGCAGAGTGCAACAAACACCAAAAAAAAAATATTCAAAAAAACCTCCCCAAAAAGCCGTTTAAAAAATGCAATTTGACATTTCCAAAGTAAAAACCGCGCAGGCTGCAGGAGCTGCAGCTGCCACAGGGGACTGGGAAAATTCTGGAGCAGCTGCCACTGGAAAAAGTTGGAATTCCAGGTTTGGAGATAAAGAAACCACGTCTGAGTCCTGTGTGAGCCGTGGTTATTTTGGTGTAGGCAGGACTGAGGGAAAAACCCCAAATTTTGGGGGTGTCACTGATAATTAATTCAATTTTAGTTCCTCTGCAAGGAAGTTTTGGAGACAAGGGGGGAATTCCCCCAGCTCTGAGTGCCTAAATGAGATTTTTTAGTGTGCTGAAAAGAGAAATAAAGTTCTCCAAATTGAATTTTTGGGGTGGGGGGAACCTCCTTCTCTTGAGTACACAAATTTCACTTTTGTACCTTAAATCCCCACCTTTGGGCATACGGGTTTTGAACTCCCACTGATCAATCCTTGCTCGTTTGTATTAAAAATAAATCTGATTTTGAAGTCTTGGAGCAGCCAGGGAGCTCCTGAGTGAGTGCTGGAGGGAAATGAGCTCAAAACAACACCTGGAGGCTTTGCAAAGCTAAAAAAATCTTCTCCCAAAATAAGAATAAATTTAATTTCTGCCCAAACTCAGCCACCTCCCTTTGGAGCTGCCAGGTGAGTTATGAACACTGCCTTTCAAAGGGCAAAAAAAGACAAATGAGCAGATTTCATGACTCCATCCTCTCCCTGCAGCTATCCCAGGAAAAGCTGATCCCTTTTCCTACCCTCTGGAGTCATCTGGTCCCGGTTTGGGCTCTTCCCTCCGTGCCAAGCTGGCATTTCCTTGCCAGGGAATAAACAGCAGCCTCATTTTAGTCTTATCAGCATCAAAACTTAGCATGACCTTTAGCGAATCAAGCTCAGAATCTGTTCAAACTTTTCGCCCCACTTCTCTCCCCACTTTTTCTCTACTTTTTGTGTTTTGCCACCTTTTATTTGCCTTCAATCCTGGCATTTGGCCTTTTTCTGTGCTGCCTGGCACCTAATTTACTTTATTGTTTTAAGCAACTTTAACCATGCCACGTCAGCAGCTCTCAGGGAGTCTAGGGGTGACAATGAGTCGTGCAAAATCTTTTTCAGAGTAATTAACCCCTGACCCCAATTAGCTGCTCTTCCCTAAATCCAGCCAGGCCTGCATCCCACAGCCTTTGGGAGCAGTGCCCGAGGGGAACGATTTGTTCCCAATGTTCTGAGGGAGAAACTGAGGCAAGAATTCCATTTCATCATCTCTTCCCACTCAGTTCTGCTGGAATTATGGATCCACAGCACCAGGCTGGCATTTGGGAGATTTGTCCTTGGATATGGAGTGGGAGATTCCAGGATTCTGCTCTTGCCTAAATCCAGCCATGCCTGCATCCCAAAGCCTTTAGGCCCAATGTTCTGAGGGAGAAACCGAGGCGAGAATCCCATTTCAACGGGGTTCTCCCCGTGTAACAGCAACCAGAGTCCACCATCCCGAGGCTTCTTCCCGAGCCTTTCAGGGGATGCCGTCCTTCCTCTGGCAGCACTGCGAGGGAGGCACCCCCCAGTCGTACATGTAGGAAAGCCTGAGTTTAACCTCCTCCTTACAGAGCTTCCCTTCCTTGGCCAGCGTCTGGTGCTTCTCCAGCATGTCCTCGATGCTCTGCTTGTGAGTCACGATGTATTTGTTGCTGCAGCCGCGCGATTTGTACTCGGTGTCGAAGCGGGGGTCGTGCACTCTCTTCACGTCGATGGGCGCCAGCCACACCCCCAGGGACACGTCCTCGCTCTGCCACAGGTTCAGGTAGTCCCTGCTGAGCCGCAGGTAGCGCACCAGGTCGGCGGAGATCACGTAGCCGCCGCCCAGCGCGTAGGGCAGGTAATAATCACACAGCAGCCAGGCGCTCTCCTTCCACTTCCCCCCGGACTTCACCCGCCCGCGGCCCGAGAAGAAGCCCCAGTAGAGGCGCCGCGGCTCCTTGGCCCTCAGCTCCTCCACCAGCACGTCCAAGCGCACGAAGGTGTCGTCGTCCGCCTTGAGGGCGAACTGGAAGTCCAGGTGCGCATCCAGCCACACGTAGGTCGCCAGCACCTTGGCCGTGAGGTTCTCGTAGGAGTCGCGCAGCTCCGGCAGCAGCAGCAGGTCGCGGTGGCGGCTCTGCTCCAGCTCCAGGCTCCGCAGCTCCTCGGCGCCCAGCCCCGCCGTGCCCACCACGAAGCGGCTCCAGACGTGGCCGTGGGGCGCCTGCCGCGCCGCCGCCATCCAGGTGCTGCGGATGATGCTGCGCCGCTCGCTGTACTTGGGGCCGCTCATCACCACCACGGCCACGAAGGCGCTGCCCTCAGGGCCGGGCGGCGGCGCGGCGCGGGCCCCGCGGCCGGGCTGGCTGTGCGGGAGCGCGGGGGGCGCGGGCAGCGGGCGCAGCCCCTCGGAGGTGCACTTGGCGAGGTAGAGCAGGACGGCGGCGCAGAGCGAGAGCCCGCCGAGCCCCAGCGCGGTGCGGTGCCGGCTGAGCCGCCGCAGCGCCTTCATGGCCGCGGGGCCCCTCACGGCCGGCGCCGCCGCCGCGCCCACCGCGTTTAGGCGGGAACGGCGGTACGGCCGCCGGGAGGGGACAAGCTTTCTGCGGGAGCGCTCACCGCGCGCCGCTGCAGCGCTGCGGTGGTTTCATGGCTCTCCCGCGCTTTCCGCCTCCTCCTCGGGGAAGCGGCGGCTCCGTCCCTGCTCCCGCCGCCGCTCCGGTGCTTCCTGCACCGGGGCAAGGGGCGGGAGGAGGGGCGGAGGCCTCAGCGCTTGACGCGGCGGCTGCCATCTTTGAGTAGGGCACCTGAGGCGGAGGAGGCGCCATCTTGGGTTTGGGCACTGCGCCGTGGCCGTGCCTTATTAATGGAATCATGGAATGGTAAAAGGTTGGGATGGGCTCAAAGCCCAACCAGTGCCACCCTCTGCCATGGGCAGGGACACCTTCCACTATCCCAGGCTGCTCCAAGCCTCCACGTCCAACCTGGCCTTGGGCAATTCCAGGGATGGGCAGTCTCAGCTGGTCCAGGGGGTTTGCATTAGATGCTATTTAAGGTCCCTTCCAACCCAAACCATTCCATGTTTCACTGAAAACAGCCACGCACACACAGCCAGGAAGCAGGAAGAGATCAACACGTTAACAACCGAGAAAACGATAGGACCGCCAGGAAAACGCCCCTTTGCCCCCAGTCTGCCGGAAATGGCGGCTGCCCTCACCTAAGATGGCGCCGCCCTCACCTAAGATGGCGGCCGCGCCTTCCCGCCGCGCGGCGCAGTGACAACACTTCCGCCTCCTCCCCGCCTCCCTCCGCCCTGGCAGCGCCGGGCTCCGTGAGGGCCGTGAGGGGCCGCGGGCGCTCAGCGGCGGCCGGGCCCGGGCTGAGCCTCCCCGCGGCCGTCACGGCGCTCGGGGCAGCGGCCGCTCCCTGCCGAGCGGCTCCCGGTGAGTGTGGGCGGCTCCTCCCGCAGCCCCGCGGGCATCGTGGCGAGTTCTGAGGGGCTCCGAGGGGTTCTGAGGGCTGTGAGAGATTCTGAGGGGTTCTGGGGGCTCTGAGGGATTCTGGGGGCTCTGAGGGCTTTGAGGAGCTCTGGGGGCTCTGAGGATTTCTGGGGGTTTTGGGGGCTGTGACGGGTTTTGGGGGCTCTGAGGGCTTTGAGGAGTTCTGGGGCTCTGAGGGTTTCTGGGGGTTTTGGGGCCTCTGAGGGGTTTTGGGGCCTCTGAGGGGTTTTGGGGGCTCTGAGGGGTTTTGGGGTCTCTGAGGGCTTTGAGGAGTTCTGGGAGCCCTGAGGGGTTTGGGTTCCTTGGCACGCTCTCTCTGTTGGATTTGGGATTATTTTTTCCCTGGAATGGGGAGGGATGATTCCTGTGGGCACTTCCAGTGCAGGACACTCGGATTTGATGGCTCTGGGCCAGGATTTGGGATTATTTTTTCCCTGGAATGATCCCTGAGAGTCACTTCCAGGGCAGGATATTTGGATTTGGTGGCTCTGGGATAGGATTTGGGATTATTTTTTCCCTGGAATCATCCCTGTGAGTCACTTCCAGGGCTGAATATTTGGATTTGATGGCTCTGGGCCAGGATTTGGGATTATTTTTTCCCTGGAATGGCCCCCATGGGTCACTTCCAGGGCAGGACACTCGGATTTGATGGCTCTGGGCCAGGATTTGGGATTATTTTTTCCCTGGAATCATCCCTATGGTCATTTCCAGGGCAGGATATTCGGATTTGATGGCTCTGGGATAGGATTTGGGATTATTTTTTCCCTGGAATCATCCCTATGGTCACTTCCAGTGCAGGATATTTGGATTTGGTGGTTCTGGGATAGAATTTGGGATTATTTTTTCCCTGGAATCATCCCTATGGTCACTTCCAGGGCAGGATATTTGGATTTGGTGGCTCTGGGCCAGGATTTGGGATTATTTTTTCCCTGGAATCATCCCTATGGTCATTTCCAGGGCAGGATATTCGGATTTGGTGGCTCTGGGATAGAATTTGGGATTATTTTTTCCCTGGAATCATCCCTGTGGTCATTTCCAGGGCAGGATATTCGGATTTGATGGCTCTGGGATAGAATTTGGGATTATTTTTTCCCTGGAATCATCCCTGTGGTCATTTCCAGGGCAGGATATTTGGATTTGGTGGCTCTGGGATAGAATTTGGGATTATTTTTTCCCTGGAATCATCCCTGTGGTCATTTCCAGGGCAGGATATTTGGATTTGGTGGCTCTGGGATAGAATTTGGGATTATTTTTTCCCTGGAATCATCCCTGTGGTCATTTCCAGGGCAGGATATTTGGATTTGGTGGCTCTGGGATAGAATTTGGGATTATTTTTTCCCTGGAATCATCCCTGTGGTCATTTCCAGGGCAGGATATTTGGATTTGGTGGCTCTGGGATAGAATTTGGGATTATTTTTTCCCTGGAATCATCCCTGTGGTCATTTCCAGGGCAGGATATTTGGATTTGGTGGCTCTGGGATAGAATTTGGGATTATTTTTTCCCTGGAATCATCCCTATGGTCATTTCCAGGGCAGGATATTTGGATTTGGTGGCTCTGGGATAGGATTTGGGATTATTTTTTCCCTGGAATGGCCCCCATGGGTCATTTCCAGGGCAGGATATTTGGATTTGGTGGCTCTGGGATAGGATTTAGGATTATTTTTTCCCTGGAATCATCCCTATGGTCATTTCCAGGGCAGGATATTTGGATTTGGTGGCTCTGGGATAGAATTTGGGATTATTTTTTCCCTGGAATGGCCCCCATGGGTCACTTGCAGTGCAGGATATTTGGATTTGGTGGCTCTGGGATAGAATTTGGGATTATTTTTTCCCTGGAATCATCCCTATGGTCATTTCCAGGGCAGGATATTTGGATTTGGTGGCTCTGGGCCAGGATTTGGGATTATTTTTTCCCTGGAATCATCCCTATGGTCACTTCCAGTGCAGGATATTTGGATTTGGTGGCTCTGGGATAGAATTTGGGATTATTTTTTCCCTGGAATCATCCCTATGGTCATTTCCAGGGCAGGATATTTGGATTTGGTGGTTCTGGGATAGGATTTGGGATTATTTTTTCCCTGGAATGGCCCCCATGGGTCATTTCCAGGGCAGGATATTTGGATTTGGTGGTTCTGGGATAGGATTTGGGATTATTTTTTCCCTGGAATCATCCCTGTGGTCATTTCCAGGGCAGGATACTCGGATTTGGTGGCTCTGGGACAGCTCATCCCTGCCGCTGTTTCCTGGGTGTTTCCAGCTCTGCTTTCTCTTGGGTCTGCCCCTATAAATTCCATATATTTATTATTTCACAGGCTTTTTTAATGCCTGACATCAAAAACTCCTCTACTTTTGTGTAGGGACCTCAGAATTTGTTATTGTGCGTAGGTTTTTTACACTTCTATATGTATACTTTAATATAATTACATATATGTTTTGTGTACCTATAAATATCTATACTTACATGTATATAAAGAAGTTATGCACGTGTATGTAAACAAGTGATTAATAATATAAATATATATGTGTGTGTATATATCAAAAACTCCTCTATTTTTTTGTAGGTTCCTCTAAATTTATTTTTGTGCATATGTATACAAACATATATGTATACTCTTATATATATACTCTAATATATTCACATATATATAAAAAACATGTATAAAATATATGTACGTATTTAGATATGTGTATATTAAGTTCATATATTTATAAGTATATACATATAAATACAAGTAAACATATGTATATACATATAAATTTAAATAAAATATTTATAGATGAATATTTATTTATATGTATATAAGTTATGTAGATATGTTTATGTGTATAAGTTAAGCACATATAATTATATGTGTATAAGTAAATTATACACATATAATTTAAAAAATAAAAAAATACTTTGTAGAGATTATTTTAATTTCTATATGCTCATTAATCTCCTCTTGCTTCAGTGTTTAAATTGGTTTTTCTCCTTTTTTCCTTTTGGATCCTTTCACCCACAATGACCTTTTCCTTCAACGTTTGATGTATTTTTCCTTTATTTTCCTTTTACAGTGACATCTTGCTTCAGAATTTAATTTGTTTTTCCTCTTATTCTTCTTTTAGATCATTTAACCCACAGTGAACTTTTGCTTCAAAATTTAATAGATTTTTCCTATGTCTTTCCTTTTAGATCCTTTCACCCACAATGACCTTTTCCTTCAAAATTTAATGTAATTTTTCCTATTTTTTCCTTCTAGATCCTTTCACCCACAGTGACCTTTTCCTTCAAAATTTAATGTAATTTTTCCTCTTTTCTTCCTTTCAGATCCTTTAACCCCCAATGACCTTTTCCTTCAAAATTTAATGTATTTTTCCTCTTTTTTCCTTTCAGATCCTTTATCCTACAGTAACCTTTTCCTTCAAAATTTAATGTATTCTTCCTCTTTTTTCCTTTTAGATCCTTTCACCCACAGTGACCTTTTCCTTCAAAATTTAATGTATTTTTCCTCTTTTCTTCCTTTTAGATCCTTTCACCCACGATGAACTTTTCCTTCAAAATTTAATGTAATTTTTCCTCTTTTTTCCTTTCAGATCCTTTATCCCACAGTAACCTTTTCCTTCAAAATTTAATGTATTCTTCCTCTTTTTTCCTTTTAGATCCTTTATCCCACAGTAACCTTTTCCTTCAAAATTTAATGTATTCTTCCTCTTTTTTCCTTCTAGATCCTTTCACCCACAATGACATCTTGCTTCATAGTTTAATTTTCCTTTCAGATCCTTTAACCCCCAATGACCTTTTCCTTCAAAATTTAATGTAATTTTTCCTCTTTTCTTCCTTTCAGATCCTTTAACCCCCAATGACCTTTTCCTTCAAAATTTAATGTATTTTTTCCTCTTTTTTCCTTTCAGATCCTTTATCCCACAGTGACCTTTTCCTTCAAAATTTAATGTATTCTTCCTATTTTTTCCTTCCAGATCCTTTCACCCCCAATGACCTTTTCCTTCCGAGTTTAACTTATTTTTCCTCTTCTTTTCCTTTCAGACCACAGCGACTCCAACCACCGCTGAACAACAAAGAACCGAAACAAACCCCATAAACCAGCCCAAAAATGGCGTCAGCACCGGCTTCCCTGCGCAGCTTGGGCTCTCTTTCCTTCTCCCTGCTGCTCCTCTTCCTTTGGATGCCCGTGAGTGCCAGGCCTGCCAACCACTCGGTGCTGAAGGAGAAGGGGGGCGAGGGCAGGGACGAGAAGGAGCTG
Source organism: Anomalospiza imberbis (assembly GCF_031753505.1). Lineage (NCBI taxonomy): Eukaryota > Metazoa > Chordata > Aves > Passeriformes > Viduidae > Anomalospiza > Anomalospiza imberbis. Next base: position 6,612,859 of record NC_089703.1, read on the forward strand.
GTGCCCCCCGACCACCTGAACGGCGTCAAGATGGAGCTGGACGGGCACCTGAACAAGGAGTTCCACCAGGAGGTGTTCCTGGGCAAGCAGCTCGAGGACTTCGAGGAGGACTCGCAGCCCCGGCGCAACAGGAGGAAGCTGGTGGGGATTTTCTCCAAGTGAGTCGGGAAGGGAAGGGTTAAAAAAAAAACCAAAAAAAAAAAAAGGAAAGAAAACCCAAAAAAACCCCAAAAAACAAAACAAAACAAAAAAAAACCCAGAAAAAAAGCAAAACAAAAGGGAGTTTTGGTGGGTTTGAATTGGAAATCTAATGAATGTTTAAAAATTGGGAGTTGAAATGAGTGGAGGAGGAGTCCCAGCCCTGCAGGAACAGGAGGAAGCTGGTGGGGATTTTCTGCAAGTGAGTCGGGAAGGGAAGGGTTAAAAAAAAACAAAAAAAAAGGAAAGAAAACCCAAAAAAACCAACAAAAAAACAAAAAACCACCTCAAAAAAACCAAAACAAACAAACAAAAAAAAACCAGAAAAAAGCAAAACAAAAGGGAATTTGGTGGGTTTGAATTGGAAATCTAATGAATGTTTAAAAATTGGGAGTTGAAATGAGTGGAGGAGGAGTCCCAGCCCCCCAGAGCAGGAGGAAGCTCTGGGGATTTTCTGCAAGTGAGTCGGGAAGGGAAGGGTTAAAAAAAAACAAAAAAAAAAGGAAAGAAAACCCAAAAAAAACCAACAAAAAACCAAAAAACCACCTCAAAAAAACCAAAACAAACAAACAAAAAAAAAAAAAACAGAAAAAAGCAAAACAAAAGGGAGTTTTGGTGGGTTTAGAATTGGAAATCTAATGAATGTTTAAAAATTGGGAGTTGAAATGAGTGGAGGAGGAGTCCCAGCCCTGCAGGAACAGGAGGAAGCTCTGGGGATTTTCTGCAAGTGAGTCGGGAAGGGAAGGGTTAAAAAAAAACAAAAAAAAAAGCAAAGAAAACCCAAAAAAAACCAACAAAAAACCAAAAAACCACCTCAAAAAAACCAAAACAAACAAACAAACAAAAACCAGAAAAAAGCAAAACAAAAGGGAGTTTTGGTGGGTTTGAATTGGAAATCTAATGAATGTTTAAAAATTGGGAATTGAAATGAGTGGAGGAGGAGTCCCAGCCCTGCAGGAGCAGGAGGAAGCTGGTGGGGATTTTCTGCAAGTGAGTCGGGAAGGGAAGGGTTAAAAAAAAAAAAAACAAAAAAAAAGGAAAGAAAACCCAAAAAAAACCAACAAAAAACCAAAAAACCACCTCAAAAAAACCAAAACAAACAAACAAAAAAAAAAACAGAAAAAAGCAAAACAAAAGGGGAGTTTTGGTGGGTTTAGAATTGGAAATCTAATGAATGTTTAAAAATTGGGAGTTGAAATGAGTGGAGGAGGAGTCCCAGCCCTGCAGGAACAGGAGGAAGCTCTGGGGATTTTCTGCAAGTGAGTCGGGAAGGGAAGGGTTAAAAAAAAGGCAAAAATACCCCCCAAAAAATCCCCAAAAAAACCCAAACAACAACAAAAAAGACCCACAAGAAAACCCCAAGAAACAAAAAAAAAATCAAAAAATAAACCAAAAAAAGGAATTTTGGTGGGTGTGAATTGGCAATATTAATGTTTAAAAATTGGTAATTGGAACGAATGTTTAAAAATTGGGAATTAAAATGAAATTGGGAGTTGAAATGAGTGGAGGAGGAGTCCCAGCCCCGCAGAGCAGGAGGAAGCTGGTGGGGATTTTCTCCAAGTGAGTCGGGAAGGGAAGGGTTAAAAAAAAACAAAAAAAAAGGAAAGAAAACCCAAAAAAACCCCAAAAAACAAAACAAAACAAAAAAAAAACCCAGAAAAAAAGCAAAACAAAAGGGAGTTTTGGTGGGTTTAGAATTGGAAATCTAATGAATGTTTAAAAATTGGGAGTTGAAATGAGTGGAGGAGGAGTCCCAGCCCCCCAGAGCAGGAGGAAGCTCATGGGGGTTTTCTCCAAGTGAGTCGGGAAGGGAAGGGTTAAAAAAAGGGCAAAAATACCCCCCAAAAAAACCCCCAAAAAAACCACCTCAACAAACAAAACAAAACAAAAAAACCCAGAAAAAAGCAAAACAAAAGGGAATTTTGTGGGGTTTGAATTGGAAATCTAATGAATGTTTAAAAATTGGGAGTTGAAATGAGTGGAGGAGGAGTCCCAGCCCTGCAGGAACAGGAGGAAGCTCTGGGGATTTTCTGCAAGTGAGTCGGGAAGGGAAGGGTTAAAAAAAAAAACAAAAAAAAAGGAAAGAAAACCCAAAAAAACCCCCAAAAAACCACCTCAAAAAAAACAAAACAAAACAAAAAAAAACCCAGAAAAAAAGCAAAACAAAAGGGAGTTTTGGTGGGTTTGAATTGGAAATCTAATGAATGTTTAAAAATTGGGAGTTGAAATGAGTGGAGGAGGAGTCCCAGCCCTGCAGGAGCAGGAGGAAGCTGGTGGGGATTTTCTGCAAGTGAGTCGGGAAGGGAAGGGTTAAAAAAAATTAAAAGAACCCAAAAAATCCCAAAAAAACCCCAAACAACAACAAAAAAGACCCACAAGAAAACCTCAAGAAACAAAAAAAAAAATCAAAAAAAAAAACCAAAAAAAGGAATTTTGGTGGGTGTGAATTGGCAATATTAATGTTTAAAAATTGGTAATTGGAACGAATGTTTAAAAATTGGGAATTAAAATGAAATTGGGAATTGAAATGAGTGGAGGAGGAGTCCCGGCCCTGCCGGAACAGGAGGAAGCTGGTGGGGATTTTCTGCAAGTGAGTCGGGAAGGGAAGGGTTAAAAAAACCCCAAAAAACCTCAAAAAACCCTCAAAAAAAAAAAAAAAAGATCCCAAAAAAACCCAGAAAAACAAACAAAAAACCCATGAAAAAAACAAAAAAAACACCCAAAAAAACCCAAACAAAAAAAACCCTAAAAAAACCCCAAAAAAACCCTCAAAAAAAAAAAATCCAAAAAAACCCAGAAAAACAAACAAAAAACCCATGAAAAAAACAAAAAAAAACACCCAAAAAAACCCAAAAAAAAAAAACCCCAAAAAACCCCAAAAAACCCTCAAAAAAAAATCCCAAAAAAACCCAGAAAAACAAACAAAAAACCCATGAAAAAAACAAAAAAAACACCCAAAAAAAACCCAAACAAAAAAAACCCAAACAAAAAACCCCCAAAAAACCCCCAAAAAACCCTCAAAAAAAAAAAAAAATCCCAAAAAACCCCAGAAAAACAAACAAAAAACCCATGAAAAAAACAAAAAAAAACACCCAAAAAAAAACACCCAAAAAAAAACCCCAAAAAAAACCCCAAAAAACCCTCAAAAAACCCTCAAAAAAAAAAAATCCCAAAAAAAACCCAGAAAAACAAACAAAAAAACCCATGAAAAAACCAAAAAAAAACACCCAAAAAAACCCAAACAAAAAAAAAAACCCAAAAAACCCCCAAAAAACCCTCAAAAAAAAATCCCAAAAAAACCCAGAAAAACAAACAAAAAACCCATGAAAAAAAACAAAAAAAACCACCCAAAAAAAACACCGAAAAAAACCCCAAAAAAACCCCAAAAAACCCTCAAAAAAAATCCCAAAAAAACCCAGAAAAACAAACAAAAAACCCATGAAAAAAACAAAAAAAACACCCAAAAAAACCCAAACAAAAAAAAACCCCAAAAAAAACCCTCAAAAAAAAAAAATCCCAAAAAAACCCAGAAAAACAAACAAAAAACCCATGAAAAAAACAAAAAAAAACACCCAAAAAAACCCAAACAAAAAAAAAACCCCAAAAAATCCCCAAAAAACCCTCAAAAAAAAATCCCAAAAAAACCCAGAAAAACAAACAAAAAACCCATGAAAAAAACAAAAAAAACACCCAAAAAAACCCAAACAAAAAAAAAACCCAAAAAAAAACCCAAAAAACCCTCAAAAAAAAAAATCCCAAAAAAACCCAGAAAAACAAACAAAAAACCCATGAAAAAAACAAAAAAAACCACCCAAAAAAAACACCCAAAAAAAAAAAACCCCAAAAAACCCTCAAAAAAAAAAAAAATCCCAAAAAAACCCAGAAAAACAAACAAAAAACCCATGAAAAAAACAAAAAAACACCCAAAAAAAACACCCAAAAAAAAAAAAACCCCAAAAAACCCTCAAAAAAAAAATCCCAAAAAAACCCAGAAAAACAAACAAAAAACCCATGAAAAAAACAAAAAAACACCCAAAAAAACCCAAACAAAAAAAAACCCCAAAAAAACCCCAAAAAAAACCCCAAAAAACCCTCAAAAAACCCTCAAAAAAAAAAAAAATCCCAAAAAAACCCAGAAAAACAAACAAAAAACCCATGAAAAAAACAAAAAAACACCCAAAAAAACCCAAACAAAAAAAACCCCAAAAAAACCCCAAAAAACCCTCAAAAAAAAAAATCCCAAAAAAAACCCAGAAAAACAAACAAAAAACCCATGAAAAAAACAAAAAAAACACCCAAAAAAAAAACCCCAAAAAAAAACCCAAAAAACCCCAAAAAAGCCCCAAAAAACCCTCAAAAAAAAAATCCCAAAAAAACCCAGAAAAACAAACAAAAAACCCATGAAAAAAACAAAAAAACACCCAAAAAAACCCAAACAAAAAAAACCCTAAAAAACCCCCAAAAAACCCTCAAAAAACCCTCAAAAAAAAAAAGATCCCAAAAAAACCCAGAAAAACAAACAAAAAACCCATGAAAAAAACAAAAAAAAACCCAAAAAAACCCCCAAAAAAACCCCAAAAAAACCCCAAAAAACCCTCAAAAAAAATCCCAAAAAAACCCAGAAAAACAAACAAAAAACCCATGAAAAAAACAAAAAAACACCCAAAAAAAACACCCAAAAAAAAACCCAAAAAAACCCCAAAAAACCCTCAAAAAAAAATCCCAAAAAAACCCAGAAAAACAAACAAAAAACCCATGAAAAAAACAAAAAAACACCCAAAAAAACCCAAACAAAAAAAGCCCCAAAAAAACCCCAAAAAACCCTCAAAAAAAAAAATCCCCAAAAAACCCAGAAAAACAAACAAAAAACCCATGAAAAAAACAAAAAAACACCCAAAAAAACCCAAACAAAAAAAAACCCAAACAAAAAAAAAACCCAAAAAAACCCCAAAAAACCCTCAAAAAAAAAAAAAAAATCCCAAAAATACCCAGAAAAAACAAACAAAAAACCCATGAAAAAAACAAAAAAAAACACCCAAAAAAACCCAAACAAAAAAAACCCTAAAAAACCCCCAAAAAACCCTCAAAAAACCCTCAAAAAAAAAAAAAATCCCAAAAAAAAACCCAGAAAAACAAACAAAAAACCCATGGAAAAAACAAAAAAAACACCCAAAAAAACCCAAACAAAAAAAAAACCCAAAAAAAACCCCAAAAAACCCTCAAAAAAAAAATCCCAAAAAAACCCAGAAAAACAAACAAAAAACCCATGAAAAAAACAAAAAAACACCCAAAAAAACCCAAACAAAAAAAAACCCAAACAAAAAAAAAAACCCAAAAAAACACCCAAAAAAACCCAAACAAAAAAAAAAAAACCCCAAAAAACCCCCAAAAAACCCTCAAAAAACCCTCAAAAAACCCTCAAAAAAAAAATCCAAAAAAACCCAGAAAAACAAACAAAAAACCCATGAAAAAAACAAAAAAAAACCCAAAAAAAAACCCAAACAAAAAAAACCCCAAAAAAACCCCAAAAAACCCTCAAAAAACCCTCAAAAAAAAATCCCAAAAAAACCCAGAAAAACAAACAAAAAACCCATGAAAAAAACAAAAAAACACCCAAAAAAACCCAAACAAAAAAAAACCCCAAAAAACCCCAAAAAACCCTCAAAAAAAAAAAAATCCCAAAAAAACCCAGAAAAACAAACAAAAAACCCATGAAAAAAACAAAAAAAACACCCAAAAAAAAACACCCAAAAAAAAAAAACCCCAAAAAAAACCCTCAAAAAAAAAAAAAGATCCCAAAAAAACCCAGAAAAACAAACAAAAAACCCATGAAAAAAAACAAAAAAACACCCAAAAAAACACCCAAAAAAAAACCCCAAAAAAACCCCAAAAAAACCCTCAAAAAAAAAAAAATCCCAAAAAAACCCAGAAAAAACAAACAAAAAACCCATGAAAAAAACAAAAAAAAACACCCAAAAAACCCAAACAAAAAAAAAACCCCAAAAAAACCCCAAAAAACCCTCAAAAAAAAAAAAATCCCAAAAAAAACCCAGAAAAACAAACAAAAAACCCATGAAAAAAACAAAAAAAACACCCAAAAAAACCCAAACAAAAAAAACCCAAACAAAAAAAAAACCCAAAAAAACCCAAAAAACCCTCAAAAAAAAAAATCCCAAAAAAACCCAGAAAAACAAACAAAAAACCCATGAAAAAAACAAAAAAAAACACCCAAAAAAAACACCCAAAAAAAAAAAACCCAAAAAAAACCCCAAAAAAACCCTCAAAAAAAAAAAAGATCCCAAAAAAAACCCAGAAAAACAAACAAAAAACCCATGAAAAAAAACAAAAAAACACCCAAAAAAAACACCCAAAAAAAACCCCAAAAAAACCCCAAAAAAACCCTCAAAAAAAAAAAAAATCCCAAAAAAACCCAGAAAAAACAAACAAAAAACCCATGAAAAAAACAAAAAAAAACACCCAAAAAAACCCAAACAAAAAAAAAAACCCCAAAAAAAACCCCAAAAAACCCTCAAAAAAAAAAAATCCCAAAAAAAACCCAGAAAAACAAACAAAAAACCCATGAAAAAAACAAAAAAAACACCCAAAAAAACACCCAAAAAAAAAACCCAAAAAACCCCAAAAAAGCCCCAAAAAACCCTCAAAAAAAAAAAAATCCCAAAAAACCCAGAAAAACAAACAAAAAACCCATGAAAAAAACAAAAAAAAAACACCCAAAAAAAAACCCCAAAAAAACCCCAAAAAAACCCCAAAAAACCCTAAAAAAAAAAAAAAATCCCAAAAAAACCCAGAAAAACAAACAAAAAACCCATGAAAAAACAAAAAAAAAACACCCAAAAAAACCCAAACAAAAAAAATCCTAAAAAACTCCAGAAAAACAAATACACGAAAAAACCAAATAAAACAAATAAACCCCAAAAACCCCAAAATTAAAAATAAAAAAACCCAAAAAAGGGAATTTTGGTGGCTGTGAATTGGAAATATTAATGTTTAACAGTTGGGAATTGGAATGAGTGTCTCCAAAATTGGGGATTTTGATGTTTTCAAAATTGAAAATTTGAATTAAGGTTTAAGAATTGGGAATTTAAAGGTAATATTTTCAAAATCGGGAATTTTAGTGGCTCAGAATTGGGAATTTTAATTAATTTTTTAATTGGGAATTTAATTAATATTTTAAAATTGGTAATTTAGTATTTCAAAATTGGGAATTTTAATTAATTTTTTAATTGGGAATTCAATGAATATTTTAAAATTGGTAATTTAGTATTTCAAAATTGGGAATTTGAATTAATTCTTTAATTGGGAATTTAATGAATATTTTAAAATTGGTAATTTAGTATTTCAAAATTGGGGATTTGAATTAATTTTTTAATTGGGAATTTAATGAATATTTTAAAATTGGTAATTTAGTATTTCAAAATTGGGAATTTGAATTAATTTTTTAATTGGGCATTCTAATTAGTATTTTAAAATTGGTAATTTCCATCTTTTCAAATTGGGGATTTGAATTAATTTTTTAATTGGGCATTCTAATTAATATTTTAAAATTGGTAATTTCCATCTTTTCAAATTGGGGATTTGAATTAATTTTTTAATTGGGAATTTAATGAATATTTTAAAATTGGTAATTTAGTATTTCAAAATTGGGAATTTGAATTAATTCTTTAACTGGGAATTCAATGAATATTTAAAAATTGGTAATTTCCATATTTTCAAATTGGGGATTTGAATTAATTTTTTAATTGGGAATTTGATGAATATTTTAAAATTGGTAATTTAGTATTTCAAAATTGGGAATTTGAATTAATTTTTTTTAAATTGGGCATTTTAATTACTATTTTTAATTGGTAATCTTAATATTTCAGAATTGGGAATTGGAAACCATGTTGTCAAAATGGGCAGTTTCAATTCCTATTTCAAAATTGGGAGTTTTAATCTTTCAAAATTGGGAATTTGAATTAATTTTTAATTGGGAATTTTAATATTAAAAACTTGGTAACTTTAATCTTTCAGAATTGAGAATTGGAATTAATTTTTAAATTGGGAATTTCAGTTCCTATTTCAAAATTGGGAGTTTTAATCTTTCAAAATTGGGAATTTGGAATTAATTTTTAATTGGGAATATTAATATTAAAAAATTGGTAACTTTAATCTTTCAGAATTGAGAATTGGAATTAATTTTTTAATTAGGAATTGCAGTTCCTATTTCAAAATTGGGAGTTTTAATCTTTCAGAATTGAGAATTGAAATTAATTTTTAAATTGGGAATTTCAGTTCCTATTTCAAAATTGGGAATTGGAATTAATTTTTAAATTGGGAATTTCAGTTCCTGTTTCAAAATTGGGAGTTTTAATCTTTCAAAATTGGGAATTTGAATTAATTTTTAATTGGGAACTTTAATCTTTCAGAATTGAGAATTGGAATTAAATTTTTTTTTTGTAATTTTAAATAATCTTTCAAAATTGGGAGTTTTAATCTTTCAAAGTTGGGGATTTTCGACCACAGCACGGTGACGTTTTCCATCCATGGCTTTTTATTTGAACTTCATGAATTTCTTCACTTGGTGGAAAAATACTCCGTTTTATTTGAAGGCACTCAAGCATTTCTTTACTAAAATCCCTTTTTTTGGGCTTTTTCCAGCACTGTCAGACGCCAGGTGGCAGAGTTGCCTTAATTTGCATTTGTAATGAATCCCCTCCAATTAACACCGAGCTTTCAGAGCTTTATTTACCTCGAATAAAGAGAATTTCATTCGAATAAAGGGAATAAAGAGAATTTCATTCAAATAAAGAGAATTTCATTCGAATAAAGGGAATTTCATTGGAATAAAGGGAATTTCATTGGAATAAAGGGAATTTCATTGGAATAAAGGGAATTTCATTGGAATAAAGGGAATTTCATTGGAATGAAGAGAATTTCATTCGAATAAAGGGAATTTCATTGGAATAAAGGGAATTTCATTCGAATAAAGAGAATTTCATTCGAATAGAGAGAATTTCATTGGAATAAAGGGCATTTCATTCGAATAGAGATAACTTCATTCGAATAAAGAGAACTTCATTCGAATAGAGAGAATTTCATTCGAATAAAGGGAATGTCATTGGAATAAAGGGAATTTCATTCGAATAAAGGGAATTTCATTCAAATAAAGAGAATTTCATTCGAATAGAGAGAATTTCATTCGAATAAAGAGAATTTCATTCGAATAGAGAGAATTTCATTCGAATAAAGAGAATTTCATTGGAATAAAGGGAATTTCATTCGAATAGAGAGAATTTCATTCGAATAAAGAGAATTTCATTGGAATAAAGGAAATTTCATTCGAATGAAGAGAATTTCATTGGAATAAAGGGAATTTCATTGGAATAAAGGGAATTTCATTCGAATAGAGGGAATTTCATTCGAATAGAGAGAATTTCATTCGAATAAAGAGAATTTCATTCGAATAGAGAGAATTTCATTCGAATAGAGAGAATTTCATTGGAATAAAGGGCATTTCATTCGAATAAAGGGAATTTCATTCGAATAAAGGAAATTTCATTCGAATAAAGAGAATTTCATTGGAATAAAGAGAATTTCATTCGAATAAAGGGAATTTCATTGGAATAAAGGGAATTTCATTGGAATAAAGGGAATTTCATTCGAATAAAGGAAATTTCATTCGAATAAAGAGAATTTCATTGGAATAAAGGGAATTTCATTGGAATAAAGGGAATTTCAATCGAATAAAGGAAATTTCATTGGAATAAAGAGAATTTCATTCCAGCCGGTCGAACGAATGGGTGATGATCTTAAAGGTCTCTTCCGACCTAGAAAAATTGTGTGAAATTGTGTAAATGGGAGCGAAGAAACGCTGAGAGCAGCGGCACTGAAACCGCCCAGACCGCGCTCGTTTGTCTCTTTTTGCACATTTCTGTGACATCATTTGAATAATCCGAGTTTCAGTCAAAACAAGCCCGCCCTGGCAGCAGATAAAGGCCAGAGCCCAGCTGGGGCTTTTTATTCTGCTCAAATTTGAGTTTTGGGGATTTTATTGCACCAAGAGTGCGTGGGAGGTGCTTTAAATAGAGCTTGAAATGGTGAAAATAAAATCTGATTTTTAGTGGTATGAGGTGCTCTAAATAGAGTTTGAAATGGTAGCAAAATAAAATCTGATTTTTAGTGGTATTTTGAATACAAGGATTGGTTCATGAGGTGCTTTAAATAGAAATTGAAGTGGTAGCAAAATAAAATCTGATTTTTAGTGGTATTTTGAATACAAGGATTGGTTCATGACATGCTTTAAATAGAGTTTGAAATGGTAACAATAAAATCTGATTTTTAGTGGTATGAGATGCTCTAAATAGAGTTTGAAATGGTAGCAAAATAAAATCTGATTTTTAGTGGTATTTTGAATACAAGGATTAGTTCATGACGTGCTTTAAATAGAGTTTGAAATGGTAACAAAATCTGATTTTTAGTGATATTTTGAATTACAAGGATTGGTTCATGAGGTGCTTTAAATATAATTTGAAATGGTGAAAATAAAATCTGATTTTTAGTGGTATGAGATGCTCTAAATAGAATCTGAAATGGTAGCAAAATAAAATCTGATTTGTAGTGATATTTTGAATACAAGGATTGGTTCATGACATGCTTTAAATAGAGTTTGAAATGGTAGCAAAATAAAATCTGATTTTTAGTGGTATTTTGAATACAGGGAGTGGTTCATGACATGCTTTAAATAGAATTTGAAATGGTAACAAAATAAAATCTGATTTGTAGTGATATTTTGAATACAAGGATTGGTTCATGACATGCTCTAAATAGAATTTGGAATGGTAGCAAAATAAAATCTGATTTTTAGTGGTATTTTGAATACAAGGATTGGTCCATGAGGTGCTTTAAATAGAGTTTGAAATGGTAACAATAAAATCTGATTTTTAGTGATATTTTAAATTACAAGGATTGGTTCATGACATGCTTTAAATAGAATTTGAAATGGTAACAAAATCTGATTTTTAGTGATATTTTGAATTACAAGGATTGGTTCAGGACATGCTTTAAATAGAGTTTGAAATGGTGAAAATAAAATCTGATTTTTAGTGGTATGAGATGCTCTAAATAGAATCTGAAATGGTAGCAAAATAAAATCTGATTTTTAGTAATATTTTGAATACAGGGAGTGGTTCATGACATGCTTTAAATAGAGTTTGAAATGGTAACAATAAAATCTGATTTTTAGTGATATTTTGAATTACAAGGATTGGTTCATGAGGTGCTTTAAATAGAGTTTGAAATGGTGGAAATAAAATCTGATTTTTAGTGGTATGAGATGCTCTAAATAGAATTTGAAATGGTAGCAAAATAAAATCTGATTTTTAGTGGTATTTTGAATATTTATTTAATGCTCAAAAAAACCCCTCAAAGTGGCAGAAAGTTCGATTTATTCTTGATTTGGAGCTGTAATTTTTAAATTAATTTCTTAATGAAACAAGGATTGATCAGATTGGATTTTCCTGATCATTTGAGTCAGGAAAAATTGAATTTTGCAGCTCTGGACCCAGTAAATTCCGTGGGGAAAGCAAGAGCCAGCAAAAAACTCACGGAGAACAAATGGATGTGCAACGTTCAGATGTGTTAGAAAATAAAAATCCCATTAAATTTTTAAAACAGGGGCTTGGAAAGAGAAATTGAGAGAGAATCCAAGGTCTGGAAGAAAATTTTTCCAATTCTGAGCTTGGAGTGACCCAAAATTCCATCAGGGATGATTTGTGGGAAAAATTCCCATAAAACCATGATTTAATTCCAGTAAAAAAAAAAATTTCACTGAGTAATAACCTAAATCTTGCTCAATTAAATGAAATTAATGAAATTATTTACATTTCATTCTGAGCTAAAGGCTGATCTGCCACTTGTTTCTCAGAGAGAATCAGAAATATTCATTTTTCTGTGAATTTCTGCTGAATAAAACAATTTCTGAACTAAAAACCAAGCAGGGCTTTCCCTGCTGAGCTCTGGATTGAAATCCCGTTTGTTTTCCCTCCCTAGGGTGGATGTAAATAATGACAAAAAAATCAGTGCCAAGGAGATGCAGCGTTGGATCATGGAAAAAACCGATGAGCATTTCCAGGAGGCCGTGGAGGAGAACAAAATGCACTTCAGAGCTGTGGATCCTGATGGGGACGGTAAAATTCCAACTGTTTTCCCCTCAAAAAATCACTTCTTAAATCAGTTCTGGCATCTTGAATTTATTTCTGCCATCACATTTAGGCGGGGAATGCCAAATTTGGGTTTTTGTGGGAAAGGATGTGCTGCAGGCAGCTCTTTGTTTCATAAAGAAATGAAAAAACAAAGAATAAATCGAATTTTTCACAACATTTTATAGCTAAAAAACCCTAAAAATGAATCAGGTGACAGCTTTTATGTTGTCATGCCTAAAATTCAGTGTGGGGTTGTGATGTTGGGACTAAAAAATCTTGAAAATTTGGAGATTTTGAAAGAATTAAATCCAAAATTCATCATTTCAGGCTGAAATGTTCTCAATTGCAGGTCACGTTTCTTGGGATGAATACAAAATTAAATTCTTGGCAAGCAAAGGCTTCAATGAAAAGGAAATTGCAGAGAAAATCAAAAACAACGAGGAATTGAAAATAGATGAGGAAAGTAAGTGCAGAATGGGGTTTTTGTTCTTAAAACCTGGGGGGGAGAATAGAAACGGGAGGGAAATATTTGGGTTTTTCTGCTTGAGGAGGAGGTAAAAAATAAAACAAAAATTCTGCATTTTTCCATCTAAAATTTGCTGGGAAAATGAGATTTTTTTTAGAGTAATCTTCCTGTTTCCCCCCCACCTTAATAAAAAAAAAATAATCTGAATTTTTTCCACGTAAAATTTGCTGTGGAAATTGGATGTTTTAAGGGAAATCTTCTTGTTTTCCTTCTTAATAAAACAAAAATTCTGCATTTTTTCCACCTGAAATTTGCTGTGAAAATGACATTTTTAAGGGGAATTGTCTTGTTTTTCCCTTAAAGAAATACTTACATTTATTCTAAAATCCCCCCAAAAATTAAGTCAAAAGACACAAATCCTTCATTCTTCCAGACTAGAATCTGCCATGGAAATTGCAATTTTTAAGGGGAATCTGCCATGAGAATTGCATTTTTAAGGGGAATCTGCCATGAAAATTGCAATTTTTAAGGGGAATCTGCCATAGAAATTGCAATTTTTGAGGGGAATCTGCCATGGAAATTGCAATTTTTAAGGGGAATCTGCCATAGAAATTGCAATTTTTGAGGGGAATCTGCCATGGAAATTGCAATTTTTGAGGGGAATCTGCCATGAAAATTGCAATTTTTAAGGGGAATCTGCCATGGAAATTGCAATTTTAAAGAGGAATCTCCTTCCAAAAAAAAATTCAAATTACCTCCAAATTTCCCCCAGAAACTGAAGTCAAAAGACCCAAATCCCACATTGTTCCTGACCAGAATCTGCCATGGAAATTGCAATTTTGAGGGGAATCTGCCATGGAAATTGCAATTTTTGAGGGGAATCTGCCATGAAAATTGCAATTTTTGAGGGGAATCTGCCATGAGAATTGCAATTTTAAAGAGGAATCTCCTTCCAAAAAAATTCAGATTTCCTCCAAATTTCCCCCAGAAACTGAAGTCAAAAGACCCAAATCCCACATTGTTCCTGACCAGAATCTGCCATGGAAATTGCAATTTTTGAGGGGAATCTGCCATGGAAATTGCAATTTTTAAGGGGAATCTGCCATGAAAATTGCAATTTTTGAGGGGAATCTGCCATGAAAATTGCAATTTTTGAGGGGAATCTGCCATGGAAATTGCAATTTTAAAGAGGAATCTCCTTCCAAAAAAAAATTCAAATTTCCTCCAAATTTCCCCCAGAAACTGAAGTCAAAAGACCCAAATCCCACATTGTTCCTGACCAGAATCTGCCATGGAAATTGCAATTTTTGAGGGGAATCTGCCATGAGAATTGCATTTTTAAGGGGAATCTGCCATGGAAATTGCAATTTTAAAGAGGAATCTCCTTCCAAAAAAATTCAGATTTCCTCCAAATTTCCCCCAGAAACTGAAGTCAAAAGACCCAAATCCCACATTGTTCCTGACCGGAATCTGCCATGGAAATTGCAATTTTTGAGGGGAATCTGCCATGAAAATTGCAATTTTTGAGGGGAATCTGCCATGGAAATTGCAATTTTTAAGGGGAATCTGCCATGGAAATTGCAATTTTAAAGAGGAATCTCCTTCCAAAAAAATTCAGATTTCCTCTAAATTTCCCCCGGAAACTGAGGTCAGAAGACCCCAATCCCCCATTGCTCCTGCCATGAAAACTGCAATTTTTCCGAGGAATTTTCCTTTTACTCCTGCTAAAAGCAGCATCTCAGTTTCCCGTAAATCCCCCCTGCACCTTTCCCTTTCCCTGCAGGGATGAGTCATTTCCAGATTGCTTGGGTGACATTTTCCAGTGCTGAACAAACGACTGAAAATGCAGAAAAAAGGAGCTGAGAAGGGGCAGGGAAATCACCTGGGGCTGATTCCAGGAACCTCAGAGCTGCTGAGTCAGCGCCTCGCTTCTGCACCTGAGCCCCAAAACCTTCTTTGGGAAAATCAAATTATTCACCCTCCACTCCCTCGGGGTTTTTTTTTTTTTTTCCTCCTCCTCCAAGCACCTTAAAAAGTGATTTTTAGGGTTTTTATTTTAAATCAAAAGCACCTGGGGGCGTGGAGTTCAAGGCACTTTCTGTAGAAATTTGGATTTCAGGCTAAGATTTTATTTTAATTAATTGATGGATGTTGGTAGATAATTGGATTGTGGGATGAAATGGAGGAATTCCATGGGATTTTGGTGCAGATTTTTCTGTTCATACACCCCTAATTTAACTTTTCTTCCAGCAAAAATCTGGAATATGTGATAAATAAATACCTACAGGGTTTAGGCTTGAAAAACATCATTGATTGAACAACTGAGAGCTTGAAATGAAGGGGTTGTGACAAATTAAATCCTAAAAATGGATTGTGACAAAGTATTAAAAATTGATTGGGACAGCTGAAATCCTAAAAATGGATTGTGAGAATTCAAATCCTAAAAAAAAAGGGATCGTGACAATTCAGATCCTAAAAATTGGATTGGGACAACTGAAATCTTAGAAATTGGATTGGGACAACTGAAATCCTAAAAATTGGATTGGGACTATTTAAATCCTAAACGTGGATTGGGACAGCTGAAATTCCTAAAACTTGGTTGTGCCAAATCCTAAAAAGGGATGGGGGCAATTCCAAGATTTGGGATGAACTGAAATCCTAAAAAGGGATTGTGCCAAATCCCAAAAACGGATCGGAGCAATTGCAGCATTTGGGGTGAACTGAAATCCCACAGAGGGATTGTGCCAAATCCCAAAAACGGATGGGGCAGTCCCAACATTTGGGATGAATTGTGCCAAATCCCAAAAACGGATGGGGCAGTCCCAACATTTGGGATGAATTGTGCCAAATCCCAAAAACGGATGGGGCAGTCCCAACATTTGGGATGAATTGTGCCAGATCCCAAAAACGGATGGGGCAGTTCCAGAATTTGGGATGAATTGTGCCAAATCCCAAAAACGGATGGCGCAGTCCCAACATTTGGGATGAATTGTGCCAAATCCCAAAAACGGATGGGGCAGTCCCAGCATTTGGGATGAATTGTGCCAAATCCTAAAGATGGAAGGGAGCAGTTCCAGAATTTGGGATGAATTGTGCCAAATCCCAAAAATGGATGGGGCAGTCCCAACATTTGGGATGAATTGTGCCAAATCCCAAAAACGGATGGCGCAGTCCCAGCATTTGGGATGAATTGTGCCAAATCCTAAAGATGGATGGGGGCAATTGCAGCATTTGGGATGAACTGAAATCCCACAAAGCGATTGTGCCAGATCCTAAAGATGGAAGGGAGCAGTTCCAGAATTTGGGATGAATTGTGCCAGATCCTACAGACAGATGGGGACAGTTGCAGCCTGTGGGATGAGCTGCCATCCCGAGCTGCACGGGTGCCATTGCAGCCTTTGGGATGAGCTGCCATCCCAAACTTTGCAGCTGCAGCCTTTGGGATGAGGTGCAATCCAAAACTGCACGGCTGCTGTTGCAGCCTGTGGGATGAGCTGCCATCCCAAACTGGGCGGGTGCAGCAGTTGGGATGAGCTGCAATCCCAAACTGCACGGCTGCTGTTGCAGCGTTTGGGATGAGCTGCCATCCCGAGCTGCGCGGGTGCTGTTGCAGCAGTTGGGATGAGCTGCCATCCCGAGCTGCGCGGGTGCTGTTGCAGCGTTTGGGATGAGCTGCCACCCCGAGCTGCGCGGGTGCTGTTGCAGCAGTTGGGATGAGCTGCAATCCCGAGCTGCGCGGGTGCTGTTGCAGCGTTTGGGATGAGCTGCCATCCCGAGCTGCGCGGGTGCCGTTGCAGCGCAGGAAGTGCTGGACAACCTGAAGGATCGCTGGTACCAGGCGGACAATCCCCCCCCGGACCTGCTGCTGAGCGAGCAGGAGTTCCTGTCCTTCCTGCACCCCGAGCACAGCCGCGGCATGCTGCATTTCATGGTGCAGGAGATCGTCCGCGACTTAGGTAAGCTGGGGTGTCCTGGAAGTGTGTCCCTGGATTCCTTGGATTCCCGTTTTTATGTGGATTTTGGGTGGGAATGGTCACATGGAGTTCCATGGATTCCCGTTTTTATTTGGATATTTGCAGCTGCTGCACCTCGTGGTGCAGGAGATCGTCCGGGATTTAGGTCATCTGGGATTTCCTGGGAATTGTGCCCATGGATTCCCTTTGTATCCATGGATTCCCGTTTTTTATGTGAATTTTGGGTGGGAATGGTCACATGGAGCTCCATGGATTCCCATTTTTATTTGGATATTTGCAGCTGCTGCACCTCATGGTGCAGGAGATCAGCCAGGATTTAGGTCATCTGGGATTTCCTGGGAATTGTGCCCATGGATTCCCTTTGTTTCCATGGATTCCCGTTTTTTATGTGGATTTTGGGAGGGTTTTGCATGGAATGGTCATGTGGAGTTCCATGGATTCCCGTTTTTATTTGGATTTTTGCGGCTGCTGCACCTCATGGTGCAGGAGATCGTCCGTGACTTAGGTAAGCTGGGATTTCCTGGGAATTGTATCCACGGATTCCATGGATTCCCATTTGTTATGTGGATTTTGGGGAGGGTTTTCATGGAATGGTCACGTGGAGTTCCATGGATTCCCGTTTTTATTTGGATATTTGTGGCTGCTGCACCTCATGGTGCAGGAGATCATCCGGGATTTAGGTCATCTGGGATTTCCTGGGAATTGTGCCCATGGATTCCCTTTGTATCCATGGATTCCCGTTTTTTATGTGGATTTTGGGAGGGAATGGTCACATGGAGTTCCATGGATTCCCATTTTTATTTGGATATTTGCGGCTGCTGCACCTCATGGTGCAGGAGATCAGCCAGGATTTAGGTCATCTGGGATTTCCTGGGAATTGTGCCCATGGATTCCCTTTGTTTCCATGGATTCCCGTTTTTATTTGGATTTTGGGAGGGTTTTGCATGGAATGGTCATGTGGAGTTCCATGGATTCCCGTTTTTATTTGGATTTTTGCGGCTGCTGCACCTCATGGTGCAGGAGATCGTCCGTGACTTAGGTAAGCTGGAATGTCCTGGGAATTGTGTCCATGGATTCCATGGATTCCCATTTTTTATGTGGATTTTGGGTGGGAATGGTCACATGGAGCTCCATGGATTCCCGTTTTTATTTGGATATTTGCGGCTGCTGCACCTCGTGGTGCAGGAGCTCATCCGGGATTTAGGTCATCTGGGATTTCCTGGGAATTGTGCCCATGGATTCCCTTTGTATCCATGGATTCCCGTTTTTTATGTGGATTTTGGGAGGGTTTTGCATGGAATGGTCACACGGAGTTCCATGGATTCCCCTTGCACCCATGGATTCCCGTTTTTATTTGGATATTTGCAGCTGCTGCACCTCATGGTGCAGGAAATCGTCCACAACTTAGGTAAGCTGGAATGTCCTGGGAATTGTGTCCATGGATTCCATGGATTCCCATTGTTTATGTGGATTTTGGGAGGGAATGGTCACGTGGAGTTCCATGGATTCCCGTTTTTATTTGGATATTTGGTAATCTGGGATTTCCTGGGAATTGTATCCATAGATTCCCATTTTTATATGGCTATTGGGAGGGAATGGTCTGGTGGAGTTCCATGGATTCCCACTGTACCCATGGATTCCCATTTTTATTTGGATATTTGCGGCTGCTGCACCTCATGGTGCAGGAGATCAGCCAGGATTTAGGTCATCTGGGATTTCCTGGGAATTGTGCCCATGGATTCCCTTTGTATCCATGGATTCCCGTTTTTTATGTGGATTTTGGGAGGGTTTTGCATGGAATGGTCATGTGGAGTTCCATGGATTCCCCTTGCACCCATGGATTCCCGTTTTTATTTGGATATTTGCAGCTGCTGCACCTCATGGTGCAGGAAATCGTCCACAACTTAGGTAAGCTGGAATGTCCTGGGAATTGTGTCCATGGATTCCATGGATTCCCATTGTTTATGTGGATTTTGGGAGGGAATGGTCACGTGGAGTTCCATGGATTCCCGTTTTTATTTGGATATTTGGTAATCTGGGATTTCCTGGGAATTGTATCCATAGATTCCCATTTTTATATGGCTATTGGGAGGGAATGGTCTGGTGGAGTTCCATGGATTCCCACTGTACCCATGGATTCCCGTTTTTATTTGGATTTTTGCGGCTGCTGCACCTCATGGTGCAGGAGATCAGCCAGGATTTAGGTCATCTGGGATTTCCTGGGAATTGTGCCCATGGATTCCCTTTGTATCCATGGATTCCCGTTTTTTATGTGGGTTTTGGGAGGGTTTTGCATGGAATGGTCTGGTGGAGTTCCATGGATTCCCATTTTTATTTGGATATTTGCGGCTGCTGCACCTCATGGTGCAGGAAATCGTCCACAACTTAGGTAAGCTGGAATGTCCTGGGAATTGTGTCCATGGATTCCATGGATTCCCATTTGTTATGTGGATTTTGGGAGGGAATGGTCTGGTGGAGTTCCATGGATTCCCGTTTTTATTTGGATATTTGGTAATCTGGGATTTCCTGGGAATTGTATCCATAGATTCCCATTTTTATATGGCTATTGGGAGGGAATGGTCTGGTGGAGTTCCATGGATTCCCACTGTACCCATGGATTCCCGTTTTTATTTGGATTTTTGCGGCTGCTGCACCTCATGGTGCAGGAGATCAGCCGGGATTTAGGTCATCTGGGATTTCCTGGGAATTGTGCCCATGGATTCCCTTTGTTTCCATGGATTCCCGTTTTTTATGTGGATTTTGGGAGGGTTTTGCATGGAATGGTCTGGTGGAGTTCCATGGATTCCCATTTTTATTTGGATATTTGCGGCTGCTGCACCTCGTGGTGCAGGAGATCATCCGGGATTTAGGTCATCTGGGATTTTCTGGGAATTGTGTCCACGTATTCCTTGGATTCCCATTTTTTATGTGGATTTTGGGTGGGAATGGTCACATGGAGCTCCATGGATTCCCATTTTTATTTGGATTTTTGCGGCTGCTGCACCTCATGGTGCAGGAGATCGTCCGGGATTTAGGTAAACTGGGATTTCCTCGGAATTGTGTCCACGGATTCCATGGATTCCCGTTTTTTATGTGGATTTTGGGGAGGGTTTTCATGGAATGGTCACGTGGAGTTCCATGGATTCCCATTTTTATGTGGGTATTGGGAGGGATTTTTTTTTTTCCTCAGATCAGTAGGAAATTCCTATTTTTTTGGGAATTAAGCAAACCTATTTTAATTTCTTGACCTTTTTTTGGGAATTAAATGAATATATTTTTAATTTTTGCACAGGTAGGAGGAAATTCCCATTTTTGCAGCAATCAAATGAATCTATTTTCATTTTTTGCACAGATCAGGAGGAAAATCCAATTCTTATAGGAATTAAATGGGATTACTTTAAATTTCAATGGGATATTTTAATTTTTTGCACAGACCAGGAGGAAATTCCCATTTTTATGGGAATTAAATGGGATTATTTTACATTTCCGTGGGATATTTTAAATTTTTGCACAGACCAGGTGGAAATTCCCATTTTTATGGGAATTAAATGGGATTATTTTACATTTCAATGGGATTATTTTACATTTCAATGGGATATTTTAAATTCTTGCGCAGACCAGGAGGAAATTCCCATTTTTATGGGAATTAAATGGGATTATTTTACATTTCCGTGGGATATTTTAAATTTTTGCACAGACCAGGTGGAAATTCCCATTTTTATGGGAATTAAATGGGATTATTTTACATTTCAATGGGATATTTTAAATTTTTGGGCAGACCAGGAGGAAATTCCCATTTTTACAGGAATTAAATGACTCTATTGTAATTTTTTGCGCAGACCAGGAGGAAATTCCCAATTTTTCAGGAATTAAATGGGATTATTTTACATTTCAATGGGATATTTTACATTTCAATGGGATATTTTAAATTTCTGTGCAGACCAGGTGGAAATTCCCATTTTTACAGGAATTAAATGACTCTATTGTAATTTTTTGCGCAGACCAGGTGGAAATTCCCATTTTTACAGGAATTAAATGGGATTATTTTACATTTCAATGGGATTATTTTACATTTCAATGGGATATTTTAAATTTCTGTGCAGACCAGGTGGAAATTCCCATTTTTACAGGAATTAAATGACTCTATTGTAATTTTTTGCACAGAC
This sequence comes from Anomalospiza imberbis, assembly GCF_031753505.1. NCBI lineage: Eukaryota > Metazoa > Chordata > Aves > Passeriformes > Viduidae > Anomalospiza > Anomalospiza imberbis. The sequence goes on from NC_089703.1 coordinate 6,633,863, forward strand.
CAGGAGGAAATTCCCATTTTTATGGGAATTAAATGGGATTATTTTACATTTCAATGGGATTATTTTACATTTCAATGGGATTATTTTACATTTCAATGGGATATTTTAAATTCTTGCGCAGACCAGGAGGAAATTCCCATTTTTATGGGAATTAAATGGGATTATTTTACATTTCAATGGGATTATTTTACATTTCAATGGGATTATTTTACATTTCAATGGGATATTTTACATTTCAATGGGATTATTTTACATTTCAATGGGATTATTTTACATTTCAATGGGATATTTTACATTTCAATGGGATATTTTAAATTCTTGCGCAGACCAGGTGGAAATTCCCATTTTTGCCGGAATGCAATGACTCTCTTTTAACTTCTTGTGGTTTCTCCACGGGGGCGCAGACCAGGAGGAAATTCCCATTTTTACGGGAATTAAATGGGATTATTTTACATTTCAATGGGATATTTTACATTTCAATGGGATATTTTAAATTCTTGCGCAGACCAGGAGGAAATTCCCATTTTTATGGGAATTAAATGGGATTATTTTACATTTCAATGGGATTATTTTACATTTCAATGGGGTATTTTAAATTCTCGCGCAGACCAGGAGGAAATTCCCATTTTTGCCGGAATGCAATGACTCTCTTTTAACTTCTTGTGGTTTCTCCACGGGGGCGCAGTGGCCCTGCCGTAACTCGGTGCGTTTCTCCCAGATCAGGACGGGGATAAGAAGCTGACCCTGTCCGAGTTCATCTCACTGCCCGTGGGCACGGTGGAGAACCAGCAGGCTCAGGACATCGACGACGACTGGGTGAGGGACAGGAGGAAGGAGTTCCAGGAGGTCATCGACGCCAACCGCGACGGCATCGTCACCATGGAGGAGCTGGAGGTGAGTCCTCGTCCTCTTCCAGCCAACGGTTCCGAAACGCAGCTTTAGAAACGTCCAAAATCCACGTACAGCTCCGCTTGTCATCAAAAAATGGAATGTTTTAATTTCATTGAAAATACAGCTTTAGAAACGTCCAAAATCCACGTACAGCTCCGCTTGTCATCAAAAAATGGAATGTTTTCATTTCATTGAAAATACAGCTTTAGAAACGTCCAAAATCCACTTACAGAGCGGATTTTGTATTAAAAATGGAATATTTTCATTTCATTGAAAATACAGCTTTAAAAACGTCCAAAATCCACTTACAGCTCCGCTTGTAATCAAAAATGGAATGTTTTCATTTCATTGAAAATACAGCTTTAGAAACGTCCAAAATCCACGTACAGCTCCGCTTGTAATCAAAAAATGGAATATTTTCATTTCATTGAAAATACAGCTTTAAAAACATCAAAAATCCACGTACAGCTCCGCTTGTAATCAAAAAATGGAATGTTTTCATTTCATTGAAAATACAGTTTTAGAAACGTCCAAAATCCACTTACAGCTCTGCTTGTAATCAAAAAATGGAATATTTTCATTTCATTGAAAATACAGCTTTAAAAATGTCCAAAATCCACGTACAGCTCCATTTTTAATTAAAAATGGAATATTTTAATTTCATTGAAAATACAGTTTTAGAAACGTCCAAAATCCACTTACAGCTCTGCTTGTCATCAAAAAATGGAATGTTTTCATTTCATTGAAAATACAGCTTTAGAAACGTCCAAAATCCACGTACAGCTCCATTTTTAATTAAAAATGGAATATTTTAATTTCATTGAAAATACAGTTTTAGAAACGTCCAAAATCCACTTACAGCTCCATTTTTAATTAAAAATGGAATATTTTCATTTCATTGAAAATACAGCTTTAAAAACGTCCAAAATCCACTTACAGCTCCGCTTGTAATCAAAAAATGGAATATTTTCATTTCATTGAAAATACAGCTTTAAAAACATCAATAGTTCACTTACAGACTGGATTTTTAATTAAAAATGGAATATTTTGATTTCATTTTAATTTCATTTAAAATACAGCTTTAAAAACATCAATAGTTCACTTATAGCTCCATTTTTAATTAAAAAAAGGAATATTTTAATTTAATTTATAATACAGCTTTAATAACGTCAAAAATTCACTTACAGATCGATTTTTAATTAAAAAATGGAATATTTTGATTTCAATTTAATTTAATGATAATTTCATTTAAAATGCAGCTTTAAAAACGTCAAAAATTCACTTACAGATAGAATTTTAATTAAAAAATGGAATATTTTGATTTAATTTTAATTTCATTTAAAACACAGCTTTAAAATTCCATAGATATTTGATCCTGAGTTTGTGGAATTTGCAGCCCAAATTCCACAGATATTTGATGCTGGATTTTCGGGATTTGCAGCCCAAATTCCACAGATATTTGATGCTGGATTTTTGGAATTTGCAGCCCAAATTCCACAGATATTTCATGCTGGATTTTCGGGATTTGCAGCCCAAATTCCACAAATATTTGATCCTGAATTTGCAGCCCAAATTCCACAGATACTTGATCCTGGATTTGCAACCCAAATTCCACAAATATTTGATCCTGGATTTTTGGAATTTGCAGCCCAAATTCCACAAATATTTGATCCTGAATTTGCAGCCCAAATTCCACAGATATTTGATGCTGGATTTTCGGGATTTGCAGCCCAAATTCCACAGATATTTCATGCTGGATTTTCGGGATTTGCAGCCCAAATTCCACAAATATTTGATCCTGGATTTGCAGCCCAAATTCCACAGATATTTGATCCTGAATTTGCAGCCCAAATTCCATAAATATTTGATGCTGGATTTTTGGAATTTGCAGCCCAAATTCCACAAATATTTGATCCTGAATTTGCAACCCAAATTCCACAGATATTTGGTGCTGGATTTTCGGGATTTGCAGCCCAAATTCCACAGATATTTGATCCTGAATTTGCAGCCCAAATTCCACAGATATTTCATGCTGGATTTTCGGGATTTGCAGCCCAAATTCCACAAATATTTGATCCTGAATTTGCAGCCCAAATTCCACAGATATTTGATCCTGAATTTGCAGCCCAAATTCCATAAATATTTGATCCTGGATTTTTGGGATTTGCAGCCCAAATTCCACAGATATTTGATCCTGGATTTTCGGGATTTGCAGCCCAAATTCTACAAATATTTGATCCTGAATTTGCAGCCCAAATTCCACAGATATTTCATGCTGGATTTTCGGGATTTGCAGCCCAAATTCCACAAATATTTGATCCTGAATTTGCAACCCAAATTCCACAGATATTTGATGCTGGATTTTCGGGATTTGCAGCCCAAATTCCACAGATATTTCATGCTGGATTTTCGGGATTTGCAGCCCAAATTCCACAGATATTTCATGCTGGATTTTCGGGATTTGCAGCCCAAATTTCACAGATATTTCATGCTGGATTTTCGGGATTTGCAGCCCGAATTCCACTAATAATTTGATCCTGATTTGCGGAACTCGCAGCCCAAGTTCCACAGCCATTTCAACGGAACGAGCCGGAAAAGAATCCGGATTTCTTTGGGAACGGCCGAGGGAGCAGGAAAAATCCCCCCAAGGAGCCCCCCTGAAGGACCTTCCGCGCTGGGACGGGAGTGGGGTGTTTGGGAGCACGCCCGGGGCTGGGCTCAGGCCGTTTTCCGTGGATTTTTCAGGAATACATGGATCCCATGAACGAGCACAACGCGCTGAACGAGGCGCGGCAGATGATCGCCGTGGCCGACGAGAACCAGAACCACCACCTGGAGCTGGAGGAGATCCTCAAGTACAGCGAGTATTTCACCGGCAGCAAACTCATGGATTACGCCCGCAACGTCCACGAGGAATTCTGAGCTCCCTCCCCTCTTCCAGAACTTTCTGTTCCGCTCCCAACCCCCCTCAAAAAAACAAAAAAAAAAACCCCAAAAATCCCGGGGAAAAAGGATTCGGCCGAGCGGCGGGAATTGGTCGTCGCGGATTCCCGGTTTTCCGTCCGTCCCTGCGCTCTGCAGCTCCTTGGAGAGGTTTTTCCTGCTGGGAGAAGTGGTGGGAATTCCTGGATTCAGGTAGTTTTTCCTCCTTGGTTTGGGGTTGAAGCCAGCTGGAATTCTGGCTGGGGGAGGATTCTGGAATATTCCCTGGTTTCCTTCAGCTGCTCATCCAGGGGATCCCAAATAAAGGTTGGATTTTGGGAATTTTGGTGGTTCTGAGGAATGTTTGTCCTCCAAACCCAATTCCATTTGAGAAATTCCTTAAATTTCGAGAAATTCCTTAATTTTATTCCCTTGCTGCCCTCACAGCTGCTGTACAGGGAATCCCAAATAAAACTTGGATTTTGGGAATTTTGGTGGTTCCAAGGAATGTTTGTTCTCCAAACCCAATTCCATTTGAGAAATTCCTTAAATTTCGAGAAATTCCTTAATTTTATTCCCTTGTTGCCCTCACAGCTGCTGATGCAGGGAATCCCAAATAAAACTTGGATTTTGGGAATTTTGGTGGTTCTGAGGAATGTTTGTTCTCCAAACCCAATTCCATTTGAGAAATTCCTTAAATTTCGAGAAATTCCTTAATTTTATTCCCTTGCTGCCCTCACAGCTGCTGATGCAGGGAATCCCAAATAAAACTTGGATTTTGGGAATTTTGGTGGTTCCGAGGAATGTTTGTTCTCCAAACCCAATTCCATTTGAGAAATTCCTTAAATTTCGAGAAATTCCTTAATTTTATTCCCTTGTTGCCCTCACAGCTGCTGATGCAGGGAATCCCAAATAAAACTTGGATTTTGGGAAATTTGGTGGTTCTGAGGAATGTTTGTCCTCCACACCCAATTCCATTTGAGAAATTCCTTAAATTTCGAGAAATTCCTTAATTTTATTCCCTTGTTGCCCTCACAGCTGCTGTACAGGGAATCCCAAATAAAACTTGGATTTTGGGAATTTTGGTGGTTCTGAGGAATGTTTGTTCTCCAAACCCAACTCCATTTGAGAAATTCCTTAAATTTCGAGAAATTCCTTAATTTTATTCCCTTGTTGCCCTCACAGCTGCTGTACAGGGAATCCCAAATAAAACTTGGATTTTGGGAATTTTGGTGGTTCTGAGGAATGTTTGTTCTCCAAACCCAATTCCATTTGAGAAATTCCTTAAATTTCGAGAAATTCCTTAATTTTATTCCCTTGCTGCCCTCACAGCTGCTGATGCAGGGAATCCCAAATAAAACTTGGATTTTGGGAATTTGGTGGTTCTGAGGAATGTTTGACCTCCTGGGAATATCCACACTCAATTCCTTAAATTTTTCTCAACTTCCTAAAGAGTTGTTGGGAATTTAATGGAATTGTTTCAGGGAGCTGTGGGGAAGAATTTATTTGAAATGTTACAGAAAAACTCATTGGAATTAAATTAATAAAATAACTTTAATTAAAATTAAATTAATATAAAATTACTTTTTTTTTTGTTGACATCTGCACTGTCAGTGGGAGATTTTGGCTTTATAAAATCAGATTTTTGTCAAAAATCAAACAATTGGGAAGTTCTTCTGGGAATTTAAGCTGTTGGACAGAGCAGTGGGAATTCCCATGGAGTTTGATGGCTGCTTAATTAAAATTCACTGCTAAAATTAATGAGCTCTGTGCTAATTAATGCTGTTAATGAGCTGCTGCTGATGGTATGGGGGGAATTCCAGGCTTTGGGTGAGCTCTGAAAGCATCTCTGTCCCAGATAAAATTGATTTTTCCTCTGCTTCCATCTTTCCTGGGAAAAACCCCTCTTTGGGAAAGAATTCCTGGAATTAATGAGATGTTCTATTTGATTAAATTTATTCTTAATATAATGTAAATACAGGAATTGCTATCCCTCTTTCCCTTTTCCTGCTTTATTTGACGTTTTTATTAAATTCCTTGGATAAAAGGTTTTATATACTTTTGTTTGTTTGTTTTCCATTAAATATTTCTCTCCATGCTTTGGAAATTCTGCTGCTTTTTAAGTTTGGCAGGGGACAGGGGGGGAATAAGAGGAATACATTCCATGGATATTCTCCAATAAAATGAGTTTAAACACAAAAATTCCAGTAAAATCAGCTGATAATTGTAATTTATCTATGAAGAGATTTTGCCAACACCATCCTAATGTAATTTTGGAACAACATAAGCATGGAATCTCTAATTCCCAGTGTTTTCTAGTCGGTAAAGCTGGATTCCAGGCAGCTGGAACACCTCAAATTGAGATCCTGGATCCAGTTCTAATAGGCTGGAAAATGAAATTCCCTTAATTCCCACTATTCTGTGGATCCGGGGATGCCACGGAGCTCTCCTAGCGCTTGATTTGAGTTCCTGGCTCCAACTCCAGCCGGCTGGAAAATGAAATTCCCTTAATTCCCGCTATTTTGTGGATCCAGGGATGCCACGGAGCTCTCCTAGTGCTTTATTTGAGTTCCTGGCTCCCACTGCAGCCGGCTGGAAAATGAAATTCCCTTAATTCCCGCTATTTTGTGGATCCAGGGATGCCACGGAGCTCTCCTAGCGCTTGACTGAGTTCCTGGCTCCCACTGCAGCCGGCTGGAAAATGAAATTCCCTTAATTCCCACTATTTTGTGGATCCGGGGATGCCATGGAGCTCTCCTAGCGCTTGATTGGAGTTCCTGGCTCCCACTGCAGCCGGCTGGAAAATGAAATTCCCTTAATTCCCACTATTCTGTGGATCCGGGGATGCCACGGAGCTGTCCTAGCACTTGATTTGAGTTCCTGGCTCCCACTGCAGCCGGCTGGAAAATGAAATTCCCATAATTCCCACTATTCTGTGGATCCGGGGATGTCACGGAGCTCTCCTAGCACTTGATTTGAGTTCCTGGCTCCCACTCCAGCCGGCTGGAAAACGCAGTTCCCGAATTCCGGCTGTTTCCCCGCCTCAGCCAGGGCATTCCCTCAGCGCTCCTCCCTCCCTCCCTCCATCCCTGCTTTTCCAGCCATGCCCATCGGGATTCCCCTCCCTTGAGGGCTCCTTTTACCCCTTAAACCCTTTTTCAAACTCAGCATTTCCTTTTCCTGCCGAAAAACCCCAAACCGGGAGCGGGAAGGGGCGTGGAGAAAAGCGGGAATTTCCCTCAAATGTCCCCGCCCGGAGACGTTCGTGCGCTCGGGGCTGTCACAGCGCCGTGAGGGAAACGGAGCCGTGAGGGGAAAGGCTCCGTGAGGGGAAAGGTGCCCTGAGGGGGAAGGGCGCCCTGAGGGGACAGTGCTGTGAGGGGAAGGGCTCCGTGAGGAGAAAGGCTTCAGGCTCCGTGAGGGGACAGTGCTGTGAGGGGAAGGGCTCATTGAGGAGAAGGGCTTCAGGGCCCGTGAGGGGACAGTGCTGTGAGGGGAAAGGCTCCGTGAGGGGACAGTGCTGTGAGGGGAAGGGCTCATTGAGGAGAAAGGCTTCAGGGCCCGTGAGGGGACAGTGCTGTGAGGGGAAAGGCTCCGTGAGGGGGACAGTGCTGTGAGGGGAAGGGCTCCGTGAGGGGACGGTGTTGTGAGGGGAAAGGCTTCAGGCTTCGTGAGGAGACGGTGTTGTGAGGGGAAAGGTGCCCTGAGGGGACAGTGCTGTGAGGGGAAAGGCTCCGTGAGGAGAAAGGCTTCAGGCTTCGTAAGGAGACGGTGCTGTGAGGGGAAAGGCTCCGTGAGGGGACAGTGCTGTGAGGGGAAAGGCGCCCTGAGGGGACAGTGCTGTGAGGGGAAAGGCTCCGTGAGGAGACGGTGTTGTGAGGGGAAAGGCGCCCTGAGGGGGACAGTGCTGTGAGGGTAAAGGCTCCGTGAGGCGCCGTGAGGGGACAGTGTTGTGAGGGGAAGGGCTCCGTGAGGGGAAAGGCTTCAGGCTTCGTGAGGAGACGGTGTCGTGAGGGGAAAGGCTCCGTGAGGAGAAAGGCTTCAGGCTCCGTGAGGGGACAGTGCTGTGAGGGGAAGGGCTCCGTGAGGGGACAGTGCTGTGAGGGGAAAGGCGCCCTGAGGGGACAGCGCTGTGAGGGGAAAGGCTCCGTGAGGGGAACGGAGCCGTGAGGGGAAAGGCGCCCTGAGAGGTCGGCTTGTGAGGAGTCGGTGCTGTGAGGGGAACGGCGCCCTGAGGGGAAGGCGGCAATGGCGCTTCCAAGGATTCCCTGGAATTTTCCCGCTTTCTGCTGGCTCCTGGCTGTGCCCATTCCCGGTTCCCTGGGCTTGGAATGCCAGGAGCACCAGTACAGCTTCCGTGAGAAATGCTGCAGCGACTGCGCCCCCGGTGAGTGCCCGCCGCGGGAGCCGGGATGGGAGAGCCGGAGTTGAGGGGAGTATCGAATTTCTTCTTAGTAAAATATCTATTTTTAGTGAAATACCTGTTTTTTAATGGAATATCCAATTTTTTCTTAGTGGAATATCTATTTTTAGTGCAATACCTATTTTTTAGTGTAATACCTGTTTATTAGACCGATAAAAAAAGTTTCAGACCAAAAAAGCGGAAAAATCTTTTTTGAGAGTTGTTTTAAACTTTTTTTGATTTTTTTTTTTATTTCCTAAATGCATCAGTTAGGGGAACTTCCTACACTCTTTTCCCTGACTCTGCAAGGGATGTTTGGGATCCACTGGGACAAAAACTTGGGGGCATTTTCCCCAATTTCAGCCCTCCCCAGCCCTTTTCAGACACTCCCTTAAAAGTTGATTTTTCCTCCTGGCCAAACTTCCAGGGATTTTTCTCCTAACCAGGAACTGCCAAGTTCTGGGCACCGGTTGATCCCAAAGGGTGAAATTTAGGATTTTTACCCTCACCATCCCAGCCAGTCTTGATTTGTTCCCAGGGGTTGAAATTTAGCATTTCTCCCCTCACCATCCCAGCCATTCCTGATTTATTCCCAAATGATAAAATTAGGATTTTTCTCCTCAGGATCCCACTGAATCCCAATTTTTGGGGTATTTTTTAGGGGAGAGGATGTGGAGTGAGCTGACACTGTGTGCTCCCCAGGCCAGCGACACACCGTTTGTTCCCAAAGGATGAAATTTAGGATTTTTCCCCTCAGGACCCCACTGAATGCCGATTTTTGGGTGTTTTTAGGGGAGAGGATGAGGAGCCGCTGCACGGCCTCGGCCGACACCGTGTGCTCGCCTTGCCAGGATGGATATTTCAGCTCCCAGCACCACCACGGCTTCTGCCAGAGCTGCACCGTCTGCAGCGCCTGTGAGTGCCGGGACTGGGGGAAAAAATCCCTTTTGGGGGGAAAAAATCCCTTTTTTGGGAAAAAATCCAAGGAAAAAATCCCTCTTTTTTGGAAAAAAATCCCATTTCTGAGGGAATAATCCCATTTTGGGGGGAAAGAATGCCTGGTTTGGGGCATTTTGGGGGGAAAAATTCTTTTCTGGATGGGAAAATCACTTTTGTGGGGGGAAAACGCCTTTTTGAGGAATAAAATCCCTTTTTGGAGGGGAAAATCCCTCTTGGGGGGAAAAAATCCTTGCTTGGGGCATTTCTGAGGGAAAAATCCCTCTTTGGGGGAAAAAATCCCTTTTTTGGGGCGTTTTTGAGGGAAAAAAATCCTATTTTGGGGGAAAAAATCCCTTTTTTGGATGCTTTTCTGGCTCAGTTGTGAGGGCCTACTTGAAAATCACTGTCCTCAAATGAAATCGTTCAATTACTCCGTCGTTAAATTAATTATTAATTATGAATCGTTAAATTGCTGAATTCTGCAGCTCCTACACACAAAGCCCCAAACCCCTGAGGATTTAATTGCTGCTGTTAATGAAGGAATTAATGGATTTCTGCCTTGGCCAGGGAAGGGCAGCGTGGAGGTGAAGCCGTGCGAGAAGACCTCGGACCGGGTCTGCGCGTGCCAGGCGGGGTTCCAGCCGGCCGGCGGGATTCCCGTGGGAAAGGGTGAGCGGGGTCTGGAATTCCCTTGGGAAGGGGTGAGCTGGGTCTGGAATTCCCTCGGGAGGAGTTGGGATCTGGAATTCCCATGGGAAAGGGTGAGCTGGGTCTGGAATTCCCTTGGGAAGAGTTGGGATCTGGAATTCCCATGGGAAAGGGTGAGCTGGGTCTGGAATTCCCTTGGGAAGGGATGAGTGGGGTCTGGAATTCCCTTGGGAAGAGTTGGGATCTGGAATTCCCATGGGAAAGGGTGAGCTGGGTCTGGAATTCCCTTGGGAAGAGTCGGGATCTTGAATTCCCTTGGGAAGGGGTGAGCTGGGTCTGGAATTCCTTTGGGAAGGGGTGAGCTGGGTCTGGAATTCCCTTGGGAAGAGTTGGGATCAGGAATTCCCTTGGGGAGGGGTGAGCTGGGTCTGGAATTCCCTTGGGGAGGGGTGAGCTGGGTCTGGAATTCCCTTGGGAAGGGGTGAGAGGGGTCTGGAATTCCCTTGGGAAGAGTTGGGATCTGGAATTCCCTTGGGAAAGGGTGAGAGGGGTCTGGAATTCCCTTGGGAAGAGTTGGGATCTGGAATTCCCTTTGGAATTCTGGGATCTGGAATTCCCTTGGGAAAGGGTGAGTGGGGTCTGGAATTCCCTTGGGAAGGGGTGAGTGGGGTCTGGAATTCCCTCGGGAGGAGTTGGGATCTGGAATTCCCTTTGGAATTCTGGGATCTGGAATTCCCTTAGGAAAGGGTGAGCTGGGTCTGGAATTCCCTTGGGAAGGGGTGAGTGGGGTCTGGAATTCCCTCGGGAGGAGTTTGGATCTGGAATTCCCTTGGAATGCCGTGATCTGGGGTTTGGAATTCCCTTGGGAAGCAGTGAGTCTGGGATGTTCCAGCTGGAATTCCCTTTGGAATTCTGGGATGTGCCAGCCTTCCCAAAATCCTGCCTCCCATGTGGCAGGAATTCCTGTGGCCTCCCGTTCCTGCCTGGAACTGTGGGATGCTCCCAGATAATATCCAGAATTAATAATCTTGGATAATCCAGAATTACCCAGTGGATAAATCTGGGAATTCTGCCACTTCCCTGGATAATCCCTTTTTTCCCCAGAATGTTCCCGATGTCCTGAAGGGACTTTCTCCAGAGGAGGGAACGAGAACTGCCAGCCTTGGACGAAGTAGGAATCCCTTTTTTGGGGAAAAAACTCTTTTTTGGGGGAAAAATCCCTTTTCGGGGGGGGGGAATCCTTTTTTAAGGGAAAAAATCCCTTTTTGGGGGCAAATTGCTCGGAGCAGCTCTGGGGGTTTCATTTTGCCAAGAAAAGCCCAAATCTGGAGAAATAAATTGGAATAAACCTGGATTTAAGTGCCCTGAATCCCATCCTTCGGGACTTTTAGGATCCTGAAAGGAATTTTAGGATTTTCCACCTTTTTTTAAAAACCCTTGGATGTTTTTTTGGGAACAAAAAATTCCTGTGCCAGAATCAGCTGGGGAAGAAAAATCCCACATCGTTTTTTCCCAGCAATAATTGATTTAATTTTTAATTATTCCCCCCATTCCTGTGGGATGTAGGGATCAAATCCTACATTTGTAGGGATAGAATACAGCTTGGGATTGTTGTATGGATGGGATTTAGGAACCCCTTCCATGTTGGCAAACCTCTGGAATTTCTTTCCAGCTGCAGCAGTTTGGGGAAGAGCACGCTCCGGGCTGGCACGGGCACAGAGGATGCCCAGTGCAGCAGCAGCCCTGGCCCACATCCCTCTGCCACGGAATTCCCGGAAAACAGGGCTCTCTCTGCCACGGAATTCCCGGAAAACAGGGATCCCTTTCCCACGGAATTCCTGGAGAACAGCTCCAGAGCGTCCAGCCCCAGGGAGATCCCCGCGGTGTGTGGGGATCCCGGCGTTTCCACGGAGCCTGGATGGGGTAAGGAGGGCAGGGAATTCAGCTGGGAAGGGAATTCCCACTTCCTCTGAATCCTTTCTGTATTTCCCACAGCATTCCAGGATCCCACATTCCATGGAAAGCTGCTTTCCTGGGAAGGGAATTCCCACTTCCTCTGAATCCTTTCTGTATTTCCCACAGCATTCCAGGATCCCACATTCCATGGAAAGCTGCTTTCCTGGGAAGGGAATTCCCATTTTCTCAGAAACCCTTTCTGTATTTCCCACAGCATTCCAGGATCCCACATTCCATGGAAAGCTGCTTTCCTGGGAAGGGAATTCCCACTTCCTCTGAATCCTTTCTGTATTTCCCACAGCATTCCAGGATCCCACATTCCATGGAAAGCTGCTTTCCTGGGAAGGGAATTCCCATTTTCTCAGAAACCCTTTCTGTATTTCCCACAGCATTCCAGGATCCCACATTCCATGGAAAGCTGCTTTCCTGGGAAGGAAATTCCCATTTTCTCAGAAACCCTTTCTGTATTTCCCACAGCATTCCAGGATTCCACATTCCATGGAAAGCTGCTTTCCTGGGAAGGGAATTCCCATTTTCTCAGAAACCCTTTCTGTATTTCCCACAGCATTCCAGGATCCCACATTCCATGGAAAGCTGCTTTCCTGGGAAGGGAATTCCCATTTCCTCAAAAGCCAGACCTGGATTTCACAGAACATTCCAGGATCCCACATTTCCAGCTGGGGTTGCTTTCCTGGGAAGTGAAATGCCAATTTCTCAGCAGCCATTTCTACATTTCCCACAACATTCCAGGATCCCCCTTTTCCAGCTGCTCAGTTTCCGTGTAAAGCTGCTTTCCTGGGAAATAGAATCCCATTTTCTCAGAAAACCTTCCTGGATTTCACAAAATTTTCCAGAATTTGCATTTTCCAGCTGCTTGGTTTCCATGGAAAGCTGCTTTCCTGGGAAGGGAATTCCCACTTTGTCCAAAGCCATTCCTGTTTTTCCCACAACATTCCATGATCCCACATTTCTCCATTCCCAGAGTTCTGGATTTTCCCTCTGGAATCTGGGAGCTCCATGCAGAACCAGGATTCTTTGTTTTTTAGGGGATTTTCCCATTCTAATTCCAGGCTCTTTATCCCTGCTCCTGCTGTGCCTGATCCTGCTGATGGTGAGTGGAATTTCCATCCTGCTCCTGATCATCCAGGCAGCCCAGAAAAAAGCCAGGAATGGGCCTGGGAGGAGCACCCAGCACAGTGAGTTCCCTTTTCTATGGGATAAAAAATTGGGAAAAAGTTAATCCAGTGAGTTCCCTTTTCTATGGGATAAAAATCAGGAAAAAGTTAATCCAGTGAGTTCCCTTTTCTATGGGATAAAATCAGGAAAAAGTTAATCCAGTGAGTTCCCTTTTCTATGGGCTAAAAAATCGGGAAAAATTTAATCCAGCGAGTTCCCTTTCTTACAGGATTAAAAAAAAAAAAAAAGAAAAAGTTTAATCCAGTGGCAAAACTGAGCTCTGAAATCAGGATTAAGTGGCAAAGCTGAGTTTTAAAATCAGGATTTCGTGGCAAAGCTGAGCTTTAAAGCCAAGATGCAGTGGCAGAGCTGAGCTGTAAAATCAGGATGAAGTGCAGAGCTGAGCTGTAAAATCAGGATGCAGTGGCAGAGCTGAGCTGTAAAATCAGGATTTAGTGGCAAAGCTGAGCTTTAAAATCAGGATTTAGTGGCAAAGCTGAGCTTTAAAATCAGGATTTAGTGGCAAAGCTGAGCTCTAAAGCCAAGATGCAGTGGCAGAGCTGAGCTGTAAAATCAGGATGAAGTGCAGAGCTGAGCTGTAAAATCAGGATGCAGTGCAGAGCTGAGCTCTAGAATCAGGATCAAGTAGCAAAACGGAGTTTAAAGCCAGGTTTAAGTGACAACACTGAGCCTGAAAGCGGGATCGAGCGGCCAGGGCCCTGGCTGGGTGGATTCCCCCGGTGCCTGCCTGTGGCACTCCCCGGCTCAGCCCCGAGGTGAGCCCCGGAGCCCGGCGCTCCCGCTGCTCCTGCCTGGGCGCTGATCCCGGGCCGATTGCTGTGTTCCAGAGGAGAGCGGCTGCCGGATCCCCGTCCAGGAGGAGCAGATCGACTCCAACTCCAGCCTCATCAAAAACTGACTCCCACTTCCCGCTCTTCCCTGCGTCTCTGTGGAGCTGAAGGAGCACTGGTTTTGGTTAATTAGGAGTTAATTAGAGGCTGGTTTAACTCTTTAATTAACGCAAGATCTCCCTTTGGAATTTCGGAGAACTCCCGAGGGAATTTTGTGTGGGGTTTTTTTCTCTTTGGGCAAATCCTTGAGCTCTAAAATCGGGATTGAGTGACAAAACGGAGCTCTAAAATCGGGATTGAGTGACAAAACGGAGCTCTAAAATCGGGATTGAGTGACAAAACAGAGCTCTAAAATCGGGATTGAGTGACAAAATGGAGCTCTAAAATCGGGATTAAGTGACAAAACAGAGCTCTAAAATCGGGATTGAGTGACAAAACAGAGCTCTAAAATCGGGATTAAATGACAAAACGGAGCTCTAAAATCGGGATTGAGTGACAAAACAGAGCTCTAAAATCGGGATTAAATGACAAAACGGAGCTCTAAAATCGGGATTGAGTGACAAAACAGAGCCCTAAAATCAGGATTGAGTGACAAAATGGAGCTCTAAAATTGGGATTGAGTGACAAAATGGAGCTCTAAAATCGGGATTGAGTGACAAAATGGAGCTCTAAAATTGGGATTGAGTGACAAAACAGAGCTCTAAAATCGGGATTAAGTGACAAAACGGAGCTCTAAAATCGGGATTAAATGACAAAACAGAGCTCTAAAATCGGGATTGAGTGACAAAACAGAGCCCTAAAATCAGGATTGAGTGACAAAATGGAGCTCTAAAATTGGGATTGAGTGACAAAACAGAGCTCTAAAATCGGGATTAAATGACAAAACAGAGCTCTAAAATCGGGATTAAGTGACAAAACGGAGCTCTAAAATCAGGAATAAGTAACAAAGCTGAGCTCTAAAATCGGGATTAAGTGGCAAAGCTGAGCTCCAAAACCAGGATTAAGTGGCAACTCAATCCACACTTCATGAAGTGAATTTTCCCTCTGTAATTGCTTTTCCACACATTCCGAAAGGAGATTTTTCGGGAGCAATCCCAAACTCTGGAATGTCTGGGAGGAGCCCAAAGTGTCCTTTTGCTGAATTTGAAATATTTCCCTGGAAATTCCAGAAAAATGGAATTTCTTTATCATTCAGGAGTGATTTCCCCACCAAATATTAACAGAAAACTCCTCAAGAAATGGGAATTTTAAACCCACAGCACCGAGAATATCCCAAAAAATCCAGCAGGGAATGGATGCAGGGATCCAAGAGGTGTTTAAATCCAAGGATTTGGAAGATTTGGGATTTTTTATATGTTATACATATCCAAAGGGCTGTATACAGTGTATAGGAACGTTTGTATCGTGTACAAAGGGGGATTTGGGGGAATAAAACTCTGGAAAAACAGACCCCGGTGTGTGTTTAGGGGGAAAAACGGGAAAATTCCTGCAGGAAGCTGGGACAGCCTGGGAAGGGAGGAGGGGAGGTTTTAGGGAAAGGCTGGGGTGGGTTTAGGAGAGGCTGGGATGGGTTTAGGGAAAGGTTAGGATGGGTTTAGGGAAGGATTGGGATGGGTTTAGGGAAAGGTTAGGATGGGTTTAGGGAAGGATTGGGATGGGTTTGGGAAAGGTTGGGATGGGTTTAGGGAAGGATTGGGATGGGTTTGGGAAAGGTTGGGATGGGTTTAGGGAAGGATTGGGATGGGTTTGGGAAAGGTTGGGATGGGTTTGGGAAAGGTTGGGATGGGTTTGGGAAAGGTTGGGATGGGTTTGGGAAAGGTTGGGATGGGTTTAGGGAAAGGCTGGGATGGGTTTAGGGAAAGGTTAGGATGGGTTTAGGGAAGGATTGGGATGGGTTTGGGAAAGGTTGGGATGGGTTTAGGGAAAGGCTGGGATGGGTTTAGGAGAGGTTGGGATGGGTTTAGGGAAGGTTGGGATGGGTTTAGGGGAAGTTTGGGATGGGTTTTAGGGAAGGATTGGGATGGGTTTAGGAGAGGTTGGGATGGGTTTAGGGAAGGTTGGGATGGGTTTAGGGAAAGGTTGGGATGGGTTTAGGGAAGGATTGGGATGGGTTTAGGGAAAGGTTAGGATGGGTTTAGGGAAGGATTGGGATGGGTTTAGGGAAGGATTGGGATGGGTTTAGGGAAGGATTGGGATGGGTTTGGGAAAGGCTGGAATGGGTTTAGGGAAAGGCTGGGATGGGTTTAGGAGAGGTTGGGATGGGTTTAGGGGAAGTTTGGGATGGGTTTAGGGGATGGGGTTTGGGGAAAGCGGATGGGTTTAGGGAAGAATTGGGATGGGTTTAGGGAAGGATTGGGATGGGTTTAGGGGAAGTTTGGGATGGGTTTAGGGGATGGGTTTTAGGGAAAGGTTGGGATGGGTTTAGGGAAAGGCTGGGATGGGTTTGGGAAAGGCTGGGATGGGTTTGGGAAAGGCTGGGATGGGTTTAGGGAAGGATTGGGATGGGTTTGGGAAAGGGATTTTAGGGAAGGGTTGGGATGGGTTTTAGGGAAAGGAGGAAGCTGGGATGGGCTTTAGGGAAAAGTTGGGATGGGTTTAGGGGATGGGGTTTGGGGAAAGCTGGGATGGGTTTAGGGAAGGATTGGGATGGGTTTAGGGAAGGATTGGGATGGGTTTAGGGAAAGGCTGGGATGGGTTTAGGGGAAGTTTGGGATGGGTTTAGGGGAAGTTTGGGATGGGTTTAGGGGATGGGGTTTGGGGAAAGCTGGGATGAGTTTAGGGAAGGATTGGGATGGGTTTGGGAAAGGTTAGGATGGGTTTAGGGAAGGATTGGGATGGGTTTGGGAAAGGCTGGGATGGGTTTGGGAAAGGCTGGGATGGGTTTAGGGGAAGGCTGGGATGGGTTTGGGAAAGGGATTTTAGGGAAGGGTTGGGATGGGTTTTAGGGAAAGGAGGAAGCTGGGATGGGCTTTAGGGAAAAGTTGGGATGGGTTTAGGAGAGGTTGGGATGTGTTTAGGGAAAGGAGGAATCTGGGATGGGTTTAGGGAAAGATTGGGATGGGCTTAGGGAAGGATTGGGATGGGTTTGGAAAAGGTTGGGATGGGTTTGGGAAAGGAGGAATCTGGGATGGGGTTTAGGAAAGGCTGGGATGAGTTTCGGAAAGGTTGGGATGGGTTTTAGGGAAAAAAAAATCCCATTTTTCTCTGGATAATTACCTTCAGCTTCCAAAGAAATCCCCATATTTGTCCAGTTTTGGATACAATTTGAGCCAAACCTGACAACATTTGAACCACCCTGTAAAAAATCGAAATAAATTCAATTTTCCCCTTCTTGCCAACCCTTCCCATCCACACATCGAACACTTCCCTCCATTCCCCAAGACGGAAATAACGCCTAACTAATTAATAATGAATTAGCAGCAATAATTTTATATTTGGGGATAAAAACCCTCCTTTAGACCATAAAATCTTTTTTTATCTTCACTTCCTGCTTTGTGTTTTTGCCTTGTCTGGGTCTCCCCGGTGACGATTTTCCGTTGCCGTTATCTCCGGATGTTTTTATCTCCTGAACTCAATTTTGACTCAATTTTGACTCATTTTTGACTCAATTTTGCCACCAGACATGGAAAAAAACCTCACAGGAGATGCTTGGAGGGCAGGTCTGGGGTTTTCCCGGGTTTTATTTTGACTTTTCCCAGTTTTTTTCTGAGTTTTCCCAGATTTTTTCCTGCATTTTCTGGATTTTTTCCTGCATTTTTCCTATTTTTGGTGGATTTTTCCTTTTTTTTTTTTTCCCTGGGTTTTTCCAGTTTGTTTTTTTCCCCAGGTTTTGCCTTTGTCTGGGTTGCTTTCCCTCTGGGAATTTAAATTTTTTAGGATTTTCCCCATGGAGACACCAAATTTGGAAGCAAAAAAGGGGAATTTTCCCAATTTGGAAGCGAAAAAGGAGAATTTTCCGTTGGGGTTTCTGGGAATGTCAGATTTTTTTGGGATTTTCCTCATGGAAACGCCAAATCTGGAAGCGAAAAATGGGAATTTTCCATAGCGGAAGGCAGGGTGGGTTTGGGGGAAGGATCCCAGGATTTTGTGGATTTAACTCCAGGTTTATATTGGATAAAAATTGTATTCCTGAGGAAAAAATTCCATTTTCCCCTGTATAATAATTGTATTCCTGAGGGGAAATTCCCATTTTCCCTTGGAAAATAATCACAATCCTGAGGGAAAAAAAGCCATTTTCTCCTGGAGAACAATTGTATTCCTGAGGAGAAATTCCCATTTTCCCTGGATAATAATTGTATTCCTGAGGGGAAATTCCCATTTTCCATGGATAATAATTGTATTCCTGAGGGGAAAATTCCCATTTTCCATGGATAATAATTGTATTCCTGAGGGGAAATTCCCATTTTCCATGGATGATAATTGTATTCCTGAGGGGAAATTCCCATTTTCCATGGATAATAATTGTATTCCTGAGGGGAAATTCCCATTTTCCATGGGTAATAATTGTATTCCTGAGGGGAAATTCCCATTTTCCATGGATGATAATTGTATTCCTGAGGGGAAATTCCCATTTTCCATGGATGATAATTGTATTCCTGAGGTGAAATTCCCATTTTCCATGGATGATAATTGTATTTCTGAGGGGAAATTCCCATTTTCCATGGATAATAATTTTATTTCTGAGGGGAAATTCCCATTTTCCATGGATGATAATTGTATTTCTGAGGGGAAATTCCCATTTTCCATGGATGATAATTGTATTTCTGAGGTGAAATTCCCATTTTCCATGGATAATAATCACATTCCTGAGGGGAAATTCCCATTTTCCCGAGGCTCCCTGGCAGAACCTTTTCCATGGGAATTCCTGCTGATCTCCCTCGGGAATTCTCCAGCCCTTCCCCCTGTCCCTCAGCCGCTGCTCCCACCCCGACCTTTCCCACACGCCTCCATCCCATGAGTAACATCCTGCTTGGGTCAGGCCTAAGGGGTTTTAAGCCCAGCCTAAGGGACATTTCTTTCCCCAGGGGACTTCCCTCCAAAAATCCTGGAGACATCCACGGATTTTTCCGCCACGTGGGAATGGAAATTCCACCCTGTGGGGTGAAAACCATTTCAAAGCCGGGCCTTGCTGGGTTTAAGCCGGGCCTAACAACTCAGAAATTCTCCTGTGAGCGATTTTCTCGTGGCAGGAGGCGCTCGGGGTTTCTTTTTTTCCTCTAATCAGCAAAAAATCAGCGCCAGGAAACCGAAACCGCGGCTGCAAACGTCCTGGTGCTGCTGACGTGAGGCCCCGGGGCTGCTTCCCTTTTTTTTTTTTTGGGGTGGTTTCCTTTTTTTGGGGTGGTTTCCTTTATTTTGGGGTGGTTTCCTTTTTTTGGGGTGGTTTCCTTTATTTTGGGCTGGTTTCCTTTTTTTTGGGGTCGTTTCCTTTTGTTTTCTCCTGAATCCCGAACTTCGGGCGGCTCAGCGGGGCGGGGGCTCAGCGGGGGCGGGAAAAGGGGAAATGGGGGTGATGTGGGCACAGGAGAATTCCCAGGAATTCTTGGGGTTGGAAGAGCTCTGTAGGGTCAGAGCCCGACCTGTGAGTGATCCCCGAATTCCGGGGAATTCCTCCAGCGACGGGAATTCCGCCCTTTGCCAAGGCCTCATCCCATTTTCCATGAGGAAATCCTAAATGAAATTCCCCTGGCACAATTTGAGGTGGTTTCCCTCATCCTGTCCCAAATCCCGACCTGTGACTGATCCTCACCCTAAATGCCACATCCAGGAATTCCTTGGAAACCTCCAGGGACGGGAATTCCGCCCTTTCCCAAGGCCTGACCCCATTTTCCACGAGGAAATCCCAATCCCTGGCACGATTTGAGGTCGTTTCTCCTCATCCAATCCCAAAACCCGACCTGTGACTGATCCCTGAGTGCCACATCCAGGAATTCCTCCAGGGATGGGAATTCCGCCCTTTTTCCAAGGCCTCATCCCATTTTCCACGAGGAAATCCCAAACGAAATTCCCCTGGCACAATTTGAGGTCGTTTCTCCTCATCCTATCCCAAAACCCGATCCCCATCTGGCTCCAACCCCAAATTCCCCACAAATCCCTCGGGATGTGCCTCTGGGTGAGGATATTCCCGTGTTTCCATGGACAGAATCCGTGGATTTTCCCCCAAATCCCGTCCTTGTGGGTTTGGGAACCCCAGGGTGTGGAAAAGGGATTCGATCCGGGACATTTTCCCCTCTTTTCCATCCCGGTTTGGAATTTAGGGTTGGAGATTTTCCCAGGAGAAGGCAGGGCTGTGATCAGTGGGGTTTTGGGAAGGATTCCGGGGTTTTGATGGATTTGGGGTTTCTGGGAATGTCAGGTTTTTTTGGGATTTTCCATATTTGGAGCCCAAAGAGGGGAATCTTCCCTCGGGGAAGGCAGAGTGAGTTTTTGGAAGAATCCAGGGATTTTGATAGATTTGGGGTGAGGATTTCACTCCAATTTCTGGGGAATGTCAGATTCTTTTTGGATTTTCCCTGTGGAGTCCCCAAATTTGGAGCCCAAAGGGGGGAATCTTCCCGTGGAGTGAGTGGAGTGAATTTTTGGGAAGGATCCAGGGATTTTGATAGATTTGGGGTGAGGATTTCACTGCAGATTTCTGGGGAATGTCAGATTCTTTTTGGATTTTCCCTGTGGAGTCCCCAAATTTGGAGCCCAAAGAGGGGAATCTTCCCGTGGAGTGAGTGGAGTGAATTTTGGGAAGGAGCCAGAGATTTTGACGGATTTGGGGTGAGGATTTCACTGCAGATTTCTGGAGAATCTCAGATTTTTTTTTTTTTTTGATTTTCCCCAAATTTGGAGCCCGGAGAGGAGAACCTTTCCGTGGGAAGGAGTTTTTGTGGGGTGGGGAGCGAGCCGTGCGTGCGGGCGCCCAGCGGGGCGAGGACGGCGGGGAAATGCCGGCGGGCAGAGGCGGAGCTGCCGAGAAGAGCCCGCGGCGAGATGAGCGAGCCGATAATCAACGAGATCACCCCGATAAATCCGGGCCCAGGAGCTCCAAAGGTCAGCGCTGACTCCGGGCTCGGGAGCTCTGAGCGGAAATTCCGTCACCTGACGGGGCCGGGGCCCTCAAAGGGCAAAAGCAGCCGCAGAGCAGGAAAAAAATCCCCAACGGGTAGAGAAAAATAAAAAAAGGAGAAATAAAGAAATCAAAAGGGTGGGTTTGGGGTGAGAAACGGCAAAGACGGGAGGCACGGGGGCACCGGGGGTGGGGGAAGGCTGGGATGGGTTTAGGAAAGGCTGGGATGGGTTTAGGAAAGGTTGGGATGGGTTTAGGAAAGGTTGGGATGGGTTTAGGAAAGGTTGGGATGGGTTTAGGAAAGGTTGGGATGGGTTTAGGAAAGGCTGGGATGGGTTTAGGAAAGGTTGGGATGGGTTTAGGGAAGATTAGGATGGGTTTAGGGAAGGTTGGGATGGGTTTAGGAAAGATTAGGATGGGTTTAGGAAAGATTAGGATGGGTTTAGGGAAGATTAGGATGGGTTTAGGGAAGGTTGGGATGGGTTTAGGAGAGGTTGGGATGGGTTTAGGGAAGGTTGGGATGGGTTTAGGAAAGGCTGGGATGGGTTTAGGGAAAGGTTAGGATGGGTTTAGGGAAAGGTTGGGATGAGTTTAGGAAATGTTAGGATGGGTTTAGGGAAGGTTGGGATGGGTTTAAGAGAGGTTGGGATGGGTTTAGGAAAGATTAGGATGGTTTTAGAAAAGGCTGGGATGGGTTTAGGAAAGGTTGGGATGGGTTTTAGGGAAAGGTTCACCCCAGAGGCTGCCTGGGATGGATTTTAGGGAAAGAGGGTGGCTGGGAGGGGTTTTAGGGAAAGTTGGGATGGGTTTTAGGTGAAGGTTCTTCCCAGAGGGAAGCTGGGATGGATTTGAGGGATGGGTGGGTGGATCCATGGATGGAATTCCCAGGGAATTCCTGGCTGGGAAGGGGCTGGAATGGAATTCCCAGGGAATTTCTGGCTGGGAAGGGGCTGGGATGGAATTCCCAGGGAATTCCTGGCTGGGAAGGGGCTGGGATGGAATTCCCAGGGAATTCCTGGCTGGGAAGGGGCTGGGATGGAATTCCCAGGGAATTTCTGGCTGGGAAGGGGCTGGGATGGAATTCCCAGGGAATTCCTGGCTGGGAAGGGGCTGGGATGGAATTCCCAGGGAATTCCTGGCTGGGAAGGGGCTGGGATGGAATTCCCAGGGAATTCCTGGCTGGGAAGGGGCTGGGATGGAATTCCCAGGGAATTCCTGGCTGGGAAGGGGCTGGGATGGAATTCCCAGGGAATTCCTGGCCGCCCCATCCCTGAGGTGTCCCCAGGCAGCAGGAGCTGTCCTCAAGGAGCCGATTTTTCACCTCCCTCCCTCCCTCCCACCCCACCCATTCCCAACCCCACAGCCCAAACCTCGGCCCCTTTCACCCTCCGCCACCCCAAATCCCATTTTTTGGGGGCCACCACCCCTTTCCCTGCCCCCACCTCTGCCATTGAACCCAAACTTGTCCCCGCCCCCCCGAAAAAAAACAACAGGAAGAGCTCGGCCACAAAAACCCCGGCGCCTGCTCCGCGGCGGGGCCAGAGCGGGGACAGGGAGCGGGGGGCACTGCCAGCAAAGGGGGGCACTGCCAGGAGAGGTGGCACTGCCAGGACAGGGGGACACTGCCAGGACAGGGGGGCACTGCCAGGAGAGGGGGGCACTGCCAGGACAGGGGGGCACTGCCAGGACAGGGGGGCACTGCCAGGACAGGGGGGCACTGCCAGGACAGGGGGGCACTGCCAGGAGAGGGGGGCACTGCCAGGACAGGGGGGCACTGCCAGGAGAGGGGGCACTGCCAGGACAGGGGGGCACTGCCAGGACAGGGGGGCACTGCCAGGAGAGGGGGCACTGCCAGGACAGGGGGGCACTGCCAGCACAGGGGGGCACTGCCAGGACAGGGGACACTGCCAGGAGAGGGGGGCACTGCCAGGACAGGGGGACACTGCCAGGACAGGGGGACACTGCCAGGACAGGGGGGCACTGCCAGCTGAGGTGGCACTGCCAGCACAGGGGGGCACTGCCAGGACAGGGGGGCACTGCCAGGACAGGGGGACACTGCCAGCACAGGGGGACACTGCCAGCTGAGGTGGCACTGCCAGGACTGGTGGCACTGCCAGGACAGGGGGGCACTGCCAGGACCGGTGACACTGCCAGGAGAAGTGGTACTGCCAGGACCGGTGGCACTGCCAGCACAGGTGGCATTTCCAGGACAGGGGGGCACAGCCAGGACCGGTGGCACACCCAGGACCGGGGACACTGCCAGGACCGGTGGCGCTGCCAGGACCGGTGGCACTGCCAGGACATGGCCGGGGGCCGCCTGTGGCTGCTGCTGGCGCTGCTGGCCGGGCGCTGGGCGCGGCCGGGCCGGGCCGGGCAGTGCCAGCACGGGGAGCTGCGGCCGGTGTGGGGAGATGGCACCAAGTGCTGCCCCGAGTGCACCTGGAGGGGACGTGAGTGCGGGGCCGGGGTGGCAACGGGGGGACTGTGCGTGGTGTGTGTGAGCTGGGTGGAAATGGAGGGGGAATGGCGTAAACTGTGTGTAACCTGTGTGTAAATGGGGGCAACTTTGTGTAAATTGTGGGTGACTGTATGTGATGTGTGTAAATTGTGGGTAAGTTGTGTGTAATTGTGTGTGATGTGTGTAAATGGGGGTAAATTGTGGGTGACTGTATGTGATGTGTGTAAATTGTGGGTAAGTTGTGTGTAATTGTGTGTGATGTGTGTAAATTGTGGGTAAGTTGTGTGTAATTGTGTGTGATGTGTGTAAATGGGGGTAAATTGTGGGTGACTGTATGTGATGTGTGTAAATTGTGGGTAAGTTGTGTGTAATTGTGTGTGATGTGTGTAAACCGGGGGTAAGTGGGGGTAAATTGTTTGGAATTGCATATGATGTGTGGAAACTGTGGGTAAATGGGGGTGAGTTGTGGGTAAGTGAGGGGAATTGTGTGTAACTTGTGTGTAAATGTGGGTAATTCTGTGTAACTTGGGTGTAAATTGAGTAGATGAGGGCATTGTGTGTAAATGTGTGTAGATCGTGTGTAAATTGTGTGTAAATGGAGGGAATTGTGTGTAAGTGGGGGTAAATGTGTGCAGATCGTGTGTAAATCGTGTGTAAATGTGTGCAGATCGTGTGTAAATTGTGTGTAAATGTGTGCAGATCGTGTGTAAATCGTGTGTAAATGTGTGCGGATCGTGTGTAAATCGTGTGTAAATGTGTGTGGATCGTGTGTAAATCGTGTGTAAATCGTGTGTAAATGTGTGCAGATCGTGTGTAAATCGTGTGTAAATGTGTGCGGATCGTGTGTAAATCGTGTGTAAATCGTGTGTAAATGTGTGCAGATCGTGTGTAAATGTGTGCAGATCGTGTGTAAATCGTGTGTAAATGTGTGCGGATCGTGTGTAAATCGTGTGTAAATCGTGTGTAAATGTGTGCAGATCGTGTGTAAATCGTGTGTAAATCGTGTGTAAATGTGTGCAGATCGTGTGTAAATCGTGTGTAAATGGGGTTAAATGTGTGCAGATCGTGTGTAAATTGTGTGTAAATGGAGGGAATTGTGTGTAAGTGGGGGTAAATGTGTGCGGATCGTGTGTAAATCGTGTGTAAATCGTGTGTAAATGTGTGCAGATCGTGTGTAAATGTGTGCAGATCGTGTGTAAATCGTGTGTAAATCGTGTGTAAATCGTGTGTAAATGTGTGCAGATCGTGTGTAAATCGTGTGTAAATGTGTGCGGATCGTGTGTAAATCGTGTGTAAATCGTGTGTAAATGTGTGCGGATCGTGTCTCTCCTGCCCTGGGAATACCGAGGACAGTTTTTGGGATCCTTTTCCCAGGAAAGGTCTCTCCCTGGGATGGGAGGGCGGTTTCTGGGATCCCGGTGCTCCAGAGCCTTCCCCGCGTCTGGAAGCGCCACATCCCGCTCTCCTTTTTCCCTGGGAACGGGAATTCCTTTGGAATGGGAATTCCTTTGGAATGGGAACGGGAATTCCTTCGGAACGGGAACGGGAATTCCTTTGGAATGGGAATGGGAATTCCTTTGGAATGGGAATGGGAATTCCTTTGGAACTGGAATGGGAATTCCTTTGGAACGGGAATGGGAATTCCTTTGGAAGGGGAACAGGAAGTCCTTTGGAATGGGAACGGGAATCTCTTTGGAATGGGAATGGGAATTCCTTTGGAACGGGAATTCCTTTGGAACGGGAACGGGAATCTCTTTGGAATGGGAACAGGAATCTCTTTGGAATGGGAATCTCTTTGGAATGGGAATCTCTTTGGGAGGGGAATCCCCTTGGGAGGGGACTCCCTTTGGAAGAGCAATTCCCTTGGAATGGGAATTCCTTTGGAAGGGGAATCCCCGCCTTTGGGACCAGCCGTTAACCCCTTCCCCGCCGCAGGAAACCCGGCGCCCTGCGAGGCGGCGCAGGACCACGACTGCAAATGTCCCCCGGGCCACGGCTGCTCCGACGAGCCCTGCCAGTTCTGCAGGGCCCTGCCCCGCTGCCCGCCCGGCTGGGAGCCCAGCAGGATCGGTAACCGGGATTGGGAATGGGATTTGGGATTGGGATTTGGGATTGGGATTGGGAAAGGGGCAGGGAATGGAGCAGGCACTGCCAGTTCTGCAGGGCCCTGCCCCGCTGCCCGCCCGGCTGGGAGCCCAGCAGGATCGGTAACCGGCTTTGGGAATGGGAATGGGAATGGGGATGGGAATGAGAATAGGGCAGGGAATGGGAATGGGGCAGGGAATGGAGCAGGGAATGGGAATGGGGCAGGGAATGAGAATGGGACAGGGAATGAGAATAGGACAGGGAACAGGGCAGGGAACGGGAATGGGACAGGGAATGGGAATGGGACAGGGAATGGAACAAGGAATGGGAATGGGACAGGGAATGGGAATAGGACAGGGAATGGAACAAGGAATGGGAATGGGACAGGGAATGGGAATAGGACAGGGAATGGAACAAGGAATGGGAATGGGACAGGGAATGGAACAAGGAATGGGAATGGGACAGGGAATGGGGCAGGGAATGGGAATGGGACAGGGAATGGAACAAGGAATGGGAATGGGACAGGGAATGGGGCAGGGAATGGGAATGGGACAGGGAATGGAACAAGGAATGGGAATGGGACAGGGAATGGGAATAGGACAGGGAATGGAACAAGGAATGGGAATGGGACAGGGAATGGGAATAGGACAGGGAATGGAACAAGGAATGGGAATGGGACAGGGAATGGAACAAGGAATGGGAATGGGACAGGGAATGGAACAAGGAATGGGAATGGGACAGGGAATGGGGCAGGGAATGGGAATGGGGCAGGGAATGGGAATGGGACAGGGAATGGGAATAGGGCAGGGAATGGGAATGGGACAGGGAATGGGAATAGGGCAGGGAACAGGGCAGGGAACGGGACCGGCCCTGGCTGCGCTGCCAGCATCTGTCCCGGAATTTGGGATCTCAGCCATTCCCATCCTTTTTCCCTGCAGGAAGAGTGAATTTCCAGTTTGAGTGCACACCCTGCAAGAACGGCACCTACTCCAGCAGCAGGAACAGCTGGTGCCGCAACTGGACTGAGTACGGAGCGGCCAATAATCAATAATCAGTAATCAATAATCTATAACTAATAATTATTGTTGGGAATGTGCTTTCCTTCTTTGAAAACAGAAATAATAATAATATTAATAATAATAATGAGGATAAGAATGGCCTGAGTAGGCTTTATTGATATTCCCCTTATTTGAAAATAATAATAATAATAATAATAATAATAATAATAATAATTATAATAAATAATTTGGTTCCCCCCCCATTGAAATTAGAAATAAAATTAAGAAGCATATAATAATAATAGTAATGATAGTGATAGTAATAATAATATAATAGCAATTAATATTGAAATATCAGTGAAGATATTCAATACTGCCATTAAAAAATCAAATTGAATCCAAGAGGATCATCATGAGGTTAATTGATGAATTTTTTAATGAAACAAAACCTGGCATTTCTCTTCTTAGTCTCAAGGCAGAGTTTAAGCCAAACTCCCATCTTAAACTCGCCTAAAGTCCAACTTAGGATGCTGGAAAAATTATTCCAAACAGGGAAATCCATGGAAAACCCAAGGGGCACAAAGCCAGTGCGGGGAAGAGCCCAAAGCCCCCCTGCCCCGGCCCAGGAGGGGCAAAGCCTCGGGAGGAGCGGAGGGGAGGAGGAGAGGGAGGAAGGCCAGCGGGGAATTTGGGGAATGCCGAATTCCGTCCTTTGCAGCTGTGAGAGCAGCGGCTTCGTCACGCTGCGGGAGGGGAACAGCACCCACAACTCCGTGTGCGGCCTGCCCGGCACGGCGCTGCAGCCAGGTACCCCAGACCCGGGCAGAGCCCCTTCCCCTGCTTTTCCTCACCTTCCCAGCCCTCCCAGGAAATCCTCTTGGGAAGCTGCTGCTGCTCCCTGAAACACTGCTCCTATCTCCTCCTCCTGTTCCCTCTTCCTTTTCCTCTTCCCTTGCCCTTCCTTTCACATTTCCTCTTCCCTTCCCTCTTCCCTCCTTTTCCTTTTCCTCTTTCCCTTCCATCTTCCCTTCCCTCTTCCTCATCCCATTTCCTCTTTCCTTTTCCTCTTCCCTCTCTTTTCCTTTTCCTCCTTCTCCTCTTCCTCTCTTTTCACTTCCTTCCCTGCTCCCTTTCTTCTCCTTTTCCCCTTTCCCCTCCTCCCTTTTCCCTTTTTCTCTTTCCCTTCCCCTTTTCCCTTCTCCCTTCTCCCTTTCCCCCTTTCCTTTCTCCCTTTTCCCTCCTCCCTTTCTCCCTTTCCCCTCCTCCCTTTTCCCTTTTTCCTTCACATTTTCCCTTTTCTCTCCTCCTTTTCCCTCCTCCCTTTCCTTTTTCCCTTCTCCCTCCTCCCTTCTCCCTCCTCCCTTTCCCCTTTTCCCTTCTCCTTTTTCCCTTTCCCCTTTTCCCTTCTCCTTTTTCCCTTTTCCCTTCTCCCTTCTCCCTCCTCCCTTTCCCCTTTTCCCTTCTCCTTTTTCCCTTTCCCTTTTTCCCTTCTCCTTTTTCCCTTTCCCCTTTTCCCTTCTCCTTTTTCCCTTTCCCCTTTTCCCTTCTCCTTTTTCCCTTTTCCCTTCTCCCTTCTCCCTCCTCCCTTTCCCCTTTTCCCTTCTCCTTTTTCCCTTTCCCCTTTTCCCTTCTCCTTTTTCCCTTTCCCCTTTTCCCTTCTCCTTTTTCCCTTTTCCCTTCTCCCTTCTCCCTCCTCCCTTTCCCTTTTTCCCTTCTCCTTTTTCCCTTTCCCTTTTTCCCTTCTCCTTTTTCCCTTTCCCTTTACCCTCCCCCTTTCCCCGATTCCCTCCCCTCTGAGCCTCTCCCACCTCCCCTCTTCCCCACAGAACCCCCCAAAAATCCCCCCCTAAACTCCCTTGGAAGATCTCCGTCCCCTGGAGCAAACCCCAGCCGCGGGATTCCTCCGTTTTTAATTGCATCCCGTTAATTGCAGCCCGGCTGCCGCTGGAGTTCCCCTCCAGCACGGTCCTGGCCGTGCTGGTGGCCGTGGCCGTGTTTGTGCTGGTGCTGCTCACGCTCCTGCTGCACTTCTGCATCTGGAGCCTCCGCGGGGCCGGGAAACTCGCGCCCGGAGGTGAGGGAGCGGCTGGGGAAATCCGGGAATGGCTGGGGAAAATCCGGGAATGGACAGGATAAAATCCAGGAATGGACAGGATAAAATCCGGGAATGGCTGGGGAAATCCGGGAATGGCTGGGGAAAATCCGGGAATGGACAGGATAAAATCCGGGAATGGCTGGGGAAAATCCGGGAATGGCTGGGGAAAGTCTGGGTATGGACAGGATAAAAACCGGGAATGGCTGGGGAAATCAGGGAATGGACAGGATAAAATCCGGGAATGGCTGGGGAAAATCCGGGAATGGCTGGGGGAAATCCGGGAATGGCTGGGGAAAATCCGGGAATGGACAGGATAAAATCAGGGAATGGACAGGATAAAATCAGGAAATGGCTGGGGAAATCTGGGAATGGCTGGGGAAAATCCGGGAAAGGCTGGGGAAAATCCGGGAATGGACAGGATAAAATCCGGGAATGGCTGGGGAAAATCCGGGAATGGCTGGGGAAAATTAGGGAATGGACAGGATAAAATCCGGGAATGGCTGGGGAAATCCGGGAATGGCTGGGGAAAATCCGGGAATGGCTGGGGGAAATCCGGGAATGGCTGGGGAAAATCCGGGAATGGACAGGATAAAATCAGGGAATGGCTGGGGAAAATCCAGGAATGGCTGAGGAAAGTCTGGGTATGGACAGGATAAAATCCGGGAATAGACAGGATAAAATCAGGGAATGGACAGGATAAAATCCGGGAATGGCTGGGGAAAATCCGGGAATGGCTGGGGGAAATCCGGGAATGGCTGGGGAAAATCCGGGAATGGACAGGATAAAATCAGGGAATGGCTGGGGAAAATCCGGGAATGGCTGGGGAAAATCTGGGAATGGACAGGATAAAATCCGGGAATGGACAGGATAAAATCAGGGAATGGACAGGATAAAATCCGGGAATGGCTGGGGAAAATCTGGGAATGGACAGGATAAAATCCGGGAATGGCTGGGGAAAATCCGAGAATGGCTGGGGAAAATCCGGGAATGGACAGGATAAAATCCAGGAGTGGCTGGGGAAATCCAGGAATGGACAGGATAAAATCAGGGAATGGCTGGGGAAAATCCGGGAATGGCTGGGGAAAGTCTGGGAATGGCTGGGGAAAATCCGGGAATGGACAGGATAAAATCTGGGATTGCATGGGATAAAATCTGGGAATAGCTGGGAAAATCTGGGAGTGGGTGGGATAAATCTGGGAACGGGTGGGATAAAATCTGGAATTGAATGGGAAAAAATCTGGGATTGAATGGGATAAAATCTGGGAATGGATGGGATAAAATCTGGGAGTGGGTGGGGAAAATCTGGGTTTGAATGGGATAAAATGTGAATGGGATAAAAGGATGGGATCAGTGGGATGAATCCGGATTTCCTGTGGGATTTGGGGAAGGTTCCTGGGATCACCGATCATCCAGGCCCTCATTGCTGGCCCAGGGCAGGGTGTGATGGGATTTTGGGATGTAATTCCCGGGATGGGTTTCCCAGAGAGGCCCCGGCTGCCCCTGGATCCCTGGAATTGTCCTTGGAGCACCGTGGGATGGCGGGAAATGCCCCTGCCCCTGGATGGGGCGGAACGGGATCATCCCAAAATCCCTCCTCCCCATCCCATCCCATCCTGTCCCATTGATCCCATGCCATCCATCCCATCCCATCCCATCCCATTGATCCCATTGATCCCATTGATCCCATCCCATCGATCTCATCCCATCCCATCCCATCCCATTGTTCCCATCCCATTGATCCCATTGATCCCATCCCATTGATCCCATCCTATCCCATTGATCCCATCCCATTGATCCCATTGATCCCATCCCATCCATCCCATCCAATCCCATTGATCCCATCCCATCCATCCCATCCCATCCCATCCCATTGATCCCATCCCATCCATCCCATTGATCCCATCCCATTGATCCCATTGATCCCATCCCATTGATCCCATTGATCCCATCCCATCCCATTGATCCCATCCCATCCCATTGATCCCATTGATCCCATCCCATCCCATCCCATTGGTCCCATCCCACTGATCCCATTGATCCCATCCCATTGATCCCATTGATCCCATCCTATCGATCCCATTGATCCCATTGATCCCATCCCATTGATCCCATTGATCCCATCCTATCGATCCCATTGATCCCATCCCATCCCATTGATCCCATTGATCCCATCCCATCGATCCCATCCCATCCCATCCCATTGGTCCCATCCCATCCCATCTTCTCCTGGCCCCACAGCCTGGGGGGGTTCCCACATCCTGGCCGGAATTCCCGGCATTCCCGGCTGAGTTTTCCTGAGTTTCCCTCGTTCCCAGACACGGATCCCGGCCCCACCTTCCCGCGGCTGCCGCCGCCGCCCCAGGGAGAGGAATCCTACAGCATCCAATTCCCGGAGGAGGAGCACGGCGACAAATCCCAGGAGAAGCTTTCCATCCTCTCCCTGAAAGTCTACAGCGAGCTCCGATAGCGGGATCCCATAAGGGATCCCATAAGGGATCCCATAAGGGATCCCCGGGAATGCGGGGCGGGACTGGAATTCCCAAAAAGCCAGAGCAGCGGCAATGGGGTGGAGAGAGGCGGCGTTCCTCCGGGGGAAAGGAGCGGGTTTAGGGCGACTTTGGATTTGGTTTTCCCGGAAAAAAGCTGGAATTTAGGGATAAATCCTGCAGGTGTTGGTTCAGGAGGACGGGAGCAGGGATTTCCCGGGGTATCCTGATTTCCAGGAGTGGGAGTGGTGGCCACATCTCCAGCTTTTCCCACATCTCCAGCTTTTCCCACCTCCTGCTTTTCCCACATCTCCTGTTTTCCCACATCTCCTCCTTTCCCACCTCCTGCTTTTCCCACATCTCTGGCTTTTCCCCCCTCTGCTTTTCCCACATTCCTCCTTTTCCCACATTCCTCCTTTTCCCACATTCCTGCTTTTCCCACATCTCCTAGTTTTCCCACCTCTCCTGCTTTTCCCACATTCCTGCTTTTCCCACCTCTCCTGCTTTTCCCTCGGTTTTCCAGTGGCCCCGGTTGGGTCATTCCCGACCCCATCCCAGCCTCTCCTGACCCCATCCCTGCTCCCACCCAAAGATTCCCTTGGGAAGCTCCTCCTGTGCCACCAGGGATTTTCCTGTCCGGCTTCTTCCAAGGAAAATCGGGGGAAAGGGAGTGGAACTCATCCAGGGAATGGGAAAAAATCCTGGAGAACGCTCCCAGGCGGGATTTCCGCATTTCTGATCCCTGTGGGCCCTTCCCACTGAGGATATTCCATGATTTTTGATGTAATTCCAGCAGGTTTGGGAAGTTTTTTGGGCTGACCCCACGTGGAGATGCTGATGCCAACATCTGTGTTGATAATTATGGATAATTAGGGATAGCAACGGATAATCCAGAACCAGCTGCTCGTGGAAATCCATGGAAATTCCCGGGATTTCAGAGGAATTGCACGTGGATTTAAACCTCTCCTGGATGATCCCTGGATTTTGGGCTGGGAGCTCTGGGAATGTTCTCCTGGACAAGGATTGGGAAAGGAAAAAAAAGGGGGGGAAACAAAAATCCCATTTTTGGGGAATCAAAATTCCTCCCTCCAGGAGCAGAGATCCAGATCTGGGATTGGGAACAGCATCCCGAGAAAGCCACGGAATTCCACCCAAAGCTCGGCTTTATTTCCACCCAAAGCTCGGCTTTATTTCCACCCAAAGCTCGGCTTTATTGCTCCTTTTCCCAAGCCTTTGGGAGCAGAGCGGCAGCAGAGGGAGCTCTGGAGTGGCTGGAAAAGGGAATTCCAGAGGGGACAGGGGAGGGAATTCACCAACATTCCCTGGGTCATTCCCTGGAGAAATCCCTGGATAAATCCCTGGATAAATCCCCAGAGAATTCCCTGGAGAATTCCCAAAGTTTTGGAGCCCAGAGGGATCAGAGGCTGCTTTTATGGCCGGAGTGAGGAAATCTGGGAATTGTTTCCCTTTTTTCATCCAAGGCCCCCGGAAGAACCCGGATCTGCCTCTGCAATCCCTGAAAACGGAATTTTGCCAGGAATTCTTCTGCTCAAGGGAATTTCCCCCACATTTCCACCAAGACAAAAGTGCCTAAAATGCCTCAAATTAATGGGAAAATTCATCAGTTCTCCTGATAAAAGGATTTTATGGGGCTTTTGTCCACGTTTTTGCCAAGAAAAAAAGGGACAAAAATCCCCCAAAGGAATTCCAGCTGTGAAATCCCAGGAATTCTCCCTCCCAAGGGATTTTCCCCCACATTTCTGCAAAGACAAAAGTGCTTACCATTTCTGAAATATGAAAATTTTATTAATTCTTCCAATAAAATCAAGAATTTGGGGCTTTCTCCGCATTTCTGCCATGAAAAACGTGCCTAAAACCCCAAAAACGAATTCCAGCTGTGAAATTCCAGGAATTCTTCTGCTAAATGGAATTTTTCCTGGGATCTGTGCCCTGCTGAAAGCGCCTAAAATTTCTACAAGTCACATAAAAATTCATTGATTTTTCTCATAAAATCAAGGATTTTGGGGCTTTTCTCCACATTTCTGCCATGAAAAAAAGCGCCTAAAACCCCAAAAAGGAATTCCAGCTGTGAAATCCCAGGAATTCTTCTGCTAAAGGAAATTTTCCCTGGGATCTGTGCCCTGCTGAAAGCGCCCAAAATTCTACAATTCACATTAAAAAAATCATTAATTCTCCTGATAAAAATGAGAATTTTGGGGCTCTTCTGCACATTTCTGCCATGAAAAAAAAGTGCCTAAAACCCCAAAAAGGAATTCCAGCTGTGAAATCCCAGGAATTGTGCCTCTCCAGGGAATTTCCCGGGATCCTGAGGCGGTGCCCGTGGATTGGCAGCATTACCAGGCAGTATTAGACAGACAGAGCCAGGTCTAAGCGTGCCTGGTAAGGCAGCAATCAGCAGGAAGCTCCAGGAAATCCCAGCGGTTTTCCCACATCCAGGAGGGGGAAATTATCCCGAGGAAAAGGCTCAGCAATTCCCAGGAAATCCTGAACTCGTCCTGCTTGCTTTGAGGCAGGGAAATCCTGGGAATTCTGCGTTTTCTGCTCGGCCAGGGGAGGAATTGGGAATGTTTTCAAGGACTTACCGTGCGTGGAGTCCTCCAGAGCAGCCCCCAGGAAATTTGGGATGCTCCTCATCCGTAAATTCCCCTTGCTGAGGCAGATTTTTTAGGATTCAGGCCTAAAAAGCTCCTAAATCATCCCAAAAAGCTCCTAAACTGCCCCAAAAAGCCCCTAAACAACCCCAAAAACGTCCTGGACCACCCCAAAAAGATCCTAAATCATCCCAAAAGATCCTGAACCACCCCAAAAAGATCCTAGATCATCCCAAAAGGTCCTGAACCACCCCAAAAAGATCCTAGATCATCCCAAAAGGTCCTGAACCAACCCAAAAAGATCCTAGATCATCCCAAAAGATCCTGAACCACCCCAAAAAGATCCTAGATCATCCCAAAAGATCCTGAACCAACCCAAAAAGATCCTAGATCATCCCAAAAGATCCTGAACCACCCCAAAAAGATCCTAGATCATCCCAAAAGGTCCTGAACCACCCCAAAAAGATCCTAAACTGCCCCAAAAAGCCCCGGAACCGCCCCAAAAAGCTCCTAAATCACCCCAAACCCCGGTGCTGGTGGTGAAGGGAATTTGGGGAAAGGGGAATCAGCAGGAAAAGGGAAGGGATGGAAGGAAAAGGGAATTTTGGGGTTTTTCCGGCTTTTGGGATGGGTTTTTCCCGCCAGGGCAGTGGGGTATTCCTGCCTCCCTTTGTTTTCCCAGGGATTTCCCAATGGAATGTTCCCTGGAATGGGTGGGAAAAATCTGGGATTGGATGGGAAAAACCTGGGACTGAACAGGTAAAATCTGAATGGGAAAAATCTGGGAATGGCTGGGATAAAATCTGGGATTGGATGGATAAAATCTGGGATTGGATGGGAAAAACCTGGGACTGAACAGATAAAATCTGAATGGGAAAAATCTGGGAATGGCTGGGATAAAATCTGGGATTGGATTGATAAAATCTGGGATTGGATGGAAAAAACCTGGGACTGAACAGATAAAATCTGAATGGGAAAAATCTGGGAATGGCTGGGATAAAATCTGGGATTGGATGGATAAAATCTGGGATTGGATGGGATAAAATCTGAATGAGAAAAATCTGGGAAAGGGTGGGATGAATCTGGGATTGAATGGATAAAACCTGAATGGGATAAAATCTGGGACTGGATGGGATAATATCTGGGAATGGCCGGGATAAATCTGGAATTTTTGCTTTCTTGGGATTTCTTTCCCAGGCCCAGGTTGAAGGGGAGATGGGCCCCATCCCGGGGATTTATGGCCTCGTTCAAATCCAATTCCCAGAATTCCTCCCCCATTTCCCCCGGGCCTCCCGGAGCAGTTATTCATTAACACCGAGCCTTAATTAATCACCCCCTGCTTCCTCCTTTCCTGCTTTTCCTGGGAATTTCAAGCTCCAAGGACAAACCCAGCTCGCTCCAGGCTGGACTCAGGGCAGCTCCTCCCGAGCTCTCCATGCTGGGATCATTTTATCGGAGTTACCATTTGAATTTGGAATATTTTTAATGATGAGCCCTTCTTAATTTTAATTATGGACCAATTAATTCCATTTCCCCCTGATTATCCACGAATTTCAGCAAGGAATCTTAAGCCTGGCTAAGTGCAAAGCAGGGAAAGAAGGATTTAAAGTTTTCCAGGGATGAGGGAAAAGAATTCCAGAGTGGTTTGGCTTGGAAGAGACTTGAAAATCCTTTAATTCCAAACATTCTTGGGTCGCTAGACCGGGCTTAATTTGGAATTTGGAGTGAGGGAAGGGATTAACTCCAGGGAAAACCTCGTGGGGCTGGGATGTAATCCCAGATCAAATCCTTGGAATCCCATGGAAAGCTCCGGGCGCAGGAATGTGGGAACTGCCTTGGCTGGCCCAGAAAGGAGCCAAAATCTGGGATTGGGAGGAATTTTGGGATGGAAAATGGGAATCAGGAGGAATTTTGGGATGGAAAATGGGGATCAGGAGGAATTTTGGGATGGAAAGGGGAATCAGGAGGAATTTTAGGATGGAAAATGGGGATCAGGAGGAATTTTGTGATGGAAAGGGGAATCAGGAGGAATTTTGGGATGGAAAATGGGGATCAGGAGGGATTTCTCCATGGGAAGGGGAATCAGGAGGAATTTTGGGATGGAAAAGGGGAATCAAGAGGGATTTTGGGATGGAAGGAGGGAATCAGGAGGGTTTTTTTTCTCCATGGAAAAGGGGCTGAAATCTGGGAATGGTTCTCAGGGAGGAATTCCCATCCCTGGAGGTGTCCATGGAATTCCTGGATGTGGCACAAGGCGAGGATTGGGAATTCCTTGGATTTCGAGTCCGGCCTGAAGGATCCCGGGATCCTTGGGGGGATGATGGATCTCAACCAGGAATTCCGGCGGAATTCCCGATCCCTGCGGACAAATCGAGGTGGAAACCCCGAATTTGGGCGATTCTGACCGGGGAGGTCCTGGAAGTTGAACAAGGACAGGTCCTAAACATAGACCTGGGATTAACTCAGCATCCCGGGCTGGGGTGACTCCTGTGTCTCACCTGGGCCCCAGCTTAGGCCTGGCTTAACTGCGTGACCCCAGACCCTGCCTGAAGAGCCAGACCCCCCTGCGGCTCCGGCAGGGCCGAAATTTGGGAATTTCCCCTAAAGCTGGGCTCAGATTTGCTGGAATTCTGGGATGAGGTTCCTCTGCCACCCCAGCGAGGGATTTTCTGGGAATTTTATTCCATTGGAGAGAAGAGGAATTTCCTTTGGGAATTCCAACTTCCAGAGGAATTTCCTTTGGGAATTGCAGCTTCCTGAGGAATTTCCTTCAAGAATTCCAACTTCCAGAGCAATTCCCTCTGGGAATTCCAACTTCCAGAGGAAATTCCTTCGGGAATTCCAAATTCCAGAGGAATTCCCTTTGGAATTGCAGCTTCCACCATGAATTTGATTCGTTCTCCACGAGCTCCTGCTGCTTGGGATGAATTCCTGGAGCTCGGAATGTTCCCCCAGCTGCTCGGAGCCATTTCCTGGCTGGAATTCCCGGTTTTCCTAAGGAATTCCACCTGGGAAACATCAAAAGTTCAGGAGCAACCACGGAGATTTAATGGAGAAATTGGGGGAGAAAAGCTTTGGGATTGGGGAAGAAAACCCTTTGGGATTGGGGAAAAAAAATTTGGGATTGGGAAAAAAATTTTATTTGGAATTGGGACAAAAAACCTTTGGGATTGGGGGGAAAACCCCTTTGGGGTTGGGACAAAAAAGTTTGGAAATGGGACAAAAAAGTTCTTTGGGACTGGGGAGAAAACCCTTTGGGATTGGGGGAAATGATCCCAATTTCCCTTCCCAGCCCGGATCCTGCCCTGAAGCCCCTTCCCCAGGCGGGAAGGGCAGAATTCCCAGGAAATCTCGGTGTCCTGCGCTGTGCAAACCACAACCGAGGAGGGGGAAAAACCCTGGATTTGGATGTTAGACCTGACCTAACACCCAGCAGCACCTCCAGCCATTTCCAGGGAATATTTTGATTCCAATTCCGATTTTCCCTGGCTGGGCCCTCCCCGTTCTCCCCAAATCCATCCTTACCCTGTGGAAAATCCCGGAAAATCCTGGCCTGGCTGGGATTTTGGGCCTGGAGTGGTTTGGATCGCCCTTTAAACATCGTTACCAGACAGTGTTAGAGTAGAGGCAGCAAATCCAGCACTGTCTAGTAAGATGCCCACAGAGGACCAGCGCGTCCAGCAGCTGCAGGAATCAGCAATTCCGTGTTCTTCGCGAGGCCAGAATTCCAGGAAAAACCAAGGAAAGGCTTTGCTTCCTCGGGAATTTGCCGTGGGTACAAAAAAAAAAAAAAAAAGGGCTGGGGGGGAAGGAGGGATTGAAGTCGTGGGGGGTTTTGGGGGGGAAAAGAGCATAAAAAGTGATTTAGTTCAGGTTTAAAGTGGAAATAAGGGGGTTAAGCCTGGTTTAAGGCAGGATAAAAAGAGAAATGTGAGGTTAAACCTGATTTAAGAGAGATCGAAAAGAGAAACAGGAGGTTAAGTGTGGTTTAAGACAGAGCTAGAAGAGAAAATGAGGTTAAAGCTGATTTAATACAGGTCTAAAAGAGAAGGAGGAGGTTAAACCTGGTTTAACACAGATTTTAAAAAGAAATGTGAGGTCAAGTCTAATTTAACAAGGGGTTAAGACAGACCTAAACGAGAAACAGGAGGTTAAACCTGTTTACAATCTAAAAGAGAAAGATGAGGTTAAACTTGACTTAACAGAGCTCCAAAAGAGAAGGATGAAACTGAGCCTGCTTTAATACAGATCCAAAATAAAGCCATGAAGTTAAGCCTGATTTAATACAGATCTAAAAGTGAAACAGGAGGTTGAGCCTGGCTTAACACAAAAGAACAAGGCAATCCCAACGTTCCTTTCCAATCCAGTCTTCCCGGGGAAGTTGCTGGTGTGTAAAAGGCAGGAAAAGAACATTTTTGGGACAGAACTCCCCCACTTCCCTCGCTCCTGAACCCTTCCTCTTCCCAGCTGCACGTTCCAGATTTTTGGGAAGATTTCTGCATTTTTTGCGGCACCCCATCCGTGGCTTTTTCCTGAGCCAGGCTTATCCCAACGGGATTTCCTCCAGGCAGAGCTCGGATTTTCCCAGCCACGCTAAGCCCAGCCTGAAACTCAAAGCTTGGGCTTTGATCTGGGCGGGGCTTCGGGGCCCAAAGCTGGAACTCTTAAGCCGGGCTTAAGCGCCGCTGGCGGATTTTGTGGCGGAGTGCGGGAGACGCCTTCATCATCATTACCAGGCAGTATTAGAACGGCAGAGATCATCCAATGCTGCCCAGTAAGATGGCGAGGACATCTCAGGCTCAAGGCTCCAAAACTGGAATTTTTTGGCGCAAAAACCAAAAGAATTTGGGAAAAAAAATCCACCTGGGAATGGTCTTCTGTTTGGGTTTGGCTTTTTCGGGGGTTTTTCAGTGAGAAATCTGGGAAAATCACCCCAAAATTCAGTGGTCACGGCCAGGCCTGCCTATAAAAGTGGAGGATTTCTAAAGCTCCAAACCTGGCTTTGTTAGACGAGGTTCAATAATAAAGCCCAGCTCTGTCGTCTATTGGTTATGGATGGAAAGAATGAAAAGTAATAGAATAAAAAATAATAGAGTAGAAATAATGTGATAAAAAATAAAATAAGAATAAATTTAATAGTGA
This sequence comes from Anomalospiza imberbis, assembly GCF_031753505.1. Classification (NCBI taxonomy): domain Eukaryota; kingdom Metazoa; phylum Chordata; class Aves; order Passeriformes; family Viduidae; genus Anomalospiza; species Anomalospiza imberbis. The sequence continues at coordinate 6,672,578 of NC_089703.1, forward strand.
TAGTAATGAATAATTGACAATGAAAATAATAATAGTGATAATAAAAATGATAATAATGGTAATTATTATAATTATTATACTGGAAATGATGATAATGCTAATAATAATGAGAATGATGATGATGATGATGATAATAATAACTATTTCAAAAAATACCCCAATATTTAATTGCAATTAGAGCAAAATTATCCAGTTCTTAATAACTCAAGAATTTTTATCCAACTGTAAAAATCTTGGGAAAAACCAAAGTTCTGCCTCCCAGAACAGGACTCGGAGCTTATTCCATAAATAAAATAATTCCCAAAAATTCCTGGAGTTCCTGCAGGGCCTTGGATCAAAAATCTCCTTTAAAATCTCCCGAAACGCCGAGTTTTGGATGAGATCTGGGATCAAAAATCTCCTTTAAAATCTCCCGAAACGCCGAGTTTTGGATGGGACCTGGAGCTCAGGGGGTTGGGATGGAAAATCAACTTCCCAATTTCTTTATTTCCAAAAAAAATCCACTTTCAGCTCCTCCTCCCACACCCCTCACCTGCAAGCAAATCCCATTTTCCCCTTCCCAAATGGATTTGTTGGGCTGAGGTTTAAAAGTTGGGGTTTTTAAAGGTATAATAAAAAAATTTAAAAAGTGATTTTTTTGGGGGGAATGGATGGTTTAATTGGGAGATCAAACAGGAAAATTCTGGTCCCAGGGAAAAAGCGGAGTTTTACACCAGGACAGCTCGGAAGAGAGTATCAAAACCAGTAAAATCCCAGCTCAAACCAGTAAAATCCCAGTTCAAACCAGTAAAATCCCAGCTCAAACCAGTTCAAACCAGTAAAATCCCAGTTCAAACCAGTTCAAACCAGTAAAATCCCAGCTGAAACCAGTTCAAACCAGTAAAATCTCAGCTCAAACCAATTCAAAACAAGTGAAAACCAAGTAAAAACCAGTTAAAAACACAGTGAAAGCCCAGTTCAAACCAGTTAAAAACCAGGTAAAAACCAGTATAAACCCAGTTCAAAACCACCACAACCACCTTAAACCCAGTTCAAACCCAGGTTAAACCAGTTTAAATCCAGTTTAAACCCAGTTCAAACCCAATTTAAATCCAGTTCAAACCCAGTTCAAACCAGTTTAAATCCAGTTCAAATCCAGTTCAAACCAGTTCAAACCAGTTTAAATCCACTTCAAACCCAGTTTAAACCAGTTTCAATCCAGTTCAAACCCAGTTCAAACCAGTTTAAATCCAGTTCAAACCCAGTTCAAACCAGTTTAAATCCAGTTCAAACCCAGTTCAAACCCAGTTCAAACCAGTTCAAACCAGTTTAAATCCAGTTCAAACCCAGTTCAAACCCAGTTCAAACCAGTTTAAACCGAGTTCAAACCCAGTTCAAACCAGTTTAAACCCAGTTCAAACCCAGTTTAAACCAGTTTAAACCCAGTTCAAACCCAGTTTAATCTCAGTTTCCCAGAACTGCATCCCAGTGTTTCACTCAGGCTTTGTCCCGTATGGAATAAAGCCAAGCTTAAATCCTGAATCTGAACTTGGAGCAAACCCCACCAAAAGCTCAAAAAACACCAAAAAATTCCCCAAAATCCAACACCAACCAAAAACCACCTAAACCCCCTGAGAAAACGACAAAAAATGGGGAAAAACACAACAAAAGCAACAAAAAACTCCCTAAAACCCCAAAAATAATGAGAAAAAAATCCCCCAAAATTCAAGAAACAGCAAAAATCTCCAAAAGAGCAGCAAAAAGCTCCTAAAAAAACCCAAAACAACCAAAAACACAAAAAATACCCCAAAAAAACCAGGAAAAAACTGCCAAAATTCACAATAATACCTACAAAAAACTCCCAAAAAAACCCCAAAATTCCCATTTTCATGGATAGGTTGGCCAAAAAAAGGGAAAAAATTCAATTTTTTTTAAGTTTCAGGAAAGACTTTGGAGAAGTGGCAGAAAAAAAGGGAAAATGAGGAAAACCAGAAGGAAAAAAGGGAAAAGCCCCAAATTCCCTGCTCCTGCATTTCCAGGGAATCCAAACTTTTTCCTGATTTTTTTGATTTTTTTTCCCTGACTTTTTGGATTTTTTCCTGATTTTCCTGATTTTTTCCTGTTTTTTCTGATTTCTCTGAATTTTTTCCTTATTTTTTCTGATTTTTTTCTGATTTTCCTCTGATTTTTCTGATTTTTTTCCCTGATTTTTCCTGATTATTTCCTGATCTTTTTCTCCTTTTTTTTTCAGATTTTTCCCTTATTTTTCAGATTTTTCACCTTATTATTTCTAATTTTTTCTGATTTTTTTTCCTTATTTTTCAGATTTTTTCAGATTTTTTCAGATTTTTTTCAGATTTTTTCCCCCAATTTTTCCGATTTTTCCTGCTTTTCCCCCGATTTCTCCAATTAAAGAAACCCCTCTCCATTGTTGACAGCAATATTCCCAAATCATTTTAATTTTAATTCTTCTTTTCTTCCGGGGTTGGCCTTGAACTTGGAACCTTTCCCAGCTTGAATAAATCAATTAAATCAATCAATCAAATGAAATGAATCCCACAAAATTCCCAATTCCTGGAATGCATCACCTGCATGGAGCAAGATGGAAAATTCCATTTGAACGTGAAATTTGTAATTCCAGTCCCCCTGGAATCCCTGGGCTTTCCCTGGATTGGGAACAATTAATTCAAAATTAATTCATTAATAATTCCCCAAATCCCCACGCTGATTTTGAGGATTTTTCTGGAATTCTGCAGCGTTTTGGTTGCTTCAATTTTGTTCCCATTGACCCAAAAGTGCCTGAAAAGGCCAAATTTTAATTCAGTGTAAATGTTATTTTTAATAATAATATTGAAATGATCGAGTAACAAATATTTGCAATACTCTATGTGAATAGGTAATGTTGTTAAATTAAAATGGAATTAATATGATTGAAAATATTTAATCATGTTATATAATTATGTGTGATAATAGATTAATAAATAGAATGATAAATACGAATATAGATTATAAATATAAATAGAATCATAACTAGAATCATAAATGGAATTGTGATATAAATATAAATATAAATATAAATATAAATATATGTGTATGATATTAAAAATACTTAATATCTTCAAATCATTAATAAAACCATCCAAAATAGGTGAAAATTTGAATTTTGAGCGTGATAGACACGCAAAAAAAATTCAAAGTTCACATAAATATGAATATAATCTTAAAAACAATTAATATCATATTTAAAGCAATCAATATAATATTAAAATAATTACTATAACAATCAAAAATAGCTGAAAATTGAATTTTGAGAGTGATTTAAACACCAAAAATTCCAGGGTGCTTTCCAAATCAAATCTCTTTTGGTTTTGAAATCATTTTTTTGGGCTAAAATCAAGCAAAATTCATTAATAAAAATGAAAAGTCGATTGAAATCTCCGCAATTCGCAGGGAAAAAAAAATGAGGAAAAATAAATCAGGAATGAATTCTGGGCAATGAAGGAGTGAATAAATTCCTGCTGGTTTCAGGAAAGAATTAATTGGAATTAATTTGAGTTAAATCAATTTGGGACGAGGCGAATATTTGGGAAAAGTTCCATCCCCTGAAAGGTTTTGATCCAAAATCTGGGAAAATTTCCCACTTTGTGCCCCACGGAATTTTCCAGAAGGGTTTTCCTCGTGGAAAAGTTTAATTCCAGTTTAAAACTGGGTTTAAACTGGGTTTAAAATCCCACAAACCCATTCCCAAACCCGGCAGAATTCCCAAGAATCCTCCTGGATAACAAAACCCCTCTCCCAAATTTTCACCCACGTTTCCAATGGAATTCTAACCCAAAAATGGGATTTTGAAATGGAATTTTAACCCAAAAAATGGAATTTTGAAATGGAATTGTGACCCAAAAATGGGATTTTGAAATCCAAAAAATGGGACTTTGAAGTGGAATTCTAACTGAAAAATGGGATTTTGAAATGGAATTCCAACCCCAAAATGGGATTTTGAAATGGAATTGTGACCCAGAAAAGTGGGATTTTGAAATCCAAAAAATGGGATTTTGAAATGGAATTCCATCCCAAAACGTGGGATTTTGAGATGGAATTCCAGCCCGAAAAATGGGATTTAGAGGAAGAACCCAGGGCCTGACCTCACCCTCCAAAAATGAACTAAAACCACTTTATTTAACTTCTCCTTTCTCCCTTTGGAGCCCAACTCTCCAAAATTCAGGAGAAACCAGGAAAAGCCGATCCCGGTTGGATCCAGCACCGGAATAAAGACAAAATTGGAATATTTGGATTTTCCGGGCACCAAAAAGAAGCCAGAAAAGCCCAAGGTGAGCAAGAATCGAGGAATCCAACCCAAAATGGCTCCTGGCTCCTCCCGCTGCCGGCGGGAGCCGGAATTTTCCTCGGCGCCCGCTCGGATCCAAAGAAAATTCCCAAATTTCCTTCTTCTGCTTGGGAAATTCCCAATCCCATCCCCTCGCTGCTCGCGTCCGAGGAATTGGGGCCGGGGAGGAGGAAAAATGAACGTTTCGGGATGGGGAGTTGTGGAGGGTGAGGAGGACTCGTTAAAATGCTGGGTAATTAAAGAAGTCATTAAAACGTGGCAATCATTACTCAGAGGCAGCAGCGGACTCGGATTGGAATCGTCACTTTTAGTCCAAAACTGGGAAATCCTCCCTTGAATCCAAATATTCCAAAATATCCCAGATGTTGGAAGAACCCCCTTCCATTTCATGCTCATTTAAATAATTTTTATTGGGATTTTAATTGAATTTTAATCCACTTTTCCCAATATTCCTTTTTTTTGCAGGGGCAGCAGCAAACTCGAATCGTGACTTTTACGCCCAAAATTGGGAAATCCTCCCTTAAATCCAAGTATTCCAAAATCCAAAGATATTGGAAGAACCCCCTTTAAATCCATGCTCGTTGTATATAAATTTTATTGGGATTTTAATGGGATTTTCCCAAGATTCCTTTTTATTCAGAGCCAGCAGCAAACCCGGATTTGGAATCCTCACTCTCAGTCGAAAACTGGGAAATCCTCCCTTAAATCCAAATATTCCAAAATCCAGGAATATTGGAAGAGCCCTTTTCAATTCCACGCTGGTTTCCTATCGATTTTATTGGGATTTTAATGGGATTTTCCCAAGATTCCTTTTTTTTTCAGAGCCGGATTTAGAATCCTCAATCTTAGTCGAAAACTGGGAGATCCTCCCTTAAATCCAAAGATTCCACAATCCAGGAATGTTGGAAGAGCCCCCTTCAATTCCACGCTGGTTTCCTATCGATTTTATTGGGATTTTAATGGGATTTCAACGGATTTTCCCAATATTCCTTTTTTTCCAGAGGCAGCAGCAAACTCGAATCGCGACTTTAACTCCCAAAACTGGGAGATCCTCCCTTAAACGCACAGATTCCGAAATCCAGGAATGTTGGAAGAACCTCCTTCGATTCCACGCTGGTTTCCTCTGGGTTTTATTGGGATTTTTTGGGGATTTGATGGGATTTCCCTTTTGTCCCCACCTCTCCCTGACACCTGGCTGCGAGCAGCTTTTCCCCCTGGTCTCCCTCCTCCTCCTGGCCGCCCTGGATCTGCTCGGAGCTGCCCTGACTGGTTGGACTGGTTGTAAAATGAACGTTTGGATTCATGCACTGCCCTCCCCTCCCCCAGCGCACACAAAACCTGATCTGTCCAACAAAACCCCCTCGAATCCACCTGGGGGGAGAAGGAGGAAGAGAAAAGAGGGCGGAATCCCGGAGAAAGTGAAGGGAAGAGAGGGAATATCCATGGAAAAGTAGGGAAAGGCCTCCAAGGAGTCGTTCTCGCGCTCCGTAAATCCCATTTTTTCCCTCCCCGCTCTACCTGGATACTTTGGATCTTACCAGGACCAGCACAAAATCCAGGGAAAAACTTCAGTGCTGGGAGCTTCTCCCAAAGCCAGGTCAGCCTCCAGGTGGGGAAGGAATTTTGGGAGGATGAGGAGCCAGGAGAGTTTTCCTCTTCCGCGTCCCGGAAAAGGCGACCTTGGATTTCGTGAGGAAATCGGCGCCGGAGCGAACGGTGGCAAAACCTCAGCCAGACCTGGAAAAACAACACTGCTACACCTCGTTAGGCTGCTGAAACGGAGCTTAAAAAAACCAAAACCCAGCTTAAAAGGGAAAAAAGCAGGCCGGGAAGGGCTGGGCCAAGCGCGGCGGCTCGGAGGAGCTGCGTGTTGGAGCTGGAATTGAGGAGGGATGGTTGGGGAGCGAGGCCAAGGCTCGTCTTACATGGAGCCCTTCACCCCTCCCTGCGCAGGTGCACCGGGGCCAGCCAATCCCGCAGCCCCGTGGCCAACAGGTGTGTCCTGGCCCTGGGGAGCGGCCACGGAGCCGCTGGGGCTGGGCCCGGCCTAACAAAGGCTGGCTTATTCCTGGAGCCTTGGGGGGGTGGCGGGCGGTGGAAGGGACGTTGGAGATCCAGGGTCAGCCAGGGCTGTGGGCAGGGACCTGCCGCCATCCCAGGGGGCTCCAAGATGGACTTGGAGAGTTCCAGGGACGGGGCAGCCACGGTGCCTCAGGCCGAGGCCTCGCTGCCCTCACAAGGAACAATTTCCTCACAGTATCCCACCTAAACCCACCCTTACTCCACACAAAGCCGTTCCCCAGAAGGGACACTGAAGATCCAAGTTCAGCCAGGGCTGTGGACCGGGACCTTCCACCATCCCAGGATGCTCCAAGCTGAACTTGGGCACTTCCAGGGACGGGGCAGCCACGGTGCCTCAGGCCGAGGCCTCACTGCCCTCTCAAGGAACAATTTCCTCCCAATTTCCCACCTAAGCCCACCCTCATTCCACACAAAGCTGTTCTCCAGAAGGAACACTGAAGATCCAAGGTCAGCCAGGGCTGTGGACCGGGACCTTCCACCATCCCAGGATGCTCCAAGATGGACTTGGAGAGTTCCAGGGACAGGGCAGCCACGGTGCCTCAGGCCGAGGCCTCGCTGCCCTCACAAGGAACAATTTCCTCCCAACTTCCCACCTAAACCTGCCTTCATTCCACACCAAACCATTCCCTGGAAGGGACACTGAAGATCCAGGGTCAGCCAGGGCTGTGGACCAGGACCTTCCACCATCCCGGGGGTCTCCAAGCTGGACTTGGGGACTTCCAGATTCTCAGGCCGAGGCCTCGCTGCCCTCAATTTCCTCCCAATTTCCCACCTAAGCCCACCCTCATTCCACACAAAGCTGTTCTCCAGAAGGGACACTGAAGATCCAAGGTCAGCCAGGGCTGTGGACCGGGACCTTCCACCATCCCAGGATGCTCCAAGCTGGACTTGGGCACTTCCAGATTCTCAGGCCAAGGCCTCACTGCCCTCTCAAGGAACAATTTCCTCCCAATTTCCCATCTAAACCTGCCCTCATTCCACACCAAACCTTTCCCACTGTTTCATTCCTTGTCCCAAATCCCTCTCCTGGAGCCCCTTTAGGCTCTGAGCTCTCTCCCTCCTCCTGATTTGGCCTTAAACTTTGCCAAATCCTCGCTGCCCTCACAAGGAACAATTTCCTCCCAATTTCCCCCTAGTTTCCTTCTAATATTCCACCTAAACCTGACCTTACCCACACCAAACCTTTCCCACTGTCTGATTCCTTGTCCCAATGCCTCTCCTGGAGCCCCTTTAGGCCCTGGAAGGGCTCTGAGCTCGCCCCATTTCAAATAAAAACATTTAAAAAGAGCACTTAAAAGAAAAACATTTAAACAAAAGCACTTAAAAGAAAAGAATTGTTAAAAGTGAGAAGTGTGGCTTTCTAAATATCCTTTAAAAATCGGGAATCAGCCCCTTTCAGAGATGGTGTCGGAGAATTCCCCTGGGTGCTGTGGAAATCAAACAAAAACACCAAATGTTTTCTCCTTGTTTTGGAGGAAGCAGGCTCGGATTTCCCAGGGCAGCTGCACTCCCGACTCCAATTATCCCGTTAATTAGCCCCAAATTCCCGGGAGACCCAAGCTCTGCTCAGAAGTGACCCCGAGATCCCCCGGGAAGCTGGGGCTGGGTCGGAGGGGTTGGAGCAGCACCAGCTGAGCCCAGGAGCTGCTCCTGGCCCACTCCTGGAAGGAGCCAGCTCCAGGGGTTGGAGGGGACGTGTGCCTGGAGCCCGTGGGATCCTGTCCTGTGCCTGGAACCCACGGGATCCTGTCCTGTGCCTGGAACCCGTGGGATCCTGTCCTGTGCCTGGAGCCCGTGGGATCCTGTCCTGTGCCTGGAACCCACGGGATCCTGTCCTGTGCCTGGAGCCCGTGGGATCCTGTCCTGTGCCTGGAACCCACGGAATCCTGTCCTGTGCCTGGAGCCCGTGGGATCCTGTCCTGTGCCTGGAGCCCGTGGGATCCTGTCCTGTGCCTGGAGCCCACGGGATCCTGTCCTGTGCCTGGAGCCCGTGGGATCCTGTCCTGTGCCTGGAACCCACGGGATCCTGTCCTGTGCCTGGAACCCGTGGGATCCTCTCCTGTGCCTGGAGCTCGTGGGATCCTGTCCTGTGCCTGGAGCTCGTGGGATCCTGACCTGTGCCTGGAACCCACGGGATCCTGTCCTGTGCCTGGAGCCCGCGGGATCCTGTCCTGTGCCTGGAACCCACGGAATCCTGTCCTGTGCCTGGAGCCCGTGGGATCCTGTCCTGTGCCTGGAGCCCGTGGGGTCCTGTCCTGTGCCTGGAACCCACGGGATCCTGTCCTGTGCCTGGAGCCCGTGGGATCCCATCCTGTGCCTGGAACCCACAGGATCCCGTCCTGTGCCTGGAACCCACGGGATCCTGTCCTGTGCCTGGAGCCCGTGGGATCCTGTCCTGTGCCTGGAGCCCGTGGGATCCTGTCCTGTGCCTGGAACCCACGGGATCCTGTCCTGTGCCTGGAACCCACGGGATCCTGTCCTGTGCCTGGAGCCCGTGGGATCCTGTCCTGTGCCTGGAGCCCGTGGGATCCTGTCCTGTGCCTGGAGCCCGTGGGATCCTGTCCTGTGCCTGGAACCCACGGGATCCTGTCCTGTGCCTGGAACCCACGGGATCCTGTCCTGTGCCTGGAGCCCGTGGGATCCTGTCCTGTGCCTGGAGCCCGTGGGATCCTGTCCTGTGCCTGGAGCTCATGGGATCCTGACCTGTGCCTGGAGCCCGTGGGATCCTGTCCTGTGCCTGGAACCCACGGGATCCTGTCCTGTGCCTGGAGCTCATGGGATCCTGACCTGTGCCTGGAGCCCGTGGGATCCTGTCCTGTGCCTGGAGCCCGTGGGATCCTGTCCTGTGCCTGGAGCTCGTGGGATCCTGTCCTGTGCCTGGAGCCTGTGGGATCCTGTCCTGTGCCTGAAACCCACGGGATCCTGTCCTGTGCCTGGAACCCACAGGGTCCTGTCCTGTGCCTGGAACCCACGGGATCCTGTCCTGTGCCTGGAACCCACGGGATCCTGTCCTGTGCCTGGAACCCACGGGATCCTGTCCTGTGCCTGGAGCCCGTGGGATCCTGTCCTGTGCCTGGAGCTCGTGGGATCCTGTCCTGTGCCTGGAGCTCGTGGGATCCTGTCCTGTGCCTGGAACCCACGGAATCCTGTCCTGTGCCTGGAACCCACGGGATCCTGTCCTGTGCCTGGAGCCCGTGGGATCCTGTCCTGTGCCTGGAGCCCGTGGGATCCTGTCCTGTGCCTGGAGCTCGTGGGATCCTGTCCTGTGCCTGGAGCCTGTGGGATCCTGTCCTGTGCCTGGAACCCACGGGATCCTGTCCTGTGCCTGGAACCCACGGGATCCCGTCCTGTGCCTGGAGCCCGTGGGATCCTGTCCTGTGCCTGGAGCCCGTGGGATCCTGTCCTGTGCCTGGAGCTCGTGGGATCCTGTCCTGTGCCTGGAGCCTGTGGGATCCTGTCCTGTGCCTGAAACCCACGGGATCCTGTCCTGTGCCTGGAACCCACAGGGTCCTGTCCTGTGCCTGGAACCCACGGGATCCTGTCCTGTGCCTGGAACCCACGGGATCCTGTCCTGTGCCTGGAACCCACGGGATCCTGTCCTGTGCCTGGAGCCCGTGGGATCCTGTCCTGTGCCTGGAGCTCGTGGGATCCTGTCCTGTGCCTGGAGCTCGTGGGATCCTGTCCTGTGCCTGGAGCCCGTGGGATCCTGTCCTGTGCCTGGAGCTCGTGGGATCCTGTCCTGTGCCTGGAACCCACGGAATCCTGTCCTGTGCCTGGAACCCACGGGATCCTGTCCTGTGCCTGGAACCCACGGGATCCTGTCCTGTGCCTGGAGCCCGTGGGATCCTGTCCTGTGCCTGGAGCTCGTGGGATCCTGTCCTGTGCCTGGAGCCTGTGGGATCCTGTCCTGTGCCTGAAACCCACGGGATCCTGTCCTGTGCCTGAAACCCACGGGATCCTGTCCTGTGCCTGGAACCCACAGGGTCCTGTCCTGTGCCTGGAGCTCGTGGGATCCTGTCCTGTGCCTGGAACCCACAGGATCCTGTCCTGTGCCTGGAGCTCGTGGGATCCTGTCCTGTGCCCAGGGCCCGTGCAGTCCTGCGGTGGCTTGGGCAGGACATTGCCACAGAACGTTCTCACAGGGAACGTTCCCAGAGAACATTCCTAGAGAACGTCCCCACAGAACGCTCCTAGAGAACATTCCTACAGAACGTTCCCACAGAATATTCCCAGAGAATGTTCCCCAGAATGTTCCCACAGAACGTTCCCACAAAATATTCCTAGAGAACATTCCCAGAGAACGTTCCCAGAGAAGTTCCCACAGAACGTTGCCACAGAACGCTCCCACAGAACGCTCCCAGAGAACATTGCCACAGAACGCTCCCAGAGAATGTTCCTAGAGAACGTTCCCACAGAACATTCCTAGAGAACATTCCCAGAGAACGCCCAGAGAACGCTCCCAGAGAACGCTCCCAGAGAACGTTCCAGAGAACATTCCCAGAGAACATTGCCACAGAACGCTCCCAGAGAACGTTCCCACAGAACATTCCTAGAGAACATCCCCCCAGAACATTCCCAGAGAACGTTCCCAGAGAACATTGCCACAGAACACTCCCATAGAACGTTCCCACAGAACATTCCTAGAGAACATCCCCCCAGAACATTCCCATTGGAGGATAATCCCAAATATTCCCTACCCCATCAATCCCACAGGACATTCCCACAGAACATTCCCGTTGGAGGATAATCCTAAATATTTTCTCCCCCTTCAATCCTGGAGAACATTCCCAAAGAACGTTTCCATTTGGTGATAATCCCAAACATTCTCCACCCCTCAACCCCACAGAACATTCCCACTGGAGGATAATCCCAAATATTCTCTACCCTCCAGGAAACACTGGAATTCTGATCCAAGGTCCCAGGTCTCCTTCCCAGCAGGAATCCCAGCTCCATAAAGGGATTTATTTCCTCTGGCTCATCCTCTCCCAATTTCCACCCACGGGGTGAAAAGCTGGGATTCAACTGGGATCAACCCCGTGAAATCCTCTTTTATTTTATTTTATTTTTTTATTTAGTTTAGTTTAGTTTTTGGGACAAAGCCCTGCCCAAAACCCCAGAATCTCTCCCAGTTAAGAATCCCAAATTTTACTCTGAGAGAGCCAAATTCAGCCCCAGGCAGGTGAGCTCCAGGACTGGGAGCTGAGGACCCTCCCCTGTGCAAACAAACCTCAAAAATTTTGGGGGAAAAAACTCAAAAACTTGGGAGAAAATATGAAAGGTTTGGAAAAACCTTCAAATCTTTGGAAAAAACCTTAAAATATTGGAAAAACCCTTAAAATCTTGGGGGAAAAATCTCAAAAGCTTTGGAAAAAATCTCAAAAGCTTTGGGAAAAAACCTTAACATCTTTGAAAAAGACATTAAAATCTTGGAAAAAAACTCAAAATATTGAAAAAAAAACTTAAAATCATGGGGAAAAAACCCAAAGGTTTTGGAAAAAACCTCAAAAGCTTTGGGAAAAGCCTCGAAATCTTTGGGAAAAGCCTCAAAATCTTTGCAATAACCCTAAATATCCCAATTTTTTTCAGTTGCTCTCGCTGCAGGCCCCCAGCTGTGTTTGCACAGGGCACAAGTGAAAGGGGAGATGATCCCAAACCTTGGGAACATCGAGGAGTCCCAGGAGGGAAGCAGGATCCCATTAATCAGCCCCAGGGGATTTGTTCCCTGGTCCAACCCAAGCAAACACAGGGAAATCAGAGCCCTTAAACTGAGCTTAGTTCTCGGTTCTAAACAAAACCCAGATCAAGCAAATAACGATTGCTCAGGGCCCCTTTACTCAGCTGTTAAACCAGCTTGGGCTCAGCAGAGGATTTTGAAAATCCACCTTCAAAATTGTCCTTAAGACCTCAGACTCAGTTTAAAAACTCTTCCTTGAGACCTCGGGCTCAGAATTTTGAGAACCCAATTTAAAAACCCTTCCTTGAATTCTTGGGCTCCGAATTTTGAGAACCCAGTTTAAAAATCCTTGGGATCAAGCACACAGAATTTTGAGAATCCGGCTTTAAAATCTTCCTTGGGACCTTGGGCTCAGAATTTTGAGAATCTAGCTGAAAAACCCCTCCTAGAGACGTTGGGCTTGGAATTTTAAAAACCCAGCTTAAAAACCCCTCCTAGAGACCTTGGGCTCAGTATTTTGAGAACTCAAGTTAAACCCTTGGGCTCAGAATTTTGAGAACCCAGTTTAAAAACCCTTGGGATCAAGCACATGGAGTTTTGAGAATCTGGCTTAAAAACCTTCCTTGGGACCTTGGGCTCAGAATTTGGAGAACTCAAGTTAAACCCTTGGGCTCAGCACAGAATTTTGGGAATCCAGATTAAAAATCCCTCCTTGAGACCTTGGGCTCAGAATTTTGAGAACCTAGCTTAAAAATCCTTGGAATCAACAGCACAGAATTTTGAGAATCTGACTTAAAAACCTTCCTTGGGACCTTGGGCTCAGAATTTTGAGAATCCAGCCTAAAAACCCCTCCTGGAGACCTTGGGCTTGGAATTTTAAAAACCCAGCTTAAAAACCCCTCCTAGAGACCTTGGGCTTGGAATTTTAAAAACCCAGCTTAAAAACCCCTCCTAGAGACCTTGGGCTTGGAATTTTAAAAAAACAGCTTATAAACCCCTCCTAGAGACCTTGGGCTCAGTATTTTGAGAATCCAGCTTAAAAACCTTCCTTGGGACCTTGGGCTTGGAATTTTGAGAATTCGAGTTAAACCCTTGGGCTCAGCACAGGATTTTGAGAACCCAGTTTAAAAACCCCTGGGATCAGCAGCACAGAATTTTGAGAATCCGGCTCAAACGCTTGGGTCCAGCAGAGTTTTGCTAAACCGATTTAAAAGCCGTCCTTGGCCCCCCGGGCTGGGCACAGAACGCCGAAAGCTCCACGTCCCCTCCTTCCCAGGAATTCCAGCCGTTCCTGCCCTTTCCTCCTGCCACTCCTCCCTGCCCGCGGTCGCTGATCCCGGCAGGACAAAGGGGACTGAAAAGAAAGAGGAAAAAAAGGGGGGAAATAATAAATAAATAAAAGGAACAAAGGCTTTCATCTGCAGAGCAGGGAGAGTTCACATCTAAAGCCTGGGGCTGCCAAGAACCGGGCTGAGCCTCGGGATTGGTTTTCCAGATTGGTTTTCAGCCCGTCCCGGGGGTCTTGGGCCATCCTTTCCCTGCTTTTGTCTCCTCCTGGAGTGCAGCAAAAATGCAAATTTAATCCCAGATTGGTTTCCAGGCCATCCTTTCCCTGCTTTTGTTTGTCCTGGAGCAGTTGAGTGGGAGCAAAAATCCAAATTTAATCCCAGATTGGATTCCAGGCCACCCTTTCCCTGCCTTTGTCTCCTCCAGGAGCAGCTGGAGTGGAACAAAAATGCAAATTTAATCCCAGATTTGTTTTCAGCCCATCCCAGGTTTTCCAGGTCATTTCCCTGCCTTTGTTTCCTCCTGGGGCAGCTGAGCGGAGCAAAAATCCAAATTTAATCCCAGGGCCTCTCATGGCTTCTCTGGGAATTCCATTCTGGGGATTTCTCAGTGTCCCGAGGAAGGATTTGTTCCAAATTTCTGATCCCTGACATCCAGGGATGGGGCCTCTCTGGGAATCCCATCCCAGGGATTTCTCGATGCCCCAGGGAAGGATTTCTCCCAAATTTCTGACCCAAACGGGCACAAGGACTGGAGCAGCTATGGCCTCTCTGGGAATCCCATCCCAGGGCAGGATCTGTCCCAAATTTCCGACCCCTGGCATCCGGGGATGGGGATTTTCTGGGAATCCCATCCCAAGGAAGGATTTCTCCCGAATTTCTGACACCCGACATTCGGGGATGGGGGTTCTCTGGGAATCCCACCCCAAGGAAGGATTTCTCCCGAATTTCTGACACCCGACATTCAGGGATGGGGCCTCTCTGGGAATCCCATCCCAGGGATTTCTCAGTGTCCCAGGGAAGGATTTCTCCCGAATTTCTGACCCCTGACGTTTGGGGATGGAGATTCTCTGGGAATTGCATTCCAGGGCAGGATCTGTCCCGAATTTCTGACCCCTGACATTCAGGGATGGGGCCTCTCTGGGAATCCCATCCCAGGGCAGGATCTGTCCCAAGTTTCTGACCCTGGACATTTGGGGATGGGGATTCTCTGGGAATCCCATCCCAGGGCAGGATCTGTCCCGAATTTCTGACCCCTGACATTTGGGGATGGGGATTCTCTGGGAATCCCATCCCAGGGCAGGATCTGTCCCAAGTTTCTGACCCCTGACATTTGGGGATAAGGATTCTCTGGGAATCCCATCCCAGGGATTTCTCAATGTCCCAGGGAAGGATTTGTCCTGAGTTTCCAACCCCTGACATCCGAGGTGGGGATTCTCTGGGAATCCCATCCCAGGGCAGGATCTGTCCCGAATTTCTGACCCCTGACATTTGGGGATGGGGATTCTCTGGGAATCCCATCCCAGGGCAGGATCTGTCCCAAGTTTCTGACCCTGGACATTTGGGGATGGGGATTCTCTGGGAATTGCATTCCAGGGCAGGATCTGTCCCAAGTTTCTGACCCCTGACATTTGGGATGGGGATTCTCTGGGAATCCCATCCCAAGGATGGATTTCTCCTGAATTTCCGAGCCCTGACATTTGGGGATTGGGGCTCTCTGGGAATCCCATCCCAGGGCAGGATCTGTCCCGAATTTCCGAGCCCTGACATTTGGGGATGGGGGCTCTCTGGGAATCCCATCCCAAGGATGGATTTCTCCCGAATTTCCGAGCCCTGACATTTGGGGATGGGGGCTCTCTGGGAATCCCATCCCAGGGCAGGATCTGTCCCAAGTTTCTGAGCCCTGACATTTGGGGATGGGGGCTCTCTGGGAATCCCATCCCAGGGCAGGATCTGTCCCGAATTTCTGACCCCTGACATTTGGGGATGGGGGCTCTCTGGGAATCCCATCCCAGGCCAGGATCTGTCCCAAGTTTCTGACCCCTGACATTTGGGGATGGGGGCTCTCTGGGAATCCCATCTCAGGGCAGGATCTGTCCCAAATTTCTGAGCCCTGACATTTGGGGATGGGGGCTCTCTGGGAATCCCATCCCAGGGCAGGATCTGTCCCAAGTTTCTGAGCCCTGACATTTGGGGATGGGGGCTCTCTGGGAATCCCATCCCAGGGCAGGATCTGTCCGCAGCTCCCCCGGCTCTGCCCCTGCCATCGCGTGCCAGCCCCAGCCCGGCTTCCCCCGGGCGCGGTGCCCGCGGAGCAGGAAGCGCGGCCGGGCGCTCGGGTGTGCCAGGTGTGCCAGGTGTGCCAGCTCTGAGTCACCTGCGCAGGGACAGCTCCCGGCACCTGCCCTGCCCTGCCCCCCCGGCGTGCCCCAACAGCTCCGGCCCTTCCTCCCCCATCCCACACCCAGCACGGCTGGAAACCCACGGCCAAAACCCCAAACGTCCCCTGGAAAACCCCAGATCGGGGAGGAAATGGTTAAAAATTCAGCTTCCTGCAGATCAACGTGAGAGGTTCTGGATTAAATTGATAAAGGGAACATAAAATCCACACTGAGCACCTTCCCTTCCTCCCACAAAGGGTAAAACATCCACAGCCAAAATTCCAAATGCCCCCTGGAAAATCCTGGATCGGGGGGGAAATGGTTAAAAATTCAACTTCCTGCAGATCAGTTCTGGGTTAAATCGATAAAAGGAAGTAAAATCCACGCCCAGCACCTTCCCTTTTTACCCCAAAGGGTAAAAAATCCACAACCCCACAGCCAAAACCCCAAATATCCAACCCCAAAGCCTCTGGAAAATCCCAGATGAGGAAGGAAATGGTTAAAACTCGACTTCCCCCAGCAATTCCAGAATAAATCCATAAAAGGAACATAAAATCCACACCGAGCACCTTCCCTTCCTCCCACAAAGGGTAAAAAATCCACAGCCCCACAGCCAAAACCCCAAATATCCAACCCCAAAGCCTCTGGAAAACCAAAAATCGGGGAGGAAATGGTTCAAAATTCAATTTCCTGCAGATCAACGTGAGAGGCTCTGGATTAAATCGATAAAAGGAATGTAAAATTCACACCGAGCACCTTCCCTTCCTTCTCCAAAGGTAAAAAATGCACGACCCCACAGCGAAATCATCCCAAATCCCCCCCAAATACTCTCTGGAAACCACCAAAACCGGGCAAAAAACCCCAAAACAGGGCAGAAACCCCCAAAACAGGGCAGAAAAACCCAAAACAGGGCAGAAACCCCCAAAAGAGGGCAAAAAACCCCAAAACAGGGCAGAAAACCCCAAAACAGGGCAGAAACCCCCAAAACAGGGCAGAAAAACCCAAAAGAGGGCAAAAAAACCCCCAAAACAGGGCAGAAAAACCCAAAAGAGGGCAGAAAAACCCCAAAAGAGGGCAAAAAAACCCCAAAAGAGGGCAAAAAAACCCAAAACAGGGCAGAAAACCCCGAAAGAGGGCAAAAAAACCCCAAAACAGGGCAGAAACCCCCAAAACAGGGCAGAAAAACCCAAAACAGGGCAGAAACCCCCAAAAGAGGGCAAAAAACCCCAAAACAGGGCAGAAAACCCCAAAAGAGGGCAAAAAACCCCAAAGGAGGGCAGAAACCCCCAAAAGAGGGCAGAAAAACCCAAAAGAGGGCAAAAAAAACCCCAAAACAGGGCAGAAAAACCCAAAACAGGGCAGAAAACCCCAAAAGAGGGCAAAAAAAACCCAAAACAGGGCAGAAAACCCCAAAACAGGGCAGAAACCCCCAAAAGAGGGCAAAAAACCCCAAAACAGGGCAAAAAAACCCCAAAACAGGGCAGAAAAACCCAAAACAGGGCAGAAAAACCCAAAACAGGGCCGAAAACCCCAAATCATAAAATTGGGATCATAAAATCAGGATTTCAGTTATAAAATCGGGATTTCGGTCATAAAATCGGGATTTTAATACTAAACCCATCCTTTTGAATCCCCAAATCCTCATTTTAAACATAAAATCATGGGGTGGTTTTGATCCTAAAGTCGTCATTTTAATCCTGAAATCAGCATTTTAATCACAAAGCCATCATTTAAATCCTAAAACCATGGGCTGGGTTTGATCCTAAAATCATCCTCTTAATCCTAAACTCATCCTTTTAATCCTAAAATCATCCTTTTAATCCTAGAATTGTGGGATGGTTTTAATCCTAAAATTTTGATCCTAAAATTGTAATTTTTAGTCATAACCCCCTCATTTTAATCATAAAGTCATGGGATGGTTTTGATCCTAAAGTCATCGTTTTGATCATTAAATCATCATTTTGATAATAAATCGTCATTTTAATCACAAATCCATAATTTTAATCCTAAAGTCATCATTTTAATCTTAAAATCATCATTTTAATCCTAAAACCATGGGATGGTTTTAATCCTAAACTCATCCTTTTAATCCTAAAATCATCTTTTTAATCCCAATTCCTTCCCAGTCCAGGAGGTTTAAACTGGGAATTCTCAGGGATATTTCTGGGGCAGGAGTGCAAAATTCCTGGAGTTTTTCCAGGGAGTTTGATCTGAATTTCCCTTTACCAAAACCCCAAAAATCCGGGATGAATTCCCCTTCCCTATCCCCACTAAGGGATCCCAGGAATGTGCTGGAGCAGGGAATTTCCCTGTGGGATTCAGCTCCTTCCCCTGAATTTCCATCCCGATTTCAATATGGGATTAAAGGGGCTTGGAAACAAATTTGGGAACGATCCATGCAAATCCCAAAGGAAGGGGATTTGGGATTGCAGGGAAAGGAGGGGCCCGGGCCGCGTTAACCCCATGAAACACGGAATCGATGCAAATTCCCGGATTTCCTCGGGGCAGCCAATTCCAGCTGCAGCTCGGAGCTCTGCTTTGGGGCTTTTTTGGGATGTTGACCCCAGTTGTTGCTGGGATCCTTTCAGATTTGGGGTGGGAAAGGCTCAAACCCAAATTTATCCCTGAATTCTCTCAGATTTGGGGTGGGAAAGGCTCAAACCCCAATTTATCCCCTAAACCTCCTGGATTGGGGGTGGAAAAGGCTCCAACCCCATTTTTTTCCCCCTGAATAATCTCGGATTTGGGGTGGGAAAGATTCAAACCCCAATTTATCCCCTAAACCTCCTGGATTTGGGGTGGAAAAGGCTCAAAACCCATTTTTTTTCCCTGAATTCTCTCAGATTTGGGGTGGGAAAGGCTCAAACCCCAATTTATCCCCTAAACCTCCTGGATTTGGGGTGGAAAAGGCTCAAAACCCATTTTTTTTCCCTGAATTCTCTCAGATTTGGGGTGGGAAAGGCTCAAACCCAAAATTATCCCTGAATCCTTTCAGATTTGGAGTGGGAGAGCTCAAACCCCAATTTATCCCCTAAACCTCCTGGATTTGGGGTGGGAAAAGCTCAAACCCAAATTTATCCCTGAATTCTCTTGGATTTGGGGTGGGAAAGGCTCAAACCCCAATTTATCCCCTAAACCTCCTGGATTTGGGGTGGAAAAGGCTCAAACCCCATTTTTTTTTTTCCTGAATTCTCCTGGATTTGGGGTGGGAAAGATTCAAAACCAATTTATCCTTGAATCCTTTCAGATTTGGGGTGGGAAAGCTCAAACCCCAATTTATCCTTGAATCCTTTCAGATTTGCAGTGGGAGAGCTCAAACCCCAATTTATCCCCTAAACCTCCTGGATTTGGGGTGGGAAAAGCTCAAATCCAAATTTATCCCTGAATCCTCCTGGATTTGGGGTGGAAAAGGCTCAAAACTCATTTTTTTTCCTGAATTCTCTCAGATTTGGGGTGGGAAGGGCTCAAACCCAAATTTATCCCTGAATCCTTTCAGATTTGGAGTGGGAGAGCTCAAACCCCAATTTATCCCTGAATTCTCTCAGATTTGGGGTGGGAAAGGCTCAAACCCCAATTTATCCCCTAAACCTCCTGGATTTGGGGTGGGAAAGGCTCAAACCCCTTTTTTTTTTTTTCCTGAATTCTCCTGGATTGGGGGTGGGAAAGCTCAAACCCCAATTTATCCCCTAAACCTCCTGGATTTGGGGTGGGAAAGGCTCAAACCCAAATTTATCCCTGAATCCTCCTGGATTTGGGGTGGAAAAGGCTCAAACCCCATTTTTTTTTTCCTGAATTTTCCTGGATTTGGGGTGGAAAAGCTCAAACCCAGATTTTGCCCCGAACCCTCCTGGATTTGGGGTGGGAAAGGCTCAAACCCCAATTTATCCCGGAATCCTCCTGGATTTGGGGTGGGAAAGGCTCAAACCCCAATTTATCCCGGAATCCTCCTGGATTTGGGGTGGAAAAGGCTCAAACCACATTTTTTTTTTTCCTGAATCCTCCTGGATTTGGGGTGGGAAAGGCTCAAACCCAAATTTATCCCGGAATCCTCCTGGATTTGGGGTGGGAAAGGCTCAAACCCCAATTTATCCCGGAATCCTCCTGGATTTGGGGTGGGAAAGGCTCAAACCCCAATTTATCCCCTAAACCTCCTGGATTTGGGGTGGGAAAGGCTCAAACCCCAATTTATCCCTGAATCCTCCTGGATTTGGGGTGGGAAAGGCTCAAACCCCAATTTATCCCGGAATCCTCCTGGATTTGGGGTGGGAAAGGCTCAAACCCCATTTTTTTTTTCCTGAATCCTCCTGGATTTGGGGTGGAAAAGCTCAAACCCAGATTTTGCCCCGAATCCTCCTGGATTTGGGGTGGGAAAGGCTCAAACCCCAATTTATCCCGGAATCCTCCTGGATTTGGGGTGGGAAAGATTCAAACCCCAATTTATCCCCTAAACCTCCTGGATTTGGGGTGGGAAAAGCTCAAACACAAATTTATCCCTGAATTCTCTTGGATTTGGGGTGGGAAAGGCTCAAACCCCAATTTATCCCCTAAACCTCCTGGATTTGGGGTGGAAAAGGCTCAAACTCCATTTTTTTTTTCCTGAATCCTCTTGGATTTGGGGTGGAAAAGCTCAAACCCAGATTTTGCCCCGAATCCTCCTGGATTTGGGGTGGGAAAGGCTCAGACCCCAATTTATCCCTGAACCCTCCTGGATTTGGGGTGGGAAAGGCTCAAACCCCAATTTATCCCGGAATCCTCCTGGATTTGGGGTGGGAAAGGCTCAAACCCAAATTTATCCCGGAATCCTCCTGGATTTGGGGTGGGAAAGGCTCAAACCCCATTTTTTTTTTCCTGAATTCTCCTGGATTTGGGGTGGAAAAGCTCTAACCCAGATTTTGCCCCGAACCCTCCTGGATTTGGGGTGGGAAAGGCTCAAACCCCAATTTATCCCTGAATCCTCCTGGATTTGGGGTGGGAAAGGCTCAGACCCCAATTTATCCCTGAATCCTCCTGGATTTGGGGTGGGAAAGGCTCAAACCCCAATTTATCCCTGAATCCTCCTGGATTTGGGGTGGGAAAGGCTCAAACCCCAATTTATCCCTGAATTCTCTCAGATTTAGGGTGGGAAAGGCTCAAACCCCAGTTTATCCCGGAATCCTCCTGGATTTGGGGTGGGAAAGGCTGAGACCCCAGTTTTCCCCCAGTCCTCCCGGGTTTGGGGTGGCACAGCCCCAGCGCCAGGCGGGGCCCGTTGCAGGAGGAAGTATCGGGTGACAGTCGGGTGACAATTTGGTGACTCAGCTGGAAATAAAAACCCCAAAAAAAACAACAACAGGGAGGTGACGGCCCCGGGAAATGTCCCCAGAGTGGCTTTTTGGGGTTCGGGGTCTCTGGGAAGGAGGGAAGGATGTCCCCTCAGAGCGCCATCCTTTGGGGTGGCACCGGGCCAGCCGCGCTGTCCCCTCCCCTGGCCGCGCTGTCCCCTCCCGGTGGCGCTGGCACTCCTTAAACCCGGTTTATCTGGGCGGGGCTGGGCGGGAGTGCCAGGGTGGTGACAACGGGGTGATACCGGGGTGATACCGGGGTGACAACGGGGGGACAACGGGGGGACGCCGGGGGGACACCACGGTGATACCGGGGTGATACCGGGGTGACACCCGGGTGACACTGGGGTGACAACGGGGTGACACTGGGGTGACACTGGGGGGACACCGGGGGGACACCACGGTGATACCGGGGTGATACCGGGGGGACACCGGGTGACACTGGGGTGACAACGGGGTGACACCGGGGGGACACCAGGGGAACACCGGGGGGACACCACGGTGATACCGGGGTAATACCGGGGGGACAGTGGGGTGACACCGGGGGGACACTGGGGTGATATCGGGGGGACAGTGGGGTGACACCGGGGTGACACTGGGGGGACACTGGGGGGACAGTGGGGTGACACCGGGGTGACACTGGGGGGACACCGGGGGGACACCACGGTGATACCGGGGTGATACCGGGGTGACACCCGGGTGACACTGGGGTGACAGTGGGGTGACACCGGGGGGACAGTGGGGTGATACCGTGGTGACACCGGGGTGACACTTGGGGACAGTGGGGTGACACCAGGGTGACACCGGCCAGCAGCTCTGTGGAGAGAGCCACAGCTCTGACAGCGCTGTGACACTGACGTGACATCGCTGTGGCAGTGCTGAGACACTGATGTGACATCGCTGTGACAGTGCTGAGACACTGGTGTGACACTGATGTGACACTGATGTGACATCGCTGTGACAGCGCTGTGACACTGACGTGACATCGCTGTGACAGTGCTGTGACACTGCTGTGACATCGCTGTGACAGTGCTGTGACATTGATGTGACACTGATGTGACACTGATGTGACATCGCTGTGACAGCGCTGTGACAGTGCTGTGACACTGGTGTGACACTGACGTGACGCCACTGTGACACTGATGTGACACTGCAGTGACACTGCAGTGACACAGGCCAGCCTCTCCTCAGAGTGCCTGAGCTCTGGCAGCTCTGTGACACGGCTGTGACACCGATGTGACATCGATGTGACACGGCTGTGACACGGCTGTGACATCGATGTGACACGGCTGTGACACGGCTGTGACACGGCTGTGACACGGCTGTGACATCGCTGTGACATCGATGTGACACGGCTGTGACACGGCTGTGACACGGCTGTGACACTGCTGTGACACTGCTGTGACACGGCTGTGACACCGCTGTGACACGGCTGTGACATCGCTGTGACATCGATGTGACACGGCTGTGACACGGCTGTGACACGGCTGTGACACTGCTGTGACACTGCTGTGACACGGCTGTGACACCGCTGTGACACGGCTGTGACACGGCTGTGACATCGCTGTGACATCGCTGTGACACTGCTGTGACATCGCTGTGACACTGCTGTGACATCGCTGTGACACCGCTGTGACACGGCTGTGACACTGCTGTGACACGGCTGTGACATCGCTGTGACATCGCTGTGACATCGCTGTGACATCGCTGTGACATCGCTGTGACACTGCTGTGACACCGCTGTGACACTGCTGTGACACGGCTGTGACATCGCTGTGACATCGCTGTGACACTGCTGTGACATCATCACTGTGACATCGCTGTGACACGGCTGTGACATCGCTGTGACACGGCTGTGACACGGCTGTGACATCGATGTGACACGGCTGTGACACGGCTGTGACACGGCTGTGACACCGCTGTGACACTGCTGTGACATCGCTGTGACACGGCTGTGACACGGCTGTGACATCGCTGTGACATCGCTGTGACACGGCTGTGACATCGCTGTGACACTGCTGTGACATCGCTGTGACATGGCTGTGACACGGCTGTGACACTGCTGTGACATCGCTGTGACACGGCTGTGACACGGCTGTGACACGGCTGTGACATGGCTGTGACATCGCTGTGACATCGCTGTGACATCGCTGTGACACGGCTGTGACATCGCTGTGACATCGCTGTGACATCGCTGTGACACTGCTGTGACACCGCTGTGACATCACTGTGACATCGCTGTGACATCGCTGTGACACCGCTGTGACATGGCTGTGACACGGCTGTGACATCGCTGTGACACAGCTGTGACACGGCTGTGACACCGATGTGACATCGCTGTGACATCGCTGTGACACTGCTGTGACATCGCTGTGACACGGCTGTGACACGGCTGTGACACCGATGTGACATCACTGTGACACTGCTGTGACATCACTGTGACACTGCTGTGACATCATCACTGTGACACCAATGTGACATCACTGTGACATCATCACTGTGACATCATCACTGTGACATCATCACTGTGACATCACTGTGACATTGCTGTGACACAGATGTGACATCATCACTGTGACACTGCTGTGACACGGCTGTGACATTGCTGTGACACAGATGTGACATAGATGTGACATCATCACTGTGACACGGCTGTGACACGGCTGTGACGTCGCTGTGACATCACAGTGACGTCACAGTGACCCCGTTGTGACACAGGCCAGCCTCTCCTCAGAGTGAGCCATGGAATGGGTGCGGGGTGATCATTCCTGGCAATTCCTGATCATTCCCGGGAATTCCCGATCGTTCCCAATCCTTCCCGATCATTCCCGGGAATTCCTGCCACGGGATGGAGTTTGAAGGATGGAAGAGGAAATTTGGGAATGGTTTTGGGGCCTGGGGTGAGAATTCCTGAGAATTCCCAATCCTTCCTGGTAATTCCTGCCACGGGGTGGAGTTTGAAAGAATGGGAGAGGGAATTTGGGAATGGTTTTGGGGTGTGGGATGAGAATTCCTGATCATTCCCAGGAATTCCTGCCAGGGGATGGAGTTTGAAGGATGGAAGAGGAAATTTGGGGATGGTTTTGGGGCCTGGGGTGAGAATTCCTGAGAATTCCCAATCCTTCCTGGTAATTCCTGCCACGGGGTGGAGTTTGAAGGATGGAAGAGGAAATTTGGGAATGGTTTTGGGCCTGGGGAAGGGGAGGCTCAGCGCGGATCCAGCCTGGAAAATCTTTGGGAATATTTGGGAGGGGGAGCTGCCGATTTCCAGGCTGAGATCCCAACATTCAGGAATTTTTCCATCCCCCAGCTCCATTTCCACTGAAATTCGCTTCCTCTGCTCCATTCTCTGCCTAGGCCAAAGATAAATTCCCAAAATCCCAAATCCCAACAGGAAAAATTCCCAAATCCCAAGCGAAGCCCCGCCCTCATTCCATGATTTTCAATTTAATAATGAATTTCATCTGCCTTAAAACTCAGAAATTCCATTTTACCTCCACTTTTCCTTCCTTTTCCCGGGATTTTTGAACTCGCCTTTGGGAAGCAGCAGAAGCAATCAGCGGCTCTGCTAATTAGCATCGGGTTTTGCATAATTAAATATTAATTAGGGCAGCACGTGGCAAAAGAGAAGCGTGGCAGGTGCCAGGGATGAGCATTTTGGAAGGGAAAAATGCGGATTTGAATAATTTTGCCTGGAATTTCATCTTCCCGCTGGGATTGAAAGCTTCCCTGCTTTCCTTTGCAAGTGAAAGGAGCTCAGGGAAATTTATTTGGGATATTCAAATGATCCCTAACCATAATAATAATAATGATAATCCCAAAAATCTCAGGGAAATAATGGGATAAATCCTCGAGGAGTTTGAGGAAAAAGAGATTTTAAAGAGTGAATAAATGGAAAATCCCTGTGGAATTACGAGCAGTTTCCCCTCCCTTTCCCTTTGTTTTTCCCTTTCCCTGATCTTTCAAATTCCCAGATTTTTATTTGGGATTTTCAAATGATCCCAGGAAAATAACGGGATAAATCCTCAAGGGGTTTAAGGAAAAAAGAATGAAAAAAAAAAAAGGAAATCCCTCTGGAATTCCGAGCAGTTCTCCCTCCTCTTCCCTGTGGTTTTCCTTTTCCCTGATCCTTCAAATTCCCAGATTTTTATTTAGGATATTCAAATGATTCCTGGGAAATAATGGGATAAATCCTCAAGGTGTTTGAGGAAAAAAGAATGAATAAATTGGAAAATCCTTCTGGAATTCCTTTTCCCTGTGGTTTTCCTTTTCCCTGATCCTTCAAATTCCCAGATTTTTTATATGGGATTTTCAAACGACCCAGGGAAAATAATGGGATAAATCCTTGAGGGGTTTGAGGAAAAAAATGAAAAAAAAAAAAAGAAAAATCCCTCTGGAATTCCGAGCAGTTTTCCCTCCCTTTTCCTTTTTTTTTTCCTTTTCCCTGATCCTTCAAATTCCAGATTTTTATGTGGGATTTTCAAACGATCCAGGGAAATAACAGGATAAATCCTCGAGGGGTTTAAGGAAAAAAGAATGAAAAAATGGGAAAATCCCTCTGGAATTCTGATTCAATCTCGTGGGTTTTCCTGTGACCGCGGATCGATCCCAGAAATGCCCAGAACATCCGGCTCCATCCCAAAAAAAAAGCATTCCCAGAAAAGCTCGGGAAGCAGGTGCTGCCTGAGCCCGCCAGGAGGGGAGGTGGAAAACAAAAAAAACCAAAAAAGAAATTGGGAATTTTCAACTCCAATCGGCCTGGAGGGGGATCCAAACCCCCAAAAAAAATGGGGATCCCAAAAACGGGGAGGGATTTTTGGCTCCTTCCCGATGCCGAAATTCCAGGGATTCAGGAGTTAACTCCGTGCCTGCGCCTTTTATTTGCCTTGGATTTGCCCCAGGTTTGAGTCACGGAGTTCAAACAGAAGGAAAAAAATCCAACCAAAAAACCCCCAGCGCTTTGTGTTTCGTATCCCAGACATCCCTGGGAAAGGAGAATTTTGGGAATGACGAGGGCGCCTCTTGGTTTTATCCCAAAAAACCCCCAGGAGGCGTCCAGAGCATGAAATAATCCCGATTTTCAGGGGCTGGAGTTGATAAATGAGGGCAAAATCCGGATTTAAGGGCTGGAGGTGGGAGCGGGGTTTTTATAGGATCAGCTCCCGGAGGAACGCCAGGAATGCGGGGTGGGAGCAGAGAGAAAAAGAGAGAAAAATCCGGATTTTTCCCTCTGAAACAGCAGGAAAAGAGTGAAAAATCCGGATTTTTCCCTTTGAAAGAGATTAGAAAAAGAGTGAAAAAATTCCAGATTTCCCCCCCCCACAAAAGACAGCAGAAAAAGAGAGAAAAATCCGGATTTTTTCCCTCTGAAACAGCAGGAAAAGAGAGAAAAATCCGGATTTTTCCCCTATGAAACAGCAGAAAAAGAGAGAAAAATCTGGATTTTTTCCCTCTGAAGCAGCAGGAAAAGAGAGAAAAATCCGGATTTTTTCCCTCTGAAACAGCAGAAAAAGAGAGAAAAATCCGGATTTTTCCCTCTGAAACAGCAGGAAAAGAGAGAAAAATCCGGATTTTTCCCTTTGAAAGAGATTAGAAAAAGAGTGAAAAAATTCCAGATTTTTCCCCCCGAAAGACAGCAGAAAAAGAGAGAAAAGTCTGGATTTTTTTTCCCACTAAAACAGCAGAAAAACAGAGAAAAATCCGGATTTTTCCCCCTCTGAAACAGCAGGAAAAGAGAGAAAAATCCGGATTTTTTCCCTCTGAAACAGCAGAAAAAGAGAGAAAAATCCGGATTTTTTCCCTCTGAAACAGCAGGAAAAGAGAGAAAAATCCGGATTTTTTCCCTCTGAAACAGCAGGAAAAGAGAGAAAAATCCGGATTTTTCCCTTTGAAAGAGATTAGAAAAAGAGTGAAAAAATTCCAGATTTTTCCCCCCGAAAGACAGCAGAAAAAGAGAGAAAAGTCTGGATTTTTTTTCCCACTAAAACAGCAGAAAAACAGAGAAAAATCCGGATTTTTTCCTCTGAATGAGAGAAGAAAAAGAGAGAAAAATTCTGATTTTTTTTGCCCTTTGAAACAGCGCAGAAAACAGAGAAAAATTCTGATTTTTTTCCTCTGAAACAGCAGAAAAATAGAGAAAAAATCGGATTTTTTACCTCTGAAACAGCAGAAAAACAGAGAAAAATCTGGATTCTTTCCTCTGAATGAGAGCAGAAAAATAGAGAAAAATTCTGATTTTCCCCTTTGAAACAGCTCAGAAAACAGAGAAAAATCCGGATTTTTCCCCCCATTTTTCCTGTGAAACAGAGCAGAAAAACAGAGAAACATCCGGGGTTTTTTTCCTCTAAAAGAGAGCAGAAAAATAGAGAAAAATCCAGATTTTTTGCCCTTGTTCCTCTGAAACAGAGAAGAAAAATTCAGACTTTCCCTCTGAAAGAGAGCCGAAAAATAGAGAAAAATCCGGATTTTCCCCCCAGTTTTTCCTGTGAAACAGAGCAGAAAAACAGAGAAACATCCGGATTTTTTCCCTCTGAAAAAGAGCAGAAAAGTAGAGAAAAATCCAATTTTTTTGCCCTTTTACCCCTGAAAGAGAGCAGAAAAAGAGAGAAAAATCCGGATTTCCCCTTGCCTGTGGCATTTCCATGGAAACCAAGGCCAGGGCTGCTCCCGGGATTCGGGGCTTTGGGCAGTTCAGGGATTTTTGGGGATGATTTTAGGGATTTTAGGAGGATTTTGTGGATTTCTGGGATGGTTTTAGGGATTTTTGGATGATTTTCGGGGATTTTTTTTTTTTTTAGGGATCTTTGGAGGATTTTAGGGATTTTTTTGAGGATTTTAGGAAACTTCTGGGGGATTCTAGGGATTTTTGGGATGATTTTAGGGATTTGGGGAGGATTTTAGGGATTTTTTTAAATAATTTTAAGGATTTTAGGGAACCTCTGGAGGATTTTAGGGAACTTGGAGGATTTTAGGGAGCCTCTGCATGATTTCAGGGATTTTTTTGGATTATTTTAGTCAATTTTGGAGGATTTTAGGGACTTCTGGATGATTTTAGGGACTTCTGGATGATTTTAGGGATATTCAATGCTGCCAGACCTCAGAATAATTATTATTAATATTTATTATTATTATTATTTTGCGTCCCTGGGCTTTCAGCCCTCTTAGCAAAGGCTGCACTCCAAGC
The DNA here is from genome assembly GCF_031753505.1 of Anomalospiza imberbis. Classification (NCBI taxonomy): domain Eukaryota; kingdom Metazoa; phylum Chordata; class Aves; order Passeriformes; family Viduidae; genus Anomalospiza; species Anomalospiza imberbis. Next base: position 6,700,829 of record NC_089703.1, read on the forward strand.
AATCCCAAAAATCCAAGATTTCAATAAAATTCCCTCCCTCCAGCCACATTTTAAGAAAGATTCCCACTTTTTTTCTGGCTCTGCAGGAAGAGCAGGGATTTGGGATTGTTCCAGCTTCCCAAGGTGGAAATCCCTGATTTTCCACCTGCTCTGGGATCCCTCGGAGTGGCAAAATCCAGGAATATTCCAGGAATATTCCAGGAATATTCCAGCATCCCAAGCTCCCTACAAAACACCCGAGATGCGATCCCAGACAACACCAACCACAACGCATCCCCGGCATTCCAAAAACTGGGGAAGGACGTGATTTATCCTTTTATTTTCCAGTGGGAATTCCCTTCCTGCCTCTCAAACTGCATCCATGGCTGGGAATTTCCAGGAATCACCAGAAAATTGGGAAAGGCCACGTTGTCCTAACCAATACCTCAAGAAGTTCCCCTCATTCGCCTCAAAATCCAGGATTTTTTTATCCTTTTTGTCCCTAAATGCTCTAAAAAAAATAAAAAAATTCCCAATCCAAGAATCCCTCAGGAAAAGAAGGAATCCTTCCTTAGGAGAGGATAAAGTCCAACACTTACTTGTGGCGCCCGGTCCTGTTTGTCCTTTAAACTCCAAGAAAACCCAGGAGAAGAGGCCAAATGCGGATCCCAAAAGGAGAAAAAGAAGGGAAAGGAGGTGGGAATGGGAGCTGCCGATGGAATTTGGGATTTCTTCCTGCTCTGTTATCTCCAGGGAACGCTGGTGGAAATCTTTGCCTGGTACAGTCGGAGCCTCCGCTTCACAGGCCAGGAATTTTTACTTTGAATAATTTTTAACTTCGGCTCCCGGCGAGGAAAACGCTCCAAGGCTCTGCTTGGTTGGGTTTGTTATTTATTTCGTGGGAGAGGATTTTTTTTTTTTACTGAGAGGGGAAATGGGGGAAATTCTCATTTTTTCCCCATCATTTCCCGGCTTCCAGGGGTGGAGGGGATGAGGGGAAAGGATTGGAACGATTTTCCTGGAAAAATGAGGAGATAACAGAGCTGGGAGAGTGGATCTTCAGGAACTTTAATCCTCTGAGCTCAGTTTGTTTTCTGCTTTGTTTTAAAATAGAAATCATTTCCCTGGCCTGTGGCTGAAGCAGCGCAGTTCCCTCAGGAGGGCTGGAACAAAAGTAATTCACAATTGTGATCACTGGAATTGGTAAAAACACCAATTTATTGTTATTTTTATTCTTTTTACCTCACTGAGGGTTGAAATTCAGATATATTCCCCTCACAAACTGGGAGAATTCACCTCAAAACACAAAGGAAATTCGAAAAACGCGAGGCCAAGAAAAAGGGCCCAAATCCCCTCAGGGCTGGAACAAAAGCAATTAACAATTCTGATCACTGAAATTGGTAAAAACAACAATTTATTGCTATTTTCACCATTTTTACCTCTTAGAGGACTGAAATTCCCCTCACAAACTGGGAGAATTCACCTTAAAACACAAAGGAAATATTGAAAAATCCAGGCCAAGGAAAAAGGCCCAAATCCCCTCAGAAGGGCTGGAACAAAAGTAATTCACAAATCTGACCATCAAAATTGGAAAAAATAACAATTTACTGTTACTTTTATTATTTTTACCTCTTGGAGGACTGAAATTCTCCTCACAAACTGGGAGAATTCACCTCAAAACAAAAAGGAAATTGTAAAAATCCAGGCCAAGGAAAAAGGCCCAAATCCCCTCAGAAGGGCTGCAACAAAAGTAATTCACAAATGTGACCATCAAAATTGGAAAAAATAACAATTTACTGTTATTTTTATTTTTTTTACCTCTTTGAGGGTTGAAATTCAGACACATTCCCCTCACAAACTGGGAGAATTCACCTCAAAACAAAAAGGAAATTGTAAAAATCCAGGCCAAGGAAAAAGGCCCAAATCCCCTCGGAAGGGCTGGAACAAGAGTAATTCACAAATCTGACCATCAAAATTGGAAAAAAATAACAATTTACTGTTACTTTTATTATTTTTACCTCTTGGAGGACTGAAATTCCTCTGACAATCTGAGAGAATTCACCTCAAAACAAAAAGGAAATTGTAAAAATCCAGGCCAAGGAAAATGGCCCAAATCCCCTCAGAAGGGCTGAAACAAGAGTAATTCACAAATCTGACCATCAAAATTGGAAAAAAATAACAATTTACTGTTACTTTTATTATTTTTACCTCTTGGAGGACTGAAATTCCTCTGACAATCTGAGAGAATTCACCTCAAAACAAAAAGGAAATTGTAAAAATCCAGGCCAAGGAAAATGGCCCAAATGCCCTCAGAAGGGCTGAAACAAAAGTAATTCACAAATGTGACCATCAAAATTGGAAAAAAATAACAATTTACTGTTACTTTTATTATTTTTACCTCTTAGAGGACTGAAATTCCCCTCACAAACTGGGAGAATTCACCTCAAAACAAAAAGGAAATTGTAAAAATCCAGGCCAAGGAAAAAGGCCCAAATCCCCTCGGAAGGGCTGAAAGAAAAATAATTCACAATTCTGATCACTGAAATTGGTAAAAACAACAATTTATTGCTATTTTCACCATTTTTGCCTCTTTGAGGACTGAAATTCAGGAACATTCCCCTCACAAACTGGGAGAATTCACCTCAAAACACAAAGGAAATATTGAAAAATCCAGACCAAGGAAAAAGGCGCAAATGCCCTCAGCTCCGCGAGGAAGTCAAAAAAAGCAGGAAAATTGGGCTCAGACCCCAAACTGCACCCAGACTCCTCAAAAAACAACTTTTAAACCAACGGCGGTGGAAATAACCCAGCGTAAAGTGATTTTTCCCAGTGTTTCTGCAGCTGGGAAATTGAGGGAGGAGCTGGAACAAAGGCCAGCAGGAAAACGGGGCTGGGTGATTTCTGTGGGGCTTTTCCAGGGTTCTGTTCTCTGAGCAATCCCAGGGCTCATTCCATGAAAAAATTGGATTTCTAAGGGATGTTTTCCTCCTGGGGTGAGGAATCCTGAGCAAAACCCCCCCAAAAAATCCAAATATCCCATCCAAAGCTTGAAGAATCTCTGCCCCATCCCCATTTTTCACCCTCAAGCTCCCTCCTGGATGAGAAATTGATTTATTGTGTTTATTCCCACCCCAAATCCCAGGAGAAAATCTTTTTTTTTTGTTGTTTTTTTTTTTTATTTGGGCTGGCAGTGCCAGCTGAGCCCCACCACAAATATCCCGGTGTTTTTATGGTGTTTGTCCTTGTTAAAGTTAAATTTATCTTTTTTTTTTTTTTTTTTTTCCCCTCTCAGCACCTGCCCTTTTCCACCCTGGGAGCTGCCGAGCACCTGCACAATTAAAGCTTCATTAAAACCGACTTTTTTAATTGCCTCTGCGTCGTTGGAGCAGGAAAAACAGCTGGAAAAAACCTTGGCTATGGGGAGGAAGCAGCAAAAATGCCATGTTTTCTCCTCGGTTTTACTGGTTTATTTTTATTATTTTGTATACTCGCCGTGGTGAACGTGGAATTCACCAAGTTGGGAGCGTCCGCCCTCAATAATGAACTGGAAATAGAGAATAAATAAGGATATTCCAGAGAAAAAGGGAAGAATAATAATAAATAAAATATAATAATCATCATCATCACCATCGGGATAGTCCAGAGAAAAAGGGAAGAATAATAATAAATAAAATATAATAATCATCATCATCACCATCGGGATAGTCCAGAGAAAATGGGAAGAATAATAATAAATAAAATATAATCATCATCATCATCACCATCGGGATATTCCAGAGAAAAAGGGAAGAATAATAATAAATAAAATATAATAATCATCATCACCATCAGGATATTCCAGAGAAAATGGGTTGAAGAAGAATAATAAATAAGGAATAATAAATAAGGAATAATAAATAAAATTTAATAAATAATAATAAGTATATTCCAGATAAAATGGAATAATAATAATAATAAATAAAATGGAGTAATAATGATATTCCAGAGAAAAACATAATAATAATAATAATAATAATAATATTCTAGAGAAAAAGGGAAGAAGAATAAAAAATAAGGAATAATAATAAACATAATAAATAATAACAATAATAGCCCAGATTAAAAGGAAATAATAATAATAAATAAATATATAACAATAACAATAATAATAATAATAATAATCAGGATATTCCAGAAAAAAAGGAAATATCCCCTCAAAATACAAATTATCACTTTCAACACTGATTCAGAGTTTTGTAATAAATTAAAGATACTTTTGTAATAAATTAAAGATACGTTTGTAGTAAATTAAAGCTATTTTAAAGGGTTTTTTAAGCCTTGGGGAAGCTTTCTTCTAATCCCAGGAAGTTTTTGGAGCTGGATTTGTCCTGGCCGAGCCAAGAGCCCCAGCAGAGCTCGGCTTTCCGGGGGATCCATAAAATCGGGATTTTTTATCCGCGCTGGCAACGCCCCGCGAACGTTGGGAGCTTATCGGAGCAGATAAGAGAGCGGAGCTTGGGCTCGGCTCACTAAAGCCCGGCCTAGGGCACTTAACGAACCGGCTTTTCCCAGGGATGAGCAGCTCCCGAGCATTCCCGGGAAATGCGCGGGAAAAGCTCCGTTCCCTGGGCCAAAATCCGGGATTCTGATCCGGGGGCAAAATCCTGGGATTCTGATCCAGGGCCAAGATCCTGGGATGCTGATCCAGGGCCAAGATCCTGGGATGCTGATCCAGGGCCAAAATCCTGGGATTCTGATCCAGGGCCAAGATCCTGGGATGCTGATCCAGGCCCAAAATCCGGGATTCTGATCCAGGCCCAAAATCCTGGGATTCTGATCCAGGCCCAAAATCCTGGGATTGCTGATCCAGGCCCAAAATCCTGGGATGCTGATCCAGGCCCAAAATCCTGGGATTGCTGATCCAGGCCCAAAATCCTGGGATTGCTGATCCAGGGGCAAAATCCGGGATTCCGATCCAGGGGCAAAATCTGGGATTCTGATCCAGGGGCAAAATCCTGGATTGCTGATACAGGGGCAGAATCCTGGATTGCTGATCCAGGGCCAAAATTTTGGGGATTTCTGATCCAGGGGCAAAATCCTGGGATTGCTGATCCAGGGGCAAAATCCTGGGATTGCTGATCCAGGGGCAAAATCCTGGGATTGCTGATCCAGGGGCCAAAATTTTTGGGATTTGCTGATCTAGAGGCAAAATCCAGGGATTTCTGATCCAAAGGCAATTAACAAATTGGGTTTTCCCAAGGATTCTGTGGCATGAGCAGCTCCAGGGAGATTTCCCAGGAATTATTGGAAAATCTCAATTCCAACTCAGTTTCCCTGGGGCCAAAATCCCAGGATTTGCTGATCCAGGGGCAAAATCCCAGGATTTCTGATCCAAAGGCAATTAACAATTTGGTTTTTATCCAGGAATTCCACGGGATGAGGAGGTCCAGAAAGATTCACCTGTTCCTGGGAATTCTTGGAAAACTGCTCCCAGCTCAACTTCCCAGGGCCAAAATCCCAGGATTTGCTGATCCAGGGGCAAAAAGGCAAAAAATCCAAAGGCAAAATCCCGAATTTGCTGATCCAAAGGCAATGAATGACCTGGTTTCTTCCAGGATTCCGTGGGATGATTCAGGAGGATTCACCTGTTCCCAGGAATTATTGGAATTCTTGCTCCCAGCTCCACTTCCCGGGACTCTCCTTGCCTTCGACTCCCCCCAGTGGCCACAGCTCCAGGGATTTCCAAGGATGGAATGAAAAGAAATCCATGAAATCAACAAGAAATCTATGAAATAAATTTTTTTTTAAAGAAATAAATTTCATTGAATGGAATTAAAGGAAAGATGTGGAATTAAAAGGAAATCCGTGGAGTTGAAAAGGAATTAAAAGGAAATCCATGGAATTAAAAGGAAATTTCAAAGACATCAATGGAATTAAAAGGCAATCCAAAAGAAATCCATGGAATCAAAAGGAAATTCCAAAGAAATCCATGGAATTAGTGGGATTAAAAGGAAATCCATGAAATTCCAAAGAAATCCATGAAATTCCAAAGAAATTAATGTAATTCCAAAGAAATTCATGTAATTAAAAGGAAATCCATGAAATTCCAAAGAAATCCATGTAATTAAAAGGAAATCCATGAAATTCCAAGGAAATCCATGAAATTTAAAAGAAATCCATGGAATTAAAGGAAATCCATGAAATAAAAAAGAAATTCCAAGGAAATCCATGGAATTCCAAGGAAATCCAAAGGAAATCCATGGAATTAAAAGGAAACCCATGAAATTCAAAGAAATCCATGAAATTAAAAAAAAAAATCCATGGAATTAAAGGAAATCTGTGAAATAAAAAGAAATTCCAAAATCATCCATGGAATTCAAAGGAAATCCCAAAGAAATCCATGGAATTCAAAGGAAATCCCAAAGAAATCCATGGAATTCAAAGGAAATCCAAAAGAAATCCATGGAATTCCAAGGAAATCCATGGAATTAAAAGGAAATTCCAAAGAAATCAGCCCAAAATCCACAGTGGGAATGGCCTCGCTGGGACAGGGAATTGGGAATTGCAGTGGGAATTTCCCAGATCCCATCCCAGTGGGCACCAGGGAGGGAAAAAGGGAATTAAAGCCTGGCTTTACCTGCTCGATGTAAACATCTTAATTAAGCCCGTGCTAATTGCTCACTCCTAATTAAAGCTCTCCCAATTCCAGAGCCTCTGGAATTCAGGGATTTTCCACAAGGAAATTTCCCTGCTCAGCCCTCCCTGAGGGGCAGCACAGGCTTGGAATTTGATTTTTCCCAACATTTTTCCCCTGTTTTATTTTCTAATCAAAGCCCAAGAAAAAGCTGAAAAGCCAAAAAAGCAAAGTTTAAATCTCTTTATTTTGGCACTTTTACAAAGATACAAATCCAGGAAACGCTGGGGGGTTAAAACCGAGTTTAAAAGCAGAGTTTTGTTGGTTTGAACCCAAAGCAGAGCTTTGGGAAGGGAACTGGATGTGAAAAGGAAGGAGAAACCCAGAAAACTCAACATTAAACCCACAAAACCACAGCTCAACTCCAAGCCCAAACTGACTCCACAAAACCCAACCCCAAACCCACAAAACCCCAAGCCCAAACCCAACACTAAACCCATAAAACCAACACTAAACCCATAAAACCCAAGCCCAAAACTCAACACTGAAGCCACGAAACCAAACTAAACCCACAAAATTCAACCACAAAACCCCAAATTAAACCCAAACCTTAACCCCAACTCCACCAAACTCAATCACAAAGCCAAATCCACAAAACTCAACCCCAAAACCCAAAACTAAACCCATAAAACCAACACTAAACCCACAAAACCCAAACCCAAAACTGAACCCACAAAACTCAAACCCAGCACTTAAACCCATAAAACCAAAACTAAGCCCACAAAATTAAACCAGAGCCCCAGATTAAACCCCAACCTTAACCCCAGACCCAAAACTAAACCCCCAAACTCAACCCCATAAAACCCAAAAATAACCCACAAAACTCAACTCCAAAAGCCAAACCCACAAAACCCAACCTCAGCCCCAAACCCAAAATTAAGCCCCCAAACTCAACCCCATAAAACCCAAAATTAAACCCACAAAACTCAAACCCCAAATCCAAAACTAAACCCATAAAACCAAACCTTTGCCCCAAACCCCCAAAGCTCAACCCCAAAAACCCAAACCTGAACCCACAAAACCCAACCTCAGCCCCAAACCCAAAACTAAACCCATAAAACCAAACCTTGACCCCAAACCCAAAACTAAACCCATAAAACCAAACCTTAGCCCCAAACCCTCAAAGCTCAACCCCAAAAACCCAAACCTGAACCCACAAAACCCAACCTCAGCCCCAAACCCAAAACTAAACCCGTAAAACCAAACCTTAACCCCAAACCCAAAAATAACCCACAAACCTCAACCCCAAAACTAAACCCACAAAACCCAACCTCAGCCCCAAACCCAAAACTAAACCCCCAAAGCTCAGCCCCATAAAACCCAAAACTAAACCCACAAACCTCAACCCCAAACCTGAACCCACAAAACCCAACCTTAGCCCCAAACCCAAAATGAAACCCCCAAAGCTCAGCCCCATAAAACCCAAAACTAAACCCACAAAACTCAAACCCCAAACCCATAAAACCAACACTAAACCCACAAAACCCAACCCCAAACCCAACCCCAAACCCCACAAACTCAGCCAGGAGCTCACAGCGATGACAAAGCTGAACCACGCCCCAAAAGTGAGTAAAAACCTTGGGATTTTCACTTTTCTGGGTGAAAACTTTGGGATTTTCAATTTTCTGGGTAAAAACCTTGGGATTTTCACTTTTCTGGGTGAAAACTTTGGGATTTTCACGTTTTCTGGGTGAAAACTTTGGGATTTTCACGTTTTCTGGGTGAAAATCACTGAGAAAAACTCGATTTTAACCACACACAGAACTCAATTTTTACATTTTTAATGACACAAATCCCATTTTTAGATTTTTAATTCCACAAATCCCATTTTTAATGACACAAATCCCATTTTTAGATTTTTAATTCCACAAATCCCATTTTTAATGACACAAATCCCATTTTTAGACAACAATTAAAGCAAATCCCACACGAGAAGAGCCAGAAAAAGGAGCTGATCCTTCAATAAATTAAAATTTCAGCAATTAAGCAGGACAGGAATTAACACCCAGGAATTCCCAGCTCCAGAGCTGCAATTCCTTGGAATTATTTGCATAGTTCCTCCTTTTTTTTTTTAACTCTTTGGAATTCAGAAATTCCTCAGGAATTTGGAAAATCCTCAGGAATTCTGAATTCCAGGATAAAAATTTCCTACCGGGGAAGGGAAAAAAAAAAATCCCAGCAGCAGAAAATTGGAAATTATCAAAATTCCAAGTTGGAATCTCCCAAATCCGCCAAAAAAAAAAAAATAGGAATTTCAACTGGAATTCCTTGGCCAGGAGGAAAATAACTTTATCTTTCATAATAAAGAGGAAAAATTTGGAATTTTTTGGCACAGGAACCTCTCCAAGATTTGGATTTTATCCCTGAAAACTCCACCAGAATCTCGTTGGTTTTTATGGAGATAAAAGCAAATCCAGCTGCCCCAAAATTCCCAGAAAAAATGGGATTATTCCATGGGATAAATGGATTTCTTCCCATCCCAAATTCTCCTCTTGGAAGCTTTGAAGCCCAGGGCAAAGGAAATGTGGATTCTCCGGGTGGGAGGAGATCCAAGAGTTTTGTTCTCATTTTCCCATAAAAAAATTGGGGAAAAAAAGCTGGAATTCCAGGGGGACAGAGGAATTCCAGGGATTTGGGATGGATTTAGGATCCAGGAGGAAAAGCTGGAATTTCAGGGAGGGGACACTGAAATTCCAGGGATTTGGGATGGATTTGGGGTGGATTTAGGATCCAGGAGGAAAAGCTGGAATTCCAGGGGGTGACAGTGACTTTTCCATGGATTTGGGATGGATTTAGGATCCAGGAGGAAAAGCTGGAATTCCAGGGGGTGACAGTGACTTTTCCATGGATTTAGGACCCTCAGGCACAGATGGAAAAGCTGCAGGAGGGAAACCCAGCCAGGAATAAAGTCGTTTTCCAGCTATTTGGAATTCCCAGAATTCCTCAGGCAGGACCAAGATCCAGGGGAGAAGTTGAGGCTGGTGCCTGGAATTTGGGAATGCCTCTGGAGCTCAAATTCCAGGGATTTCCCAAAGCAAAAATCCCATTTTTCCACTGGCAGGAGTTGTCCCCATCCCTGTGGCTCATCCCAAAAATCCCCGAGTGGCCCAAAAGCAGGAATTCCCAAATCCAGCAGGAATGGATCATCCCCTGGAGAACACTGAATCCAAGGACTGAGCTGGAAAAATTCCCAACAAAATCCCAAGGTTTGGGATCAGGCCTGGATTGAGCACCAGGAGAGCGGGAAAACGCCCCCAGCGGCATCTGGGATTTCCTTCCAAAGGATTCTGCATCTTCATTATTGTAATAATTAATTATTCATAGTTAATCAGCATGATTAGCCAGCAGAATTAATTAGCATAATTAATTGCTGTCCCAGGTTAAAGCAGTGGCGCTTGAGAGGATCCCTTTGCCAAGTGTCCAGCCCGGAATGGAGCCACATCCCAAATCCCAGGATTTTGGATTTGGAAAATCCCAAGGAAACTCCCCCAGATTCCCACAGGATTCTCCCCCAACAGGAAAAATCCCCCGAATCCCTCAGGAATTCTCTCCAAACAGGGAAAATCCCCCAAATTCCTCAAGGATTCTCTTCACAAGTCCCCAAATCCCTCAGGAATTCTCCCCAAACAGGAGAAAATCTGTCAAATTCCTTGAGGATTCTCTCCAAACAGGAAAAATCCCCCAAATTCCTTAAGGATTCTCCCCAAACAGGAAAAAAACCCCAAATTCCTTAAGGATTCTCTCCACAAGTCCCCACACCCTCAAAAATTCTTCCCAAACACCAAAAATCCCCCAAATCCCTCAGGAATTCTCTTCAGACAGGGAAAATCCCCCAAATTTTTTAAGGATTCTCCCCAAACAGGAAAAATCCCCCAAATTCCTTAAGGATTCTCTCCAAAAAAGGAAAAAATCCCCCAAATCCCTCAGGAATTCTCCCCAAACAGGGAAAATCGCCCAAATTCCTTAAGGATTCTCTCCAGAAGTCCCCACACCCTCAGAAATTCTCCCCCAAACAGGAAAAAGTCCCCCAAATTCCTTAAGGATTCTCTCCAAACAGGGAAAAATCCCCCAAATCCATCAGGAACTCTCCCCCATACAGGAAAAAAATCCCCCAAATTCCTTAAGGATTCTCTCCAAACAGGGAAAAATCCCCCAAATCCATCAGGAACTCTCCCCCAAACAGGAAAATTCCCCCAAATTCCTTAAGGATTCTCTCCAAACAGGGAAAAATCCCCCAAATCCATCAGGAACTCTCCCCCAAACAGGAAAAAAATTCCCCAAATTCCTTAAGGATTCTCTCCAAACAGGGAAAAATCCCCCAAATCCATCAGGAACTCTCCCCCTAACAGGAAAAAAATCCCCCAAATTCCTTAAGGATTCTCTCCAAACGGAAAAATCCCCCAAATCCATCAGGAACTCTCCCCCAAACAGGAAAAAAATTCCCCCAAATTCCTTAAGGATTCTCTCCAAACAGGGAAAAATCCCCCAAATCCATCAGGAACTCTCCCCCAAACAGGAAAAAATCCCCCAAATTCCTTAAGGATTCTCTCCAAACGGAAAAATCCCCCAAATCCATCAGGAACTCTCCCCCAAACAGGAAAAAAATCCCCCAAATTCCTTAAGGATTCTCTCCAAACAGGGAAAAATCCCCCAAATCCATCAGGAACTCTCCCCCAAACAGGAAAAAATCCCCCAAATTCCTTAAGGATTCTCTCCAAACGGAAAAATCCCCCAAATCCATCAGGAACTCTCCCCCAAACAGGAAAAAATCCCCCAAATTCCTTAAGGATTCTCTCCAAACAGGGAAAAATCCCCCAAATCCATCAGGAACTCTCCCCCAAACAGGAAAAAAATTCCCCCAAATTCCTTAAGGATTCTCTCCAAACAGGGAAAAATCCCCCAAATCCCTCAGGAATTCTCCCCAAACAGGAAAAAATCCCCCAAATTCCTTAAGGATTCTCTCCAAAGAGGGAAAAATCCCCCAAATCCATCAGGAACTCTCCCCCAAACAGGAAAATTCCCCCAAATTCCTTAAGGATTCTCTCCAAACAGGGAAAAATCCCCCAAATCCATCAGGAACTCTCCCCCAAACAGGAAAAAAATTCCCCCAAATCCATCAGGAACTCTCCCCCAAACAGGAAAATTCCCCCAAATTCCTTAAGGATTCTCTCCAAACAGGAAAAACCCCCCAGATCCCGGCGGCGCCCCGGCGCCGGGGGCGAGCTTTGGCACAAACCCTGTGGGATTCCTGTGGGATCAGCAGCTTCCAGGGATTTCCTGGGCTCGGGAAGAGGGGCCAGGCTCTCGGGGCCGGGCTCACACGTTGCTGACCCGGCTGTCGGCGGGGCCGGGGCCGGCCGGGCCCAGCGAGCGCTCGCGGCGGACGTAGCGCGGCTTCCGCACTGCCGGGAGAAAACATCCCAAAAAAAAACCCTGGGAATGGGATCCCACAGGGAATTCCCAAAGAACACGCAGGTGGCATGTGGGGATTGGGGTGCAGAGGGTTTGGGGTTGGGTTTTGGGGCAGTGGGATTTGGGGTTGGGGATTTGGGTTTTAGCATGGCTTCCGCACTGCCGGGAGAAAACATCCCAAAAAAAAACCCTGGGAATGGGATCCCACAGGGAATTCCCAAAAAACACGGAGGTGGCATGTGGGGATTGGGGTGCAGAGGGTTTGGGGTTGGGTTTTGGGGCAGTGGGATTTGGGGTTGGGGATTTGGGTTTTAGCGCGGCTTCCGCACTGCCAGGACGAAACATCCCAAAAATCCCTGGGCATGGGATCCCAGAGGGAATTCCCAAAAAACACGGAGGTGGCATGTGGGGATTGGGGTGCAGAGGGTTTGGGGTTGGGTTTTGGGGCAGTGGGATTTGGGGTTGGGGATTTGGGTTTTAGCGCGGCTTCCGCACTGCCGGGAGAAAACATCCCAAAAAAAACCCTGGGGATGGGATCCCAGAGGGAATTCCCAAAGAACGGAGAGGGGGGAGGCGGGGATTGAGGAGCAGGGGGATTTGGGGTTGGGTTTTGGGGATTTAGGTTTGGGGTTGGATATTGTGGGTTTGGGATTTGGGTTTTAGCGCGGCTTCCACACTGCCAGGACGAAACATCCCCAAAATCCCTGGGAATGGGATCCCACAGGGAATTCCCAAAAAACACGGAGGTGGCATGTGGGGATTGGGGTGCAGAGGGTTTGGGGTTGGGGTTGAGTTTTGTGGGTCTAGGTTTGGGATTGGGATTTGGGTTTTAGCACGGCTTCCACACTGCCAGGACGAAACATCCCAAAAATCCCTGGGCATGGGATCCCAGAGGGAATTCCCAAAGAACAGGGAGGTGGCATGTGGGGATTGGGGTGCAGAGGGTTTGGGGTTGGGTTTTGGGGCAGTGGGATTTGGGGTTGGGGATTTGGGTTTTAGCACGGCTTCCTCACTGCCAGGACAAAACATCCCCAAAATCCCTGGGAATGGGATCCCACAGGGAATTCCCAAAGAACAGAGAGGGGGGAGGTGGGGATTGAGGAGCAGGAGGGTTTGGGGTTGGGTTTTGGGGATTTAGGTTTGGGGTTGGATATTGTGGGTTTGGGATTTGGGTTTTAGCGCGGCTTCCGCACTGCCAGGACGAAACATCCCAAAGATCCCTGGGAATGGGATCCCACAGGGAATTCCCAAAGGCAGGAGGAGGTGGGATGTGGGGACTGAGGTGCAGGAGGGTTTGGGGTTGGGTTTTGGGGGTTTAGGTTTGGGTTTTGGGGGGCTGGAGTTGTGTTTTGCGGTTTTTAACCCCAAACCCAATATTAACCCCACAAAACCCAACCCCAAACCCACAAAACCAAGCCTAAATCCCCAAAACCCAACCCTCCACACTAAACCCACTAAACCCAGCCCCAAACCAAAGCCACTAAACCCAACCCAAAACTAAACCCACTAAACCCAACCCAAAACTAAACCCACTAAACCCAACCCAAAACCCAAAACTAAACCCAATAAACCCAACCCAAAACTAAAGCCACTAAACCCAGCTCCAAACCCAAAACTAAACCCACTAAACACAACCCAAAACACAAAACTAAACCCACTAAACCCAACCCCAAAACTAAAGCCACTAAACCTAGCCCCAAACCCAAAACTAAACCCACTAAACCCAACCCAAAACGCAAAACTAAACCCACTAAACCCAACCCCAAAACTAAACCCACAAAACCCAACCCCAAAACTAAAGCCACTAAACCTAGCCCCAAACCCAAAACTAAACCCACTAAACCCAACCCAAAACGCAAAACTAAACCCACTAAACCCAACCCCAAAACTAAACCCACAAAACCCAACCCCAAACTAAACCCACTAAACCCAACCCCAAACTAAACCCACTAAACCCAACCCAAAACCCAAAACTAAACCCACTAAACCCAACCCCAAAACTAAAGCCACTAAACCCAGCTCCAAACCCAAAACTAAACCCACTAAACCCAACCCCAAACTAAAGCCAGCCCCAAACTAAAGCCAGCCCCAAAGCCCCTGATCCCAGCCCCCAGGCCACGCAGACCCCAGGAACGCATTTCCCACCAGAAATCCCATCAATATTTTGTCCTGCATGAATCAAGGCAAGAAATCCCATTAGAAAAATCAAATCCCGCTCCTTATCCCGGGAATTTTGGGGATTTTCTGCTGATTTTTTGCACATTCCAGGGGAAATCTCCTCACCTGAAGAAGCTGGAGGAGGGATCATGGATGCCTGTGGAACAGGAGAGGGAGAAGCTCAAAAAAAAAGCACTTTTTAAAGAGTTCTTCCTTTAAAAATTCAGGAATTTTAAAAATTCCAGCAATATTCATGTAAAAAAAGCACTTTTTAAACAGTTTTTCCTTTAAAAATCCAGGAATTTTTTTAAATTCCAATAATATCATTGTGGAAAAAAGCACTTTTAGAGTTTTTCCTTTAAAAATCCAGGAATTTTTTTAAATTCCAATAATATTGTGGAAAAAAGCACTTTTAGAGTTTTTCCTTTAAAAATCCAGGAATTTTTTAGAATTTCAGTAATATTCATGTGGGAAAAAAGCACTTTTTGAACAGTTTTTCCTTTAAAAATCCAGGAATTTTTTAGAATTTCAGTAATATTCATGTAAAAAAAGCACTTTTTTAACAGTTTTTCCTTTAAAAAAGTAGGAATTTTTTAGGATTCCTAAAATTTTCCGTGTTTACAGATTTCTTCCTTGACTTTTTTTCCATTTTTGTCCCAGTTTGGATCCAAAGAACCCCAAAATCTCTTGGGTTTCATTTCAGTCTCATGCGTCAATTAAGGAGTTGCTTAATGACGTCTCGATTTTGTTAATTGAAATGGAAATTCTCGTTAATTAAAATGGAAATTCTCGTTAATTAAAATGGAAATTCTTGTTAATTAAAATGGAAATTCTTGTTGATTTAATGTTCCCATAAAAGCAGAAGTCACTCACTGCTTCACTGGGCTGCAGAACAGATGCTAAAAGAGAAGAAAAAGAAATTCATTAACATTATTTTAATTAATTTGAAGGCTGGGAATGTTCATTTTCCAAAAACACAGCCACGGAGGGAATAATTTTCTTGTTGAAAATGGAATTTTGTCCCAAAATCCAACCCAAAGAGCCAAAAATCCCATCTGGAGAGTTGATTTGGTGTAGGACTCTCAAGACTGGAGAATTTATTGGCACAAAATGGGGAATTTCTCCATAAAATTGGGATTTCTGAGCTCAAAATGGGAATTTTCATCAGAAAATTGGGATTTATGAGCTCAAAATGGGAATTTTCACCAGAAAATTGGGATTTCTGAGCTCAAAATGGGAATTTTCACCACACAATTGGGAATTTTCACCACAAAATTGGGAATTCTGAGCTCAAAATGGGATTTTCTCCAGAAAATTGAGAATCTATGAGCTCAAAATGGGAATTTTCACCACACAATTGGGAATTTATGAGCTCAAAATGGGAATTTCTGAGCTCAAAATGGGAATTTTCACCACAAAATTGGGAATTTATGAGCTCAAAATGGGAATTTTCACCACAAAATTGGGATTTATGTGCTCAAAATGGGAATTTTCACCACAAAATTGGGAATTTATGAGCTCAAAATGGGAATTTTCTCCAGAAAATTGGGAATTTTCACCACAAAATTGGGATTTCTGAGCTCAAAATGGGAATTTTCACCACTAAATTGGGATTTCTGAGCTCAAAATGGGAATTTTCACCACAAAATTGGGATTTATGTGCTCAAAATGGGAATTTTCTCCAGAAAATTGGGATTTATGTGCTCAAAATGGGAATTTTCACCAGAAAATTGGGATTTATGAGCTGAAAATGGGAATTTTCATCAGAAAATTGGGATTTCTGAGCTCAAAATGGGAATTTTCTCCAGAAAATTGGGAATTTATGAGCTCAGAATGGGAATTTTCACCACAAAATTGGGATTTATGTGCTCAAAATGGGAATTTTCTCCACAAAATTGGGATTTATGAGCTCAAAATGGGAATTTTCTCCTCAAAATTGGGATTTATGAGCTCAAAATGGGAATTTTCACCACAAAATTGGGAATTTATGAGCTCAAAATGAGGATTTAGCAACCCAAAATGGGAATTTTCTCCACAAAATGGGAATTTGTGAGCTCAAAATGGGAATTATCTCCACAAAACTGGGGATTTTTTTCCCATACAATCAGGCATTTTTCCCACTAAATTGGGAATTTCTTCCCAAAATAGGGATTTAGCAGCCCAAAATGGAAATTTATGAGCTCAAAATGGGGGATTTTTTCCATAAAATCTGGGATTTTTCCCCACAAAATTGGGAATTTCTTCCCAAAATAGGGATTTAGCAGCCCAAAATGGGGATTTTTGAGCTCTAAATGAGAATTTTCACCACAAAATGAGAATTTATGAGCCCAGAACTTGGATTTTCACCACAGAATGCGAATTCAGGAGCCCAAAAATGGCAATTTTTCTCCACAAAATGGGGATTTATCAGCCCAAAATGGGCATTTTCAAGGAAAAATCCCCATTTCAACCAATCAGCAGAGCAAAGTTCATTAAGGAATGCATAATTAAAGGGTTTTTTTACCTTTGTTCCTTCTGTAGAAAATCTTTGGGAGTTTGTTGGCTCGTTTGAGGTAGAAGAAAGAAGCCACAGAAAGGATCAGGAATAAACTGAGGAAAAACGTCCCCAAAATCAGGGAAGCGGCGACTTCGGGGCCCCCTGGGAAAAAATGATCAAAAAACTCATTTTAACACCCTAAATCCCTTTTTTAACTCATAAAATCCATTTTAACCTCATTTTACCCCACAAAATCCCTTTTTTACCTCATTTTACCCAAAAAAATCCCTTTTTCAACCCACAAAATCCCTTTTTTACCTCATTTTACCCAAAAAAATCCCTTTTTCAACCCACAAAATCCCTTTTTTACCTCATTTTACCCCACAAAATCCCTTTTTTAACCCACAAAATCCCTTTTTTACCTCATTTTACCCAAAAAAATCCCTTTTTCAACCCACAAAATCCCTTTTTTACCTCATTTTAACCCACAAAATCCCCTTTTTTACCTCATTTTACCCCACAAAATCCCTTTTTTAACCCACAAAATCCCTTTTTTACCTCATTTTAACCCACAAAGTCCCTTTTTTAGCTCATTTTAACTCCCGAAATCGCTTTTAAACCCACAAAGTCCCTTTTTTACCTCATTTTAACCCACAAAATCCCTTTTTTACCCCACAAAATCCCTTTTTTAACCCACAAAATCCCTTTTTTACCTCATTTTAACCCACAAAACCCCTTTTTTAACCCACAAAATCCCTTTTTTACCTCATTTTAACCAACAAAGTCCCTTTTTTAGCTCATTTTAACTCCTGAAATCACCTTTAAACACACAAAATCCCCTTTTTACCTCATTTCAACTCCAAAATCCCTTTTTTACCTCATTTTAACTCCAAAATCCCTTTTTTACCGCACAAAATCCCTTTTTTACCGCATTCTAACACCCTAAATCCCCTT
Organism: Anomalospiza imberbis; assembly: GCF_031753505.1. Taxonomy (NCBI): domain Eukaryota; kingdom Metazoa; phylum Chordata; class Aves; order Passeriformes; family Viduidae; genus Anomalospiza; species Anomalospiza imberbis. The sequence continues at coordinate 6,718,480 of NC_089703.1, forward strand.
TTTACCTCACAAAATCCCGTTTTTGACTCATTTTAACTCCTTAAATCCCCTTTTACCCCACAAAATCCCTTTTTTTCCCTCATTCTAACTCCCTAAACCCCTTTTTCCCCACAAACTCCCTTTTTACCTCATTTTTCCCCACAAACCCCCTTTTTACCTCATTTTTCCCCACAAACCCCCTTTTCCCAAGCTGCATTTCTGGGGCGTTTCTGCAGTAATCAACGCCAAATCATTTATACTAATTATGACGATCAATTCAAATAAAAAATTCAAAAATCACAATATTTTCCTGCATTTCTGGGGCGTCTCTGCAGTAATCGATGCCAATTCATTTATACTAATTATGACAATTGATTCAAATAAAAAACCCAATAATCTCCATTTTCTGCTGCATTTCTGGGGCGTCTCTGCAGTAATCGACGCCAATTCATTTATGCTAATTATGACGATGGATTCCAATAAAAAATTCAAAAATCACAATATTTTCCTGCATTTCTGGGGCGTCTCTGCAGCAATCGATGCCAATTCATTTATACTAATTATGACAAGGAATTCAAATGAAAAACCCAATAATCTCCATTTTCTGCTGCATTTCTGGGGCGTCTCTGCAGTAATCGACGCCAATTCATTTATGCTAATTATGACAATGAATTCAAATGAAAAACCCAATAATCTCCATTTTCTGCTGCATTTCTGGGGCGTCTCTGCAGCAATCGACGCCAATTCATTTATGCTAATTATGACAATTAATTCAAATAAAAAATTCAAAAATCACAATATTTTCCTGCATTTCTGGGGCGTTTCTGCAGTAATCGACGCCAATTCATTTATGCTAATTATGACAATTAATTCAAATAAAAAACCCAATAATCTCCATTTTCTGCTGCATTTTTGGGGCGTTTCTGCAGTAATTGACGCCAACGAATTTATACTAATTATGACAATTAATTCAAATAAAAAACCCAATAATCTCCATTTTCTGCTGCATTTCTGGGGCGTCTCTGCAGCAATCGACGCCAACTCATTTATGCTAATTATGACGATGGATTCAAATAAAAAACCCAATAATCTCCATTTTCTGCTGCATTTCTGGGGCGTCTCTGCAGTAATCGACGCCAATTCATTTATGCTAATTATGACGATGGATTCAAATAAAAAATTCAAAAATCACAATATTTTCCTGCATTTCTGGGGCGTCTCTGCAGCAATCGACGCCAATGAATTTATGTTAATTATGACGATGGATTGCCGTTGGTTTCCGGCCTAAAGGAGGGAAGCGGTGAGGAACTCACGGCTCCGGCACTCGCTGGGGCCGCGGGCCAGGCTCTCATTCCTGCACCGGACGCAGCTGCTGCTCCCGTCCTCGTTCCACCTCCGGTAGCAGCCTGCAAAACCACAAACCCACGGGAGAACAGGCACGGACCAAGGCGATTCCCCATTCCCTGGCAATTCCCACATTTTAGAGGGGAAAAAAAAAAGAAGCAGAAATTCCATTTTTTGGGGGGGTGCAAACAGCACCGGATTGCACCTTGTCCATACTGAAGAGGTTTTATTCCCAAATTTTATCCCCAAAATTTTATTGCCAATGTTTATGCCCAAATTTCAAGCCCAAAATTTTATTCGCCAATTTCATCCCCAAAATTTATCCCCCGAAATTTTATCCCCCGAAATTTTATCCCCCGAAATTTTTTCCCCAAATTTTTTCCCCCAAAATGTATTCCCCAAAATTTTTATCCCCCATGCTTATCCCCAAAATTTTTATCCCCCACAAATTTTTCCCCAAAATTTATCTCCCAAAATTTTATTTCCCAAATTTTATCCCCCGATATTTTTCCCCAAAATTTTTACCCCCCCAAATTTTATCCCAAAATTTATCCCCAAAATTTTATCCCCCGAAATTTTTTCCCCAAATTTTTTCCCCCAAAATGTATTCCCCAAAATTTTTATCCCCAATGCTTATCCCCAAAATTTTTATCCCAAAATTTTTATCCCCCACAATTTTTTCCCCAAAATTTATCCCCCAAAATTTTATTTCCCAAATTTTATCCCCCGATATTTTTCCCCAAAATTTTTACCCCCCCAATTTTTATCCCCAAAATTTATCCCAAAATTTTATTCCCCAAATTTTATCCCCCGAAATTTTTATCCCCCGAAATTTTTATCCCCAGGAAAAATAAAACTTTCCCAAAGGGAAAAAGGAGAAGGAATTATGAGGAAATATTAATTAATTCATTAATTTGCACACCCAAACTGCTGGATTTTGGTGTTCAAGTCCAGAAAATCTGGGGATTTTTTACTCCCTGGATTTCTCCAAGGCCCCAGTGATCATCCCAGAAAAATTAATTTTTCCAAAGGAATAAAGGGGGAAAAAATTAAAAGGGAATAACAAAAATTTGGGAATTTTTCATCCCTGGAATTCTGAAAGGCCCAGTGATTATCCCAGAAAAATAAAACTTTCCAAAGGGAAATAGGTGGAATAAATTCAACGGGAATAACAAAAATTTAGGAATTTTTCATCCCTGGAATTCTGAAAGGCCCCAGTGATTATCCCAGAAAAATCAAATTTTCCAAAGGGAAAAAGGGGAAAAAATTAAAAAGGAATAACAAGAATTTGGGAACTTTTTATCCCTGGAATTCTTCCGCTGTTTATCCCAGAAAAAGAAAACTTTCCAAAGGGAAAAAGGTGGAATAAATTCAACGGGAATAACAAGAATTTGGGAATTTTTCATCTCTGGAATTCTGAAAGGCCCCAGTCATTATCCCAGAAAAATCAAATTTTCCAAAGGGAAAAGGGGAGGAAATATTCCACGGGAATAACAAGAATTTGGGAATTTTTTATCCCTGGAATTCTGAAAGGCCCCAGCGATTATCCCAGAAAAATCAAATTTTCCCAAGGGAAAAGGGAGGAAATATTCAATGGGAATAACAAGAATTTGGGAACTTTTATCCCTGGGATTCTGAAGGGCCCCGTGATTATCCCAGAAAAATCAAACTTTCCAAAGGGAAAAAGGTGGAATAAATTCAACGGGAATAACAAGAATTTGGGCATTTTTCATCCCTGGAATTCTGAAGGGCCCCGTGATTATCCCAGAAAAATCAAATTTTCCCAAGGGCAAAGGGAGGAAATATTCCACGGGAATAACAAGAATTTGGGAACTTTTATCCCTGGGATTCTGAAAGGCCCCGTGATTATCCCAGAAAAATCAAACTTTCCAAAGGGAAAAAGGGGAAAAAAATTAAAAAGGAATAACAAGAATTTGGGAATTTTTCATCCCTGGAATTCTGAAAGGCCCCGTGATTATCCCAGAAAAAATCAAATTTTCCCAAGGGCAAAGGGAGGAAATATTCCACGGGAATAACAAGAATTTGGGAACTTTTTATCCCTGGAATTCTGAAAGGCCCCAGCGATTATCCCAGAAAAATAAAACTTTCCAAAGGGAAATAGGTGGAATAAATTGAACGGGAATAACAAGAATTTGGGCATTTTTCATCCCTGGAATTCTGAAAGGCCCCAGCGATTATCCCAGAAAAATCAAATTTTCCCAAGGGAAAAGGGAGGAAATATTCAACGGGAATAACAAGAATTTGGGAATTTTTTATCCCTGGAATTCCTCCACTGTTTATCCCAGAAAAATCAAATTTTCCAAAGGGAAAAGGGAAGGAAAAATTAAAAGGGAATAACAAGAATTTGGGAATTTTTCATCCCTGGAATTCCTCCACTGTTTATCCCAGAAAACTTTCCAAAGGGAAAAAGGTGGAATAAATTCAATGGGAATAACAAGAATTTGGGAATTTTTTATCCCTGGAATTCCTCCACTGTTTATCCCAGAAAACTTTCCAAAGGGAAAAAGGTGGAATAAATTCAATGGGAATAACAAGAGTTTGGGTATTTTTTATCCTTGGAATTCTTCCGCTGTTTATCCCAGAAAAATAAAACTTTCCAAAGGGAAAAAGGTGGAATAAATTGAACGGGAATAACAAGAATTTGGGCATTTTTCATCCCTGGAATTCTGAAAGGCCCCAGCGATTATCCCAGAAAAATCAAATTTTCCCATGGGAAAAGGGAGGAAATATTCAATGGGAATAACAAGAGTTTGGGAAATTTTTATCCCTGGAATTCTTCTGCTGTTTATCCCAGAAAAATCAAATTTTCCCAAGGGAAAAGGGGAGGAAAATTAAAAGGGAATAACAAAAATTTGGGCATTTTTTATCCCTGGAATTCTTCCGCTGTTTATCCCAGAAAAATAAAACTTTCCAAAGGGAAAAAGGTGGAATAAATTGAACGGGAATAACAAGAATTTGGGCATTTTTCATCCCTGGAATTCTGAAAGGCCCCAGTGATTATCCCAGAAAAATCAAATTTTCCCAAGGGCAAAGGGAGGAAATATTCCACGGGAATAACAAGAATTTGGGAACTTTTTATCCCTGGAATTCTGAAAGGCCCCAGTGATTATCCCAGAAAAATCAAATTTTCCCAAGGGAAAAGGGGAGGAAATATTCAACGGGAATAACAAGAATTTGGGAACTTTTATCCCTGGGATTCTGAAGGGCCCCGTGATTATCCCAGAAAAATCAAACTTTCCAAAGGGAAAAAGGTGGAATAAATTGAACGGGAATAACAAGAATTTGGGCATTTTTCATCCCTGGAATTCTGAAAGGCCCCGTGATTATCCCAGAAAAATCAAATTTTCCCAAGGGCAAAGGGAGGAAATATTCCACGGGAATAACAAGAATTTGGGCATTTTTTATCCCTGGAATTCCTCCACTGTTTATCCCAGAAAAATCAAACTTTCCAAAGGGAAAAAGGGGAAAAAATTAAAAGGGAATAACAAAAATTTGGGAATTTTTCATCCCTGGAATTCTGAAAGGCCCCGTGATTATCCCAGAAAAAATCAAATTTTCCCAAGGGCAAAGGGAGGAAATATTCCACGGGAATAACAAGAATTTGGGCATTTTTCATCCCTGGAATTCTGAAAGGCCCCAGTCATTATCCCAGAAAAATCAAATTTTCCAAAGGGAAAAGGGGAGGAAATATTCAACGGGAATAACAAGAATTTGGGAACTTTTATCCCTGGGATTCTGAAGGGCCCCGTGATTATCCCAGAAAAATCAAACTTTCCAAAGGGAAAAAGGTGGAATAAATTGAACGGGAATAACAAGAATTTGGGCATTTTTCATCCCTGGAATTCTGAAAGGCCCCAGCGATTATCCCAGAAAAATCAAATTTTCCCAAGGGCAAAGGGAGGAAATATTCAACGGGAATAACAAGAATTTGGGAACTTTTTATCCCTGGAATTCTGAAAGGCCCCAGTGATTATCCCAGAAAAATAAAACTTTCCAAAGGGAAATAGGTGGAATAAATTCAATGGGAATAACAAGAATTTGGGAATTTTTCATCCCTGGAATTCTGAAAGGCCCCAGTGATTATCCCAGAAAAATCAAATTTTCCAAAGGGAAAAAGGGGAAAAAATTAAAAAGGAATAACAAGAATTTGGGAACTTTTTATCCCTGGAATTCCTCCACTGTTTATCCCAGAAAAATCAAATTTTCCAAAGGGAAAAAGGTGGAATAAATTCAACGGGAATAACAAGAATTTGGGCATTTTTCATCCCTGGAATTCTGAAAGGCCCCAGCGATTATCCCAGAAAAATCAAATTTTCCCAAGGGCAAAGGGAGGAAGTATTCCACGGGAATAACAAGACTTTTGCCCTTTTTCTCCCGGAGCTGTCCGCGGCTTTCCCTGGATTTGTCCCCAGTCCGTCCGCACCTGGGCTGCAGTGCTGGCCGAGCGGGCAGGAGCTGTTGGCGTCCAGCGTTTCCACGCAGCACTGCGCCTGCGGCACCTGCGCAGAGACATTCCCAGGGCAGCGCCGCTTCTCCGTCGGGGAAACAGCAACAAACACCAAGAGAACCTCACATCCCCCAAAATTCACAATAATTCACCTAACACCACGGCAGCTTTTGCCAGAAAGGACAAAACTTGGGTATTTTTAGTTTTATTTTAGAAATCCATCTGTATTTTTATAAATCCATTTTATTTTTAGAAATCCGTTCTTATTTTTAATTTAGATATAGATTTTCTTTTTTAAAAATCTATTTTATTTTTCTTTTATGGAGCCATTTTGCTTTTATTTTCTAAATAAAAATACAGAAGATTTCGGATAAAAAATAAAAGTAAAATGAAAAAAAAATTAGTCATAATAAAAAAGGAAATATCAAAGGAAATATCAAAGGAAATATAAAAGGAAATATAAAAGGAAATAAATATAAAAGGAAATATAAAAGGCAATATAAAAGGAAATATAAAAGGAAATATAAAAGGAAATAAATAATGAAATAAATAAATAAATAAATAATGAAATAAATAATGAAATAAATAAATAAATAAATAATGAAATAAATAATGAAATAAATAAATAAATAAATAATGAAATAAATAAAGAAATAAATAATAATGAAATAAATAATGAAATAAATAATGAAATAAACAAAAAATGAAATAAATAAATAAAGAAATAAATAAAAAATGAAATAAATAAAAAATGAAATAAAAAAAAGAAATTTAAAATGAAATTAAATAAAAAATAAGAACAAACAATAAGAACAAACAATAAGAACAAACAATAAGAACAAACAATAAGAACAAACAATAAGAACAAACAATAATAATAAAAAATAAGAATAAACAATAAGAATAAACAATAAGAATAAACAATAAGAACAAACAATAAGAATAAAAAATAAGAATAAACAATAAGAATAAGCAATAAGAATAAACAATAAGAATAAAAAATAAGAATAAAAATAAGAATAAAAATAAAGTTAAATAAAATTTTAAAAAATAAAAAAATAAATATTAACTAAAATAAAAATAAAATAAAATAAAAATAAAATAAAAAATAAAATAGAAATTAAAATAAAATAAAATTCCTGGAGCACCCACCGAGTTTTCCATGGATTTTCCAGCAACCTCTGCCACGAGCCTGGTCAGGAGAAGCACAAAGGGCACCTCCATTCCCAGGAAAAACACGGATCTGGAGAAAATTTGGGAATAAACTCAAATTATTTACTCACGACACCGGAATTCTGCCGGCAAATATATATATTTAAAAAAAAAAAAAATATATATATATATAAAGCCTCTGCCTGAATTAGAAGATATTTTTCCCTCAGGATTTCCCAGCAGCACAGGAAAATGTTGGAATTCCCACAAGGATTTCACACCCTGGGAAGGAACAACAAATTTAGCATTTTCTGGACAAACACAACGTTTTGCTGTCTCCAAGGACGAGGTTTTACCTCATAAATTGAAATTTAGAGAGGAAAAAACTCCCCAAAACCTTCAGGAGACCGAGGATCCACCGCCCCTGAGGGAAGGAGGAGCTTTAAATTCCCTCCAAACCATCCCAAAATTGACAGATTCCCCACAAATTTCCCCAGGATCAAACACCCACAGCAAAATAAATTACCCCAAAAATCTGTTCTACATTTGGCAGCGTTTTCTTTGTGGATTTTGGGGAAAAAAAGAAAAAAAATATATATATAAAGCCTCTGTCTGAATTAGAAGATATTTTTCCCCCAGGATTTTCCGGCCAGCGCAGGAAAATGTTGGAATTAAAACAAGGATTTCACACCCTGGGAAAGAAAAACAACTTTTAGCATTTTCTGGACAAACACAATGTTTTGCTGTCTCCAAGGACGAGGTTTTACCTCATAAATTGAAATTTAGAGAGGAAAAAACTCCCCAAAACCTTCAGGAGACCGAGGATCCACCGCCCCTGAGGGGAGGGGGAGCTTTAAATTCCCTCCAAACCATCCCAAAATTGACAGATTCCCCACAAATTTCCTCAGGATCAAACACCCGCAGCAAAATAAATTACCCTAAAAATGTGTTCTACATTTGGCAGCGTTTTCTTTGTGGATTTTGGGGAAAAAAAAGAAAAAAAAATATATATAAAGCCTCCGCCTGAATTAGAAGATAATTTTCCCTCAGGATTTTCCGGCCGGTGCAGGAAAATGTTGGAATTCCCACAAGGATTTCACACCCTGGGAAGGAACAACAACTTTTAGCATTTTCTGGACAAACACAACGTTTTGTTGTCTCCAAGGACGAGGTTTTACCTCATAAATTGAAATTTAGAGAGGAAAAAAAATCCCCAAAACCTTCAGGAGACCGAGGATCCACCGCCCCTGAGGAGAGGGGGAGCTTTAAATTCCCTCCAAACCATCCCAGAATTGACAGATTCCCCACAAATTTCCTCAGGATCAAACACCCACAGCAAAATAAATTACCCTAAAAATCTGTTCTACATTTGGCAGCGTTTTCTTTGTGGATTTTGGGGAAAAAAAAGAAAAAAAAATATATATAAAGCCTCAGCCTGAATTAGAAGATATTTTTCCCTCAGGATTTTCCGGCCGGTGCAGGAAAATGTTGGAATTCCCACAAGGATTTCACACCCTGGGAAGGAACAACAACTTTTAGCATTTTCTGGACAAACACAACGTTTTGTTGTCTACAAGGACGAGGTTTTACCTCATAAATTGAAATTTAGAGAGGAAAAAAATCCCCAAAACCTTCAGGAGACCGAGGATCCACCGGCCCTGAGGGAAGGAGGAGCTTTAAATTCCCTCCAAACCATCCCAAAATTGACAGATTCCCCACAAATTCCCTCAGGATCAAACACCCACAGCAAAATAAATTACCCAAAAATCTGTTCTACATTTGGCAGCGTTTTCCCTGTGGATTTTGGGGAAAAAAAAGAAAAAAATATATATATAAAGCCTCCGCCTGAATTAGAAGATAATTTTCCCCCAGGATTTTCCAGACGGCGCAGGAAAATGTTGGAATTCCCACAAGGATTTCACACCCTGGGAAAGAAAAACAACTTTTAGCATTTTCTGGACAAACACAACGTTTTGTTGTCTCCAAGGACGAGGTTTTACCTCATAAATTGAAATTTAGAGAGGAAAAAAATCCCCAAAACCTTCAGGAGACCGAGGATCCACCGCCCCTGAGGAGAGGGGGAGCTTTAAATTCCCTCCAAACCATCCCAAAATTGACAGATTCCCCACAAATTTCCTCAGGATCAAACACTCACAGCAAAATAAATTACCCTAAAAATCTGTTCTACATTTGGCAGCGTTTTCCCTGTGGATTTTGGAGGGAAAAAATATATATAAATAAAAATATATATAAAGCCTCAGCCTGAATTAGAAGATATTTTTCCCTCAGGATTTTCCGGCCGGCGCAGGAAAATGTTGGAATTAAAACAAGGATTTCACACCCTGAGAAGGACAACAACTTTTAGCATTTTCTGGACAAACACAACGTTTTGTTGTCTCCAAGGATGAGGTTTTACCTCATAAATTGAAATTTAGAGAGGAAAAAAATCCCCAAAACCTTCAGGAGACCGAGGATCCACCGCCCCTGAGGGAAGGAGGAGCTTTAAATTCCCTCCAAACCATCCCAAAATTGACAGATTCCCCACAAATTCCCTCAGGATCAAACACCCGCAGCAAAATAAATTACCCAAAAATCTGTTCTACATTTGGCAGCGTTTTCCCTGTGGATTTTGGGGAAAAAAAAAAAAATATAAATATATATATAAAGCCTCAGCCTGAATTAGAAGATATTTTTCCCTCAGGATTTTCCAGCAGCACAGGAAAATGTTGGAATTCCCACAAGGATTTCACACCCTGGGAAGGAACAACAAATTTAGCATTTTCTGGACAAACACAATGTTTTGCTGTCTCCAAGGACGAGGTTTTACCTCATAAATTGAAATTTAGAGAGGAAAAACTCCCCAAAACCTTCAGGAGACCGAGGATCCACCGCCCCTGAGGGGAGGAGCTTTAAATTCCCTCCAAACCATCCCAAAATTGACAGATTCCCCACAAATTCCCTCAGGATCAAACACCCGCAGCAAAATAAATTACCCTAAAAATGTGTTCTACATTTGGCAGCGTTTTCCCTGTGGATTTTGGGGAAAAAAATATATATATATAAATATATATATAAAGCCTCAGCCTGAATTAGAAGATATTTTTCCCTCAGGATTTTCCGGCCGGTGCAGGAAAATGTTGGAATTCCCACAAGGATTTCACACCCTGGGAAGGAACAACAACTTTTAGCATTTTCTGGACAAACACAACGTTTTGTTGTCTCCAAGGACGAGGTTTTACCTCATAAATTGAAATTTAGAGAGGAAAAAAACTCCCCAAAACCTTCAGGAGACCGAGGATCCACCGGCCCTGCGGAGCAGTGAAGCGTGCGGGGAGGTTTGCCCGGGAAATTGGGAAGGAATTTTGCCCTGTGAGGGCCTGGGATGGAATTCCCAGGGAATTTGTGGCTGCCCCATCCCTGGCATTGTCCCAGGCCAGGCTGGAAAAACCTGGAATATTGGAAGGGACGAGCTTTAAACTCCCTGCATCCCAAAATTCTGTGCTACACAAATTTCCCCAGGACCAAACACCCACAGCAAAGTAAATTCCCCCAGAAATCTGTTCCATGTTTGGCAGGGTTTTCCCTTTGGATTTGGGAAAGAAAATATATATATATATATTTTAATGTGTATATATATATAAAAAGCCTCTGCCTGAATGAGAAGATATTAAATTATTAGCCACACCCAAAAGCTGCTGAATTCTGTAATTCTGAAGAGATAAAGCTGAGAGCAGAACCAGAGAGGGCTGGAAAAGCCGAAATGATAAAACTGAGGAGAAAAGTTGAAATTATAAAACTGACAGAAGGATGAAAGGGTTTGAAACGCTGAGAATTAAACATTTAAACATTAAACTCCGCCCGAATTGGAGGACAGAAAATCCCTGAGGACTGTCCTGCCAGCTCCTTGTGGGGAGGGCAGATTTTGGAATCCCGGCCAGGATTTCACCTTCGGAGCAAATCCCAAATCCCTGCCAGCTCGGATCCCCACGGGAATGAAACCCGGGAGGGAATTCTGCCTCTTGCTGCTTCTCAAAAGCAACACAACCAACTCAGGGCTTTCCTCCCACTCCTGCAGGCAAAATGCTTTCATTATCTCCACAGTTTCCTTTTTTTTTTTTTTTTTCCTGCTGCATTATCAGCATTTTTCTTGCTGAAAGTGTTGCTGGAGCTTGGGAATTACTTCAGCAGCTGGAAAAGGAGGGAAGTGGAGAGAAACTGTGCCTGAAATTCAGGTGGTTTCACAATTCCCTGGGTTTCAAACCACACCACAGCCAAAAGCTGCTCAATAAAATAAGTGATAAAGCTGAGAGCAGGACCAGAAAGGGCTGGAAAAGCCAACATGATAAATCCGAGGAGAAAAGCTGAAATAATGAATAATGAAAGGGTTTTAGACACTGAAATGATAAACCTGAGTGAAGAATCAAGGGTTGGAAAGGTGAAATGATAAAACAGAGCAGACTCAGAGGTTTTAAAAGTTGAAATTATAAAACTGAGGAGAAAAGTTGAAACTATAAAACTGAGAGAAGAATTGAAGGGTTTTAAAAGCTGAAATGAAAAAAACTGAGAGAAGAATTGAATGGTTTTAAAAGTTGAAATTAAAAAACTGAGGAGAAAAGTTGAAATTCTAAAACTGAGATAAGAATGGAAGGGTTTTAAAAGACAAAATTCTAAAACTGAGATAAGAATGGAAGGGTTTTAAAAGACGAAATTCTAAAACTGAGATAAGAATGGAAGGGTTTTAAAAGATGAAATGTTAAAACAGAGAAGAATGAAAGGATTTTAAAAGATAAAATGTTAAAACAGAGAAGAATGAAAGGGTTTTAAAAGCTGAAATAATGAAACAGAAGAGTGAAAGGGTTTTAAAAGATGAAATGTTAAAACAGAGAAGAATGAAAGGGTTTTAAAAGATGAAATGTTAAAACAGAGAAGAATGAAAGGGTTTTAAAAGATGAAATTTTAAAACAGAGAAGAATGAAAGGGTTTTAAAAGATGAAATGTTAAAACAGAGGAGAATGGAATGGTTTTAAAAGCTGAAATAATGAAACTGAGAGAAGAGTGAAAGGGTTTTAGACATTGAAACGATAAACCAGAGAAGAACGGAAGGGTTTTAGACATTGAAACGATAAACCAGAGAAGAACGGAAGGGTTTTAGACACTGAAAAGATAAAACTGAGAGAATTAAAGGGTTTTTAGAGCTGCAAGTGTCACTCACCTGCAGGCTCCCAGGAGCCCTGTGCGCCTTGCCCAGCTGCCAGCAAACACCTGGGGCTCGTGCTCTGCTGCTCATTTCACCAGGAACCTGCTGTGGCACACAGAAAGGTTTAACAAAACAATCTTTTATCAGTCCCAGCTGGAGCAGGACTCGTTTTTCCAGCTCCGAGCTGAGCTCCAGTCCTGCCCTTTCCACGGCTGGGCTTTTGTAACAGCGCTCAGCAATTAAAAGCTCGGTTTAATCAGAGCCGCCTTAAGCCGGGCTTTGCTGCCAAAGCTGCTCCACACCTGCCTTGAGCAAACATTCATTCATATTTACTGCTGGGACACCTTCTGCTCTTACAGCACTCGCTGCAGCATGACAGCTCAGGAGGGGAGATGAATATTCCACAGGGAAAAGCGGTTTGGGAAGCAGAAATGAATATTCCACAGGGAAAAGCGGTATTCCACAGGGAAAAGCGGTTTGGGAAGCAGAAATGAATATTCCACAGGGAAAAGCGGTCTGGGAAGCAGAAATGAATATTCCACAGGGAAAAGCGGTTTGGGAATGGGATAAAGGAATGGGCTGGGTTGGAAGGGATTTAAAGGGCGTCCAGTGCCACCCCCAGGGACACCTTGCACTGCCCCAGGTGGCTCCAAGCCCTGCCCAGCCCGGCTTTGGGCATCCCAGGGATGGGAAATCCATGGGATAAGCAGTGCCAGGATCCCAGCAGCCTCCCAGGGAGGGATTTCTTCCCAAAATCCACCCTAAAGCCGCTCCTTGTCGCTTGGAATTAATCCCCCCTCGTCCTGCCACTCCATCCTTTGGAAATATTCCCCTTCCCGTAGCTCGGGAAGGTCTCAGTGAGGTCGCCCCAAGGGTTCCCCTCTCCAAGCTCGACAATCCCAATGTTTCTATGGCCACTTTGGGGTTTTTTCACCCCTAAACGGCGCACCAAAATCCCTATTATTTGGACGTGCATCTGGGGGGAAGCTTAGCCAGGAAAAACACGCCCAAACAACACCACCAAACACTCGCGACCCCAACAATCTCCGACTGGCAAAAAATTGTCTTCAACCGAGTTAAATTATTAGGAAATAAAAGTTTCGGGGGTGGGGGCGATAAGAAGGAGAGGATTCCTTTCCAAACGCAGCAGCAAACAGCTGGCCCCAAAAGCACTGGGCAGGGAGCAGGAATAAGGGGCGACTTCTAGTCCTAAAGCCAAGCCCCTCGGACGCCGCTGGTGCCGATTTCCCCGGAGAACTCGGTGGCTCCATGAGGAACCGCTGCCCTCCGCGGCTTCCCGCGAACAATGGGGCCCCACCCAGGGCTCGCCGCTCGCCCCGGCTCGCCGCCCCTTCCCCCTCCCGCTTCCTCCTCCTCCTCCTCCTCCTCACCTGAGGGCTGCCCTGAGCATCCCCCCGGCACCGCCGAGGTTCCCGTTCGTACCCCCCGCCCTCCACCGGCGCCCAGCCCGCTGCGCCCCGCGGCACCCTGGGAGTCGTAGTCCCGCGGCCGCCGCCCGCCGCGCCGCTTCGCCTAGCGGCCTCCCCGCCAGGAACTACAAATCCCAAGAGCACCCGCGGCGCGCCCCACCTGCACCGCGCTCCCCGCAGGTAAATGCGCTCTCTCCGCCTTTCCGCGCGGCGCCGCGGTGCCTGCTGGGAAAGCGAGTCCCGCGCTGCCGGCGGGGCGCGGGGGCGTTGGGGTCTCCGCACTACAGCTCCCGGCGTGCCCCGCGCGCGCGCGCCGCCATTTTAGGCGTTGCCTGGCAACGCTGACGCGGCGGGAGGGAGGAGGCGGCGGGGTCGAGGCCTGTGCGCCCCAAAATCCCGGGAATTCGGGGAAAATCGGGAAAAAAAAAGCTGTGCCAGGTGTGGCTGCCCATCCCTGGCAGTGCCCGAGGCCAGCCGGGACGGGGCTTGCAGCAGCCAGGCACAGGGGGAGCAACCTGCCCAGGGCAGGGGGTGGGACTGGATGGGGTTTACGATCCCACCCGAACCATTCCATAGTCCCGTAAAGGAGAGCGTGCGGTTCCTTTCCCCTAGAAATCTTGTTTTAATGTGGCTTACTTCCCCTAAAAATCTCCTTTTAATGTTGTTTATTTCCCCTACAAATCTCCTTTTAATGTGGCTTACTTCCCCTAAAAATCTCCTTTTAATATTGTTTATTTCCCCCTACAAATCTCCTTTTAATGTGGTTCATTTCCCCTAAAAATCTTATTTTAATGTGGCTTACTTCCCCTAAAAATCTCCTTTTAATGTTGTTTATTTCCCCCTACAAATCTCCTTTTAATGTGGTTAATTTCCCCTAAAAATCTCCTCTAGTGTGGTTTATTTCCCCCTAAAAATCTTATTTTAATGTGGCTTACTTCCCCTAAAAATCTCCTTTTAATATTGTTTATTTCCCCCTACAAATCTCCTTTTAATGTGGTTAATTTCCCCTAAAAATCTCCTCTAGTGTGGCTTATTTCCCCTAAAAATCTTATTTTAATGTGGCTTACTTCCCCTAAAAATCTTGTTTTAATGTGGCTTACTTCCCCTAAAAATCTCCTTTTAATATTGTTTATTTTCCCCTACAAATCTCCTTTTAATGTGGCTTACTTCCCCTAAAAATCTCCTTCTAATGTGGTTTATTTCCCCCTAAAAATCTTGTTTTAATGTGGCTTACTTCCCCTAAAAATCTTATTTTAATGTGGCTTACTTCCCCTAAAAATCTCCTTTTAATGTTGTTTATTTCCCCCTACAAATCTCCTTTTAATGTGGTTCATTTCCCCTAAAAATCTCCTCTAGTGTGGTTTATTTCCCCTAAAAATCTTATTTTAATGTGGCTTACTTCCCCTAAAAATCTTATTTTAATGTGGCTTACTTCCCCTAAAAATCTTATTTTAATGTGGCTTACTTCCCCTAAAAATCTCCTCTAGTATGGTTTATTTCCCCTAAAAATCTTATTTTAATGTGGCTTACTTCCCCTAAAAATCTCCTTTTAATGTTGTTTATTTCCCCCTACAAATCTCCTTTTAATGTGGTTAATTTCCCCTAAAAATCTCCTTCTAATGTGGTTTATTTCCCCCTAAAAATCTCCTTTTAATGTGGTTTATTCCCCTTAAAAAATCTCCTTTCATGTGGTTTCTTTCCCCTTTTAACCCCTTGTTGTTTTGCATGCGGGCGCGGAGCAGCACCTTCCGCAGTCCCAGAATTTTCCTCATTCCTTGGAGCACAAATCCATTTAAATTTGGCATTCCCAAGCCAGCTCCTCATTTCCCTCAGGGCTTTTGTTGCTTCTTCTGACAAGAGCGTAAATAAAAAACCTCACAGGCCTCATGTAGACAAATTTTGGAGCTGCTCCTCACCTTTATTTGGAGGAAAATCTGGTTTTCCGCTTAAATTATCACGGGAAAGATTCCTGGAGGTTTTGGATACCTTCCCTAAACTTTTTCAGTTCTGGAAGTCGCGAATTAGACACAAAATACGGATTGGTTTTGTCGGATTTTTCTTTATTTTAGAGCAAGACCGCCTCAAAAATGCAAATATTTGTGAAGGTAGGAGGTGGAGAACGCCATGAATATTCATAAAATATGATAATGATCCCAATTACAGCTAACGAGGTAATCTTGCTTCATTTCCATGGCTTTGTAAATATTGTTTTTTAAAATAAAAGGGAAGGAGGGAGAAAAGGAGACGGGGAATCGCTCCTGAAGCGCCAAAACTGAATCTAAAAAAAACCATAAAAATTGAAAAATATTCAAATATTAAAAATCCATGAAGGGTTTTTCCGATTTACTTCCCTGAATAAAAGGTAAAAAAAAAAAAATCCCTGGAGGTGGGAGAGCCTCGAAATTCCAGAGTTTTGGGGCCAGCCAGGAATTCCTGGATGGATTTCCTTGTTGCTTCCCGTGCTGGAGTTATTAATTATTAGTTATTAATTATTAATTATTTTCTGTTCAGGAAAATTCCATCCCTTGGGGCTGGGAAGGGCTGGGCTGGGCAGGGATTGGGATTGTCCCAAACCTCGAGGGCTGTGTCCACTTGTGGGAATGGGAATGGGAATGGGAAATTGGGAATGGGAAATTGGGAATGGGGAATTGGGAATGGGGAATTGGGAAATTGGGAATGGGGAATGGGAAATTGGGAATGGGAAATTGGGAATGGGGAATGGGATATTGGGAATGGGGAATGGGATATTGGGAATGGGAAATTGGGAATGGGAAATTGGGAATGGGAAATTGGGAAATTGGGAATGGGGAATGGGAAATTGGGAATGGGGAATGGGAAATTTGGAATGGGGAATTGGGAATGGGAAATGGGAAATTGGGAATGGGAAATTGGGAATGGGAAATTGGGAATGGGAAATTGGGAAATTGGGAATGGGGAATGGGAAATTGGGAATGGGGAATGGGAAATTGGGAATGGGAATGGGAAATTGGGAATGGGAAATGGGATTGGGAAATGGAGAATAGGATTGGGAATGGGAAATTGGGAATGGGGAATGGGAAATTTGGAATGGGGAATGGGAAATTGGGAATGGGAAATGGGAAATTTGGAATGGGGAATGGGACATTGGGAATGGGGAATGGGAAATTTGGAATGGGGAATGGGAAATTTGGAATGGGGAATGGGAAATTGGGAATGGGAAATGGGAAATTTGGAATGGGGAATGGGACATTGGGAATGGGAAATGGGAAATTGGGACTGGGAAATGGGATTGGGATTGGGAATGAGAAATTGGGAATGGAGAATGGAATTGGGAATGGGGAATGGGAAATGGGATTGGGAATGGGATTGGGAATAGGGAATGGGAATGGGAAATTGGGAATGGGAAATGGGATTAGGAATGGGAATGGGGCAGGGAATGAGAATGGGAATGAGAATGGGATTGGGATAGAATGGGAAATGGGAATGGGATTGGGAAATGGGAATGGGAAATGGGATTGGGAATGGGAAATGGGGAATGGGAAATTGGGAATGGGAAATGGGATTGGGAATGGGAAATGGGATTGGGAATGGGAATGGGGAATGGGAAATGGGATTGGGAATGGGGAATGGGAATGGGAAATGGGATTGGGAATGGGAAATGGGATTGGGAATGGGAATGGGGCAGGGAATGAGAATGGGAATGAGAATGGGATTGGGATAGAATGGGAATTGGGAATGGGATTGGGAAATGGGAATGAGGGAGGGAATGGCATTGGGAATGGGAATGAGAGAGGGAATGGCATTGGGGATAGGATTTGGGAATGGGATTGGGACTGGGAATGGATTGGGATGGAATGGGGCAGGAAACGGGAATGGAGAATTCCTGAGGGAGCTGGGAAGGGGACAGCAGGAAATGCTCCTGGTGGAATTCCTTGGAATCCCAGCCCCTCCTTCCTGCCTGGCTGTGCTCTGGGCAGTGTGGGGTGAGGAATCCTTGGCCGTGAGGATCCCATGGATCCTGGAGAAGCAGGAATGGGAAATCCTTGGATCCTGGAGAAGCAGGAATGGGGAATCCTTGGATCCTGGAGAAGCAGGAATGGGGAATCGTTGGATCCTGGAGAAGTAGGAATGGGGATTCCTTGGATCCTGGAGAAGCAGGAATGGGGATTCCTTGGCCGTGAGGATTCCATGGATCCTGGAGAAGCAGGAATGGGGAATCCTTGGCCGTGAGGATCCCATGGATCCTGGAGAAGCAGGAATGGGGAATCCTTGGCCGTGAGGATCCCATGGATCCTGGAGAAGCAGGAATGGGGATTCCTTGGATCCTGAAGAAGCAGGAATGGGGAATCCTTGGATCCTGGAGAAGTAGGAATGGGGATTCCTTGGATCCTGAAGAAGCAGGAATGGGGAATCCTTGGATCCTGAAGAAGCAGGAATGGGGAATCCTTGGGTCCCGGAAAAGCAGGAATTCTGCCGCAGGGTTTGCGTTGGGTCAGGAACAGCCAGAGCGGAGGAACGGGAGGGCCCTGGGGGCGTTCCCGGGGCTCTGCCAGCGCATTCCCGTTCCCGGTGTCTTTCCCGGTGTCTTTCCCGGAGTCATTCCCGGTGTCATTCCCGGTGTCATTCCCGGGGCATTCCGGTGTCATTCCGGTGTCATTCCCGGTGTCTTTCCCGGTGTCATTCCGGTGTCATTCCTGGTGTCATTCCGGAGTCATTCCCGGTGTCATTCCCGGTGTCATTCCCGGTGTCATTCCGGAGTCATTCCCGGTGTCATTCCGGTGTCATTCCCGGTGTCATTCCCGGTGTCATTCCCGGTGTCATCCCGGTGTCATTCCGGTGTCATCCCGGTGTCATTCCGGTGTCATTCCCGGGGCATTCCGGTGTCATCCCGGTGTCATCCCGGTGTCATTCCCGGTGTCATCCCAGTGTCATTCCGGTGTCATCCCGGTGTCATTCCCGGGGCATTCCCGGTGTCATCCCGGTGTCATTCCCGGTGTCATCCCGGTGTCATTCCCGGTGTCATTCCGGTGTCATTCCCGGTGTCTTTCCCGGTGTCATTCCCGGTGTCATTCCCGGTGTCATTCCGGTGTCATTCCCGGTGTCTTTCCCGGTGTCATTCCCGGTGTCATTCCGGTGTCATTCCCGGTGTGATTCCCGGTGTCATTCCCGGTGTCATTCCGGTGTCATTCCGGTGTCATCCCGGTGTCATTCCCGGAGTCATTCCCGGTGTCATTCCAGTGTCATTCCCGGAGTCATTCCCGGTGTCATCCCGGTGTCATTCCCGGGGCATTCCCGGGAAGTGAGTGCGGTGGAAGTGAGCGATTCCCGCGGGACTCCGGCGGGACGGGCGCGGGGCAGCTCATCAGGGAATGCGGCTAATTGCGGCTAATAATTGCGGTTAATTGCGGTTAATTGCGGTTAATTGCGGCAAGAGCGGCAACGCCTCGCACGGGGCTGTGCTCACCGCGTCCTGCCGCTTCCGCACCTGGTCCCGGCCGGTCCGAGGGCACACCTGTTCCTTATTTGTGTCTTTATTTTTTCTTATTTGTGTCTTTATTTTTTCTTATTTGTGTCTTTATTTTTTCTTATTTGTGTCTTTATTTTTTCTTATTTGTGTCTTTATTTTTTCTTATTTGTTTCTTTATTTTTTCTTATTTGTTTCTTTATTTCTTTATTTTTTCTTATTTGTTTCTTTATTTTTTCTTATTTGTTTCTTTATTTTTTCTTATTTGTGTCTTTTTTTTCTTATTTGTTTCTTATTTTTTATTTTTTTCTTATTTGTTTCTTATTTATTTGTTTGTTTCTTATTTTTTAATTTTTTTTCTTATTTGTTTCTTTTTTCTTTTTTTTCTTTTTTTTCTTATTTGTTTCTTATTTATTTGTTTGTTTCTTGTTTTTTATTTTTTCTTGTTTCTTATTTATTCCTTATTTATTTATTTCTTATTTTAATTTTATTTTTTACTTGTTTCTTATTTATTTCTTGTTTGTTTCTTATTTGTTTATTGTTTATTATTTGTTTCTTATTTCTTATTTATTTTCTTGTTTCTTATTTATTTCTTTCTTATTTCTTTCTTATTTTTATTTATTTTTTTACTTGTTCCTTATACATTTCTTATTTATTTCTTATTTGTTTCTTATTTAATTATTATTTCTTAATTACTTTCTTGTTTCTTATTTATTTATTATTTCTTTCTTTTATTCTTTTACTAGTTTCTTATTTATTACTTATTTCTTTCTTATTTCTTATTTATTTTCTTATTTGTTTCTTATTTGTTTGTTATTTATTTTTTATTTTTATTTATTTTTACTTGTTTCTTATTTATTTCTTATGTCTTATTTGTTTCTTATTTCTTATTTATTTTCTTACTTATTTCTTACTTATTTCTTATTTACTTCTTATTTGTTTCTCATTTATTTCTTGGGTTTTTTTTCCTTATCCTTTTTCTTATTTATTTCTTGTTTATTTCCTAGTGATTTCTTATTTTCCTGCAATCCAGGGGGAGAATTCCTGACAGGGTTCAGTGCTGGCAGCAGGAGAAAATGGAGATTATTTTATTATGGAATATTGATTATTAAAAGAAATAACTTTTTAATGTAATATTAATTCTAATTATGTCATTATATATAATGACATAATAAATATATTTTATTTATTGCATTTATTATATTTATTATTTAAATGTGACATATTATAATATATATTTATACTGTGTATATATTGTATATATTTATATTGTATAGATTTCCTATATTTGTTATAGTTATTATATTAATATAATATAATGTAATATAATATTATGTAATATAATATAATTTCAATATGTAATATTGAACATTTCTTATTTAGCTAATAAAATTTTAAATATATGAATATGTATTAAAACAGATATATATAAATTAAAATTTATTTTATTTTTATTATTTTATTTTATTTTATTTTATTTTATTTTATTTTATTTTATTTTATTTTATTTTATTTTATTTTATTTTATTTTATTTCTTGTTTACCACCAGCTCCTCCATCCATGCTCCCCAGCTCCTGGAATCCAGGGAAAGCACTGGGAATATCCAGGGAAAGCACACGGAGCTCTCCACCTCCCTCGGAGCAGCTTTTCCCGAGACAGTTCCAGCTCTTTGTCCCAGAATTCCTGGAATTCCTGGGAATTCCTGCTCCAGCTGGAGACTGGGAATGGTTCCCAAACTTTTCTCCTTCCAGCCCCAGAGAAACAATTCCAGCTCTTTGTCCAAGAATTCCTGGGAATTCCCACTCCAGGCTGGAAATGGTTCCCAGCCTTGCGCTCCTCCTGGCTCCAGGAATTCCTGGGAATTCCTGCTCCAACTGGAGACTGGGAATGGTTCCCAAACTTTTCTCCTCCCAGCTCCAGAGAAACAATTCCAGCTCTGTCCCTGCAGCATTCCCGGGAATCAGAGACCGGGAATTCCCACTCCGGGCTGGAAATGGTTCCCAGCCTTGCGCTCCTCCTGGCTCCAGGAATTCCTGGGAATTCCCATTCCAGGCTGGGAACAGGGAATGGTTCCCAAACTTTTCTCCTCCCAGCCCCAGAGAAACAATTCCAGCTCTTTGTCCAAGAATTCCTGGGAATTCCCACTCTAGGCTGGGAACAGGGAATGATTCCCAAAATTTTCTCCTCCCAGCTCTAGAGAAACAATTCCAGCTCTGTCCCTGCAGCATTCCCGGGAATCAGAGTCCGGGAATTCCCACTCCAGGCTGGGAACAGGGAATGGTTCCCAAAATTTTCTCCTCCCGGCTCCAGAGGAACAATTCCAGCTCTTTGTCCAAGAATTCCTGGGAATTCCCACTCCAGGCTGGGAATGGTTCCCAGGCTTGCGCTCCTCCTGGCTCCAGGAATTCCTGGGAATTCCCACTCCAGGCTGGGAATGGTTCCCAGCCTTGCGCTCCTCCTGGCTCCAGGAATTCCTGGGAATTCCTGCTCCAACTGGAGACTGGGAATGGTTCCCAAACTTTTCTCCTCCCAGCTCCAGAGAAACAATTCCAGCCCTTTGTCCAAGAATTCCTGGGAATTCCCACTCCAGGCTGGGAACAGGGAATGGTTCCCAAAATTTTCTCCTCCCGGCTCCAGAGGAACAATTCCCAGCTCTGTCCCTGCAGCATTCCCGGAATTCCCACTCCGGGCTGGGAATGGTTCCCAGCCTTGCGCTCCTCCTGGCTCCAGGAATTCCTGGGAATTCCCACTCCAGGCTGGAAATGGTTCCCAGCCTTGCGCTCCTCCTGGCTCCAGGAATTCCTGGGAATTCCTGCTCCAACTGGAGACTGGGAATGGTTCCCAAACTTTTCTCCTCCCAGCTCTAGAGAAACAATTCCAGCTCTGTCCCTGCAGCATTCCCGGGAATCAGAGACTGGGAATTCCCACTCCAGGCTGGGAATGGTTCCCAGCCTTGCGCTCCTCCTGGCTCCAGGAATTCCTGGGAATTCCCACTCCAGGCTGGGAACAGGGAATGGTTCCCAAACTTTTCTCCTCCCAGCCCCAGAGAAACAATTCCAGCTCTTTGTCCAAGAATTCCTGGGAATTCCCACTCCAGGCTGGGAACAGGGAATGATTCCCAAAATTTTCTCCTCCCAGCTCTAGAGAAACAATTCCAGCTCTGTCCCTGCAGCATTCCCGGGAGTCAGAGTCCGGGAATTCCCACTCCAGGCTGGGAACAGGAAATGGTTCCCAAACTTTTCTCCTCCCGGCTCCAGAGGAACAATTCCAGCTCTTTGTCCAAGAATTCCTGGGAATTCCCACTCCAGGCTGGGAACAGGGAATGGTTCCCAAAATTTTCTCCTCCCAGCTCCAGAGGAACAATTCCAGCTCTGTCCCTGCAGCATTCCCGGGAATCAGAGTCCGGGAATTCCCACTCCAGGCTGGGAATGGTTCCCAGCCTTGCGCTGCTCCTGGCTCCAGGAATTCCTGGGAATTTCTGCTCCAACTGGAAATAGGGAATGGTTCCCAAACTTTTCTCCTCCTGGCCCCAGAGGAACAATTCCCAGCTCTGTCCCTGCAGCATTCCCGGGAATTCCTGGGAATTGCAGGTGAATTCCCAGGAATCCCATCAGGGAATTGTTCCCAGCCTTTTCCCCTCCCGGCTCCAGAGAAGAATTCCCTGAGCTCCAGCTCTGTCCCTGCAGCATTCCCGGGAATCAGAGACCAGGAATTCCCACTCCAGGCTGGGAAAGAGGGATAAATTATGGAAAATTTTTAAAAAACCCTTTAAAAATCGGATTTCCCAGGCTGGGAAAGAGGGCTCAGTGCTGGAAATGGATGGAAAAGGAGAGGAAACGCTGCAAACCCCTGGAAAATCGGATTTCCCTGCCTGGAAAAGAGGGATCAGTGATGGAAATGAATGGAAAATGTCAGAAAATTTCTTAAAAACCCTCAAAAGTGGGACTTCCCTGGCTGGAAAGGAGGGATCAATTATGGAATTAAAAAAAAAAAAAAAAAAAACACTTTAAAAATTGAATTTCCCAGGCTGGAAAATACGGCTCAGTGACGGAAATGGACGGAAAAGGAGAGGAAATTTTGCGAACCCCTGGAGATCAGAATTTCCAGGCTGGAAGAGAGGGATCAGTGATGGAAATGAATGGAAAATGACAGAAAATTTTTTAAAAGCCTCAAAAATCGGATTTCCCAGGCTGGAAAAGAGAGATCAATGATGGAAAAAAAGTTTAAAAACCCTCAAAACCCGAATTTCCCAGGCTGGAAAAAGAGGGATCAATGACGAAAATGGACGGAAAAGGAGAGGACATTTTGCAAACTCCTGGAGATCAGAATTTCCCAGGCTGGAAGAGAGGGATCAATGATGGAAATGAATGGAAAATGACAGAAAATTTTTTAAAGCCTCAAAAATCGGATTTCCCAGGGTGGGAAAGAGGGATCAATTATGGAATTTTTTTAAAAAAACACTTTAAAAATTGAATTTCCCAGGCTGGAAGAGAGGGATCAGTGATGGAAATGAATGGAAAATGACAGAAAAATTTTTAAAAGCCTCAAAAATCGGATTTCCCAGGCTGGAAAAGAGAGATCAATGATGGAAAAAAAGTTTAAAAACCCTCAAAACCCGAATTTCCCAGGCTGGAAAAAGAGGGATCAATGACGAAAATGGACGGAAAAGGAGAGGAAATTTTGCAAACTCCTGGAGATCAGAATTTCCAGGCTGGAAGAGAGGGATCAATGATGGAAATGAATGGAAAATGACAGAAAAATTTTTAAAGCCTCAAAAATCGGATTTCCCAGGGTGGGAAAGAGGGATCAATTATGGAATTTTTTTAAAAAAACACTTTAAAAATTGAATTTCCCAGGCTGGAAGAGAGAGATCAGTGATGGAAATGAATGGAAAATGACAGAAAAATTTTTAAAAGCCTCAAAAATCGGATTTCCCAGGCTGGAAAAGAGAGATCAATGATGGAAAAAAAGTTTAAAAACCCTCAAAAACTGAATTTCCCAGGCTGGAAAAAGAGGGATCAATGACGAAAATGGACGGAAAAGGAGAGGAAATTTTGCAAACTCCTGGAGATCAGAATTTCCCAGGCTGGAAGAGAGGGATCAATGATGGAAATGAATGGAAAATGACAGAAAAATTTTTAAAGCCTCAAAAATCGGATTTCGCAGGGTGGGAAAGAGGGATCAATTATGGAATTTTTTTAAAAAAACACTTTAAAAATTGAATTTCCCAGGCTGGAAGAGAGGGATCAGTGATGGAAATGAATGGAAAATGACAGAAAAATTTTTAAAAGCCTCAAAAATCGGATTTCCCAGGCTGGAAAAGAGAGATCAATGATGGAAAAAAAGTTTAAAAACCCTCAAAACCCGAATTTCCCAGGCTGGAAAAAGAGGGATCAATGACGAAAATGGACGGAAAAGGAGAGGAAATTTTGCAAACTCCTGGAGATCAGAATTTCCCAGGCTGGAAGAGAGGGATCAATGATGGAAATGAATGGAAAATGACAGAAAAATTTTTAAAGCCTCAAAAATCGGATTTCCCAGGGTGGGAAAGAGGAATCAATTATGGAATTAAAAAAAAAAAAAACACTTTAAAAATTGAATTTCCCAGGCTGGAAGAGAGGGATCAGTGATGGAAATGAATGGAAAATGACAGAAAAATTTTTAAAAGCCTCAAAAATCGGATTTCCCAGGCTGGAAAAGAGAGATCAATGATGGAAAAAAAGTTTAAAAACCCTCAAAACCCGAATTTCCCAGGCTGGAAAAAGAGGGCTCAGTGACGGAAATGGACGGAAAAGGAGAGGAAATTTTGCAAAGCCCTGGAAATCAGAATCTCCCGGGGCGGGCCCGGCGCCGGGCGCGGTCCCGGAGCATTCCCGGCTGCTCGGGGCCGTGATTCAGCGGATGGGGCCGGGCGGGCGGAGCAGGAAAAGTCACCTGGGGCAGGGAGGGATAAAACACACCTGAGCAGCAGCGCGGGATTTCCTGCTCCGGAAAAGGCTCCAGAGGCTGCGTTTCTGCGGCATTCCTGAGGATTTCTGCAGGATTTCTGGATAATTTCTGGAAGATTGGTTTCTGGAGGATTGATTTCTGGAGGATTTCTGGGGAATTCTGAGGATTTCTGCGGGATTTCTGGAGGATTTCCGGGAATCTCTGGAGGATTTCCGGGGACCGGGAGAGCAGGAGATGGTTTTGTCCCTCTAACAGCACCTGGACAGGTATTCCTGGGGCTGGGGGTTAAAATCCCACGGAGCGATCGCTGGGAATGGGGAACTGGGAATGGGGAACTGGGAATGGGGAACTGGGACTGGGATTTTAGGAGTGGGATCACTGGGACTGGGGAACTGGGACTGGGGAACTGGGACTGGGATTTTAGGAGTGGGATCACTGGGACTGGGGAACTGGGACTGGGGAACTGGGAATGGGGAACTGGGACTGGGGAACTGGGACTGGGATTTTAGGAGTGGGATCACTGGGACTGGGGAACTGGGAATGGGGAACTGGGACTGGGGAACTGGGAATGGGGAACTGGGACTGGGATTTCAGGAGTGGGATCACTGGGACTGGGGAGCTGGGACTGGGATTGTAGGAGTGGGATCACTGGGACTGGGGAACTGGAATGGGGATTGCTGGAACTGGGATCAGTGGGACTGGGACTGTTGGAACTGGGATCGCTGGGAATGGGGAAGTGGGACTGGGATTTCAGGAGTGGGATCACTGGGACTGGGGAGCTGGGACTGGGATTTCAGGAGTGGGATCACTGGGACTGGGGAACTGGGAATGGGGAACTGGGACTGGGTTTTTAGGAGTGGGATCACTGGGACTGGGGAACTGGAATAGGGATTGCTGGAACTGGGATCAGTGGGACTGGGACTGTTGGAACTGGGATCGCTGGGAATGGGGAAGTGGGACTGGGATCACTGGGACAGGGATTGCTGGAACTGGGATCACTGGGACAGGCATTGTTGGAACTGGGATCAGTGGGACTGGGACTGTTGGATCTGGAATCACTGGAATTGGGATTGTTGGGACTGGGATCGTTGGAACTGGGACTATTGGAATTGAACTGGGACTGTTGGGACTGAACTGGAATTGTTGGAACTGGGATCACTGGGACTGGGACTGTTGGGACTGGGGTCACTGGAACAGGGATTGTTGGGACTGGGACTGTTGGAACTGAACTGGGATTGTTGGGACTGGGATCACTGGGACAGGGATTGTAGGACTGGGATTGCTTGGACTGGGATCAGTGGGACAGAGGAACTGGGACTGGGATCCCTGGGACTGGGATTGCTGGAACTGGGATCGTTGGAACTGGGATCGTTGGAACTGGGATCGTTGGAACTGGGATCATTGGAACTGGGATCGTGGAACAGGGATCGTGGAACTGGGATTGCTGGAACTGGGATCGTGGAACTGGGATTGCTGGAACTGGGACTGTTGGGACGCAGATCAGTGGATTAGGACAAATCCTAAATCCTAAATCCTAAATCCCACCCCAACGTGGCCCCTCTCAGTCGGCTTTCGTGGTGTAAAACGATTCCCGGAATTTCCAAAAACCATGGAATTCCTCCCTTTGTGTCCCTCTCCTGGATGGCTTCCTTATTTCCCCAAGCTCCTGGAAAATCCCAGGAAATATCTGGGAAAAGGAGAGGCTCTGGATTGAAAAAAAAAAAAATCAGAAAATCAAACAAAAAAGCCCTTAAAAATCAAATAATTCTGTTAAAAATTAGGAGGGGGAGGTTAAGGAATTAAAAATCTCCATCCTCAGCTTGATCCAAATCCCTGCGTCCCAAACCCCAAAAATCAAAATGTCAAACAAAGAATAAGCAGAATAAAAGGACAAAAACCAGCAAAATCCCAATTTAATAAACCCAAGAACGCCACGATGGCATTCAGGGAAGGGGAAAATCGGAATTTTTCCTGAAAAGCAAATTTTGGGGGTAAATGTTGAGTCGAATTCAGGATTTTGCTGTGCTGGAGCTGACGTCGGCCAGGCCAATAAAGAGCTCCTGAGAGCGGCTGGGATTTCATAATTCATAATTCATAATTAATATTTTCATCATTCATAATTGGGCAATAAGAACCTGGGCAAGCCGAGGCTCCTCCCTTTGCCAGCTGCTCAGAATTCCTGAAAATCCCTGGAAAACTCCCAGGAACTGCAAAAAGCTGCATTTAGGGGATGGGGAAAACAGGGGAAATTTAGCCAAAAACATAAAGATAAAAAGGAAAAAACTCCCTCAGGTTCTCCCCTTCTTTGTGCCAGTTTGGGCGTCGATTTGTGATTTATAAGCCGGAAAAAAATTTTAAAAATAGATTAAAACCCATTAAAACTCGTGGAAAATGCACAAAATTTAACCCCAGGAGAAGCTGCACCCTAACCAAAAAAAAAAAATCCATATTTTAATGAAGAGAAGCACAAAAAGGGAGGGTGGCTCTGGGGGAGACACAGAATAAATAAATATATAAAAATGGAAAATATATTTTATAGAAATATATTACCTATAACTATAAATATAATTTTATATATATATATATATATATATAATTATATATATATATATAAAACGTGGATCTAAATATAGATATTAATATAGATATATAAATATAAATAAAAACAATATAAATATAAACAATAGAAACAATAGAAACAATATAAACAATACAAACAATATAAATAATATAAATATAAATATAAATATAAATATAAATATAGTTATAAATATAAATATAAATATAAATGATAACAAATAGAGATGGAGAGAATAAATATCATAAATAATATAAATAATTATACATAACATCATTATTATAAATGATAACTTTTAATAATCTTAAATAGTTCAATATAAATAATGGAATTTTTTTTCCCCCTTGTGGAACGTGGGGAATATTTGATGTCTCTTAATTTAAATTCAGATTTAATTGCTGGGCCGAGCTGTAATTACAGGAAGCAGCTGAGCATTGCAAATCTCGGTGACACATCCCAAAAAAATGTGCTGGGAAATCCAGGAATTTCCTGCTGCTCTGGGGACAGGAATTTGGCTCTGGGCGCAGGTGGAGCTAAAATAATCTGAATTTTGGGGGGTTTTAAGAAGAATGAAGCTCAAAAATTGCATCTGGGCACAGGTGGAGCTAAAATAATCTGAATTTTGGGGGATTTTAGGAAGAATGAAGCTCAAAAATTGGCTCTGGGCGCAGGTGGAGCTAAAATAATCTGAATTTTGGGTGATTCCAGGAAGGACAAAGGGACAGGAGCTGAAATTTTGGGTCTGAATTTTGGGGGAATAATCTGAAATAATCACAATTTGGAGGGATTCTGAGGGGGCTGCAGGGACAGGAGCTGAAATTTTGGGTCTGGGTGCAGGTGGTGCCTGAAATAATCCAATTTTTGGGGGATTTCAAGAAGAATGAAGGGACAAGAGATGGAATTTGGCTCTGGGTGCAGATGGTGCCTGAAATAATCTGAATTTTGGGGGGTTCCAAGGGGAATGAAGCTCAAAATTTGGCTCTGGATGCAGCTGGAGACAAAATAATCCGAATTTTGGGGGATTTTAAGAAGAATGAAGCTCAAAATTTGGCTCTGGATGCAGCTGGAGCTAAAATAATCTGAATTCTGGGGGATTTTAGGAAGAATGAAGCTCAACATTTGGCCCTGGGTGCAGGTGGAGCTAAAATAATCCAAAATTTTGGGGGATTTTAGGAAGAATGAAGCTCAACATTTGGCCCTGGGTGCAGCTGGAGCTAGAATAATCCGAATTTTGGGGGGCCCAGGGGGCTGCAGGCACCGCAGCCGTTTCCTCCTCCCGGCCCAGCCCGCAGCCGCAGCTCCGGCTTGAGAATCGCAGTTTTCCACCAGGAAAATCCCGCATTTCCCTCCCTCCCTCCGCGTGTTTTTTCTGGAATTCCGGCAGCCAGGCACAAATCCCCCCCAAAAAAAAAAAAGCTTTTCCCCCGTTACGTCCCCGCTGAAATCCATCTGTGTCTCTTAGGCCGGGCTCAAGCTCCCTAAGGCCAGGACTAAGATTCCCATGGAATCGTCTGCTCTGCTCCCGGCGCCCGGCACCCGGGGTACGTTCGCTTTTGGGGATTTTGTGCCCAAAAAGGAGAAATTTGGGAATTTCCCTCCTGTCCCTGCAGCTCCAGCGGGGAGAGCTCTGGGGGCGCTGGGGTCCCGGCTTTGCTTGCTGGGATCTTTGGGGTTACCGAAAAGCTGAGGCCAGGAGAAATGAGGAGAGGAAAAGAAATGAATCAGTGGGATGCAGTGAGAGGCGGGTGAGAAATCAAATGGAATAAGAGAATAAATTAAATAATAAAATTTAAAAAAAAAATAAAATCGGGTGATTCTGAGGAAATAAAATGGAATAAGAGAATAAAATTAAATAATAAAATTAAAAAAAATAAAATCGGGTGATTCTGAGTAAATAAAATGGAATAAGAGAATAAAATTAAATAATAAAATTAAAAAAAATAAAATCGGGTGATTTGAATAAATAAAATGGAATAAGAGAATAAAATTAAATGAAATAATAAAATTAAAAAAAAAAATCGGGTGATTTGAATAAATAACATAGAATAAGAGAATAAAATTAAATGAAATAATAAAATTAAAAAAAAAAATCGGGTGATTCTGAATAAATAAAATGGAATAAGAGAATAAAATGAAATAATAAAATTAAAAAAAAAATAAAATTGGGTGATTCTGAGGAAATAAAATGGAATAAGAGAATAAAATTAAATAATAAAATTAAAAAAAAATAAAATTGGGTGATTCTGAGGAAATAAAATGGAATAAGAGAATAAAATTAAATGAAAAAATAAAATAAAATAAAATAAAATAAAATAAAATAAAATAAAATAAAATCGGGTGATTCTGAATAAATAAAATGGAATAAGAGAATAAAATTAAATAATAAAATTAAAAAAAATAAAATCGGGTGATTTGAATAAATAACATAGAATAAGAGAATAAAATTAAATGAAATAATAAAATTAAAAAAATAAAATTGGGTGATTCTGAGTAAATAAAATGGAATAAGAGAATAAAATGAAATGAAATAATAAAATTTAAAAAAAAATAAAATCGGGTGATTCTGAGTAAATAAAATGGAATAAGAGAATAAAATGAAATAATAAAATAAAATAAAAAAATAAAATTGGGTGATTTGAATAAATAAAATGGAATAAGAGAATAAAATTAAATTAAATAATGAAATTAAAAAAAAAATAAAATCGGGTGATTCTGAATAAATAAAATGGAATAAGAGAATAAAATTAAATGAAATAATAAAATTAAAAAAAAAAATAAAATCGGGTGATTCTGAGTAAATAAAATGGAATAAGAGAATAAAATTAAATAATAAAATTAAAAAAAAAATAAAATCGGGTGATTCTGAGTAAATAAAATGGAATAAGAGAATAAAATGAAATAATAAAATTAAAAAAAAATAAAATCGGGTGATTCTGAGTAAATAAAATGGAATAAGAGAATAAAATTAAATAATAAAATTAAAAAAAAATAAAATCGGGTGATTCTGAGTAAATAAAATGGAATAAGAGAATAAAATTAAATAATAAAATAAAATAAAAAAATAAAATTGGGTGATTTGAATAAATA
The DNA here is from genome assembly GCF_031753505.1 of Anomalospiza imberbis. NCBI lineage: Eukaryota > Metazoa > Chordata > Aves > Passeriformes > Viduidae > Anomalospiza > Anomalospiza imberbis. Next base: position 6,749,108 of record NC_089703.1, read on the forward strand.
AAATAGAATAAGAGAATAAAATGAAATGAAATAATAAAATTTAAAAAAAAATAAAATCGGGTGATTCTGAATAAATAAAATGGAATAAGATTAAATGAAAAAATAAAATAAAATAAAATAAAATAAAATAAAATTGGGTGATTTTGAATAAATAAAATAGAATAAGATAATAAAATTAAATGATAAAATAAAATAAAATAAAATAAAATAAAATAAAATCGAGTGATTCTGAATAAATAAAATGGAATAAGAGAATAAAATGAAATAATAAAATAAAATAAAAAAATAAAATTGGGTGATTTGAATAAATAAAATGGAATAAGAGAATAAAATTAAATTAAATAATAAAATTAAAAAAAAATAAAATCGGGTGATTCTGAATAAATAAAATGGAATAAGAGAATAAAATGAAATAATAAAATAAAATAAAAAAATAAAATAAAAAAATAAAATTGGGTGATTTTGAATAAATAAAATAGAATAAGAGAATAAAATTAAATGAAAAAATAAAATAAAATAAAATAAAATAAAATAAAATAAAATCGGGTGATTCTGAATAAATAAAATAGAATAAGAGAATAAAATGAAGTGAAATAATAATAAAAAAAAATAAAATAAAATCGGGTGATTCTGAATAAATGAAATAGAATAAGAGAATAAAATTAAATGAAATAATAAAATAAAATAAATTAAAAAAGAAAATAAAATAAAAAATAAAATAAAATCGGGTGATTCTGAATAAATAAAATAGAATAAGAGAATAAAATGAAATGAAATAATAAAATAAAATAAAATAAAATAAAATAAAATAAAATTGGTTGATTTTGAATAAATAAAATAGAATAAGAGAATAAAATGAAATGAAATAATAAAATTTAAAAAAATAAAATAAAATCGGGTGATTCTGAATACATAAAATAGAATAAGAGAATAAAATAAAATAAAATAAAATAAATAAAATAAAATAAATAAAAAGTGGGTGATTCTGAATAGATAAATAGAACAAAAGAAACAGAATAAAATAAATTAAATAAAAAGCGGGTGATTCCAAATAAATAAATAGGAATAAAATAAAATAATAAAAAAGAATAAAAGAATAAAGTCAAATAAAATAATAAAAGAATACATTAAAATAATAAAAGAAAAGAAAACCTTAAAATAAATAAAAATAGAATAAAATAGAATAAAATAGAATAAAATAAAATGAAATAAAATGAAATAAATTAAAATAAAATAGAATAAAATAAAAGAATAAAATGAAATAGAATGAACTAAAATAAAATAAATTAGAATAGAATAGACTAAAATAAAATCGAATAGAATAGAATAAAATAAAATAGAAAAAATTAAAATAGAATAGAATAAAAGAGAATAAAGTAAAATAAAAGAAAATAAATTAAAATAGAATAAAATAAAATATTGAATTAAATAAAGTAGAATAAAATAAAGTAGAATAAAATAAAGTCAAATAGAATAAAACAAAGTCAAATAGAATAAAGTAAAATAGAATAGAATAGAATAAAATAAAAGAATAAAATGAAATAGAATGAACTAAAATAAAATAAATTAGAATAGAATAGATTAAAATAGAATAGAATAGAATGGAATAGAATAAAATTGAAAAAATTAAAATAAAATAGAAGAGAATAAAATGAAATAAAAGAAAATAAATTAAAATAGAATAAAGTAAAATATTGAATTAAATAAAGTAGAATAAAACAAAGTCAAATAGAATAAAGTCAAATAGACTAGAATAGAATAAAATAAAAGAATAAAATGAAATAGAATGAATTAAAATAAAATAAATTAGAATAGATTAAAATAGAATAGAATAGAATAAAATAAAATAGAAAAAATTAAAATAAAATACAATAAAAGAGAATAAAGTAAAATAAAAGAAAATAAATTAGAATAAAATAAAATATTGAATTCAATAAAGTAGAATAAAATAAAGTAGAATAAAATAAAGTAAAATAGAATAAAACAAAGTCAAATAGAATAAAGTCAAATAGAATAAAACAAAGTCGAATAGAATAAAGTCAAATAGACTAGAATAGAATAGAATAGAATAGACTAGAATAGAATAGAAAAGAATAGAATAGACTAGAATAGAATAGACTAGACTAGAATAGACTAGACTAGACTAGACTAGACTAGAATAGACTAGACTAGAATAGAATAGACTAGACTAGACTAGACTAGACCAGAAGAAGCTAGCATCAAATGGAATCGGACCGAGTCCAAGGCTCAGCGCCGTCACGCCGTGTTTTTCCCCGCAGCGTCCCCGCGGGCGCGGCCGCTCTCGGGGGGCTCCATCATGTCGTGCTTCCCGCAGCTCTGGCGCTCCGGCACCGCCGAGTCTCCGTCCAGCGCCGCGCCCGCGTCCCCGCGCCCCGCGCCGCCGCCCGTGAGCCCCATCGCGGTCAGCCCGGGCCGCAGCGGCCGCTCCCCCGCGGGCTCCCCCGGCCCCGGCTCCCCCAAGCCCGCGTCGCCCGTGGAGTGCTCCATCTGCTTCACCACCTACGACAACTCCTTCAAGACGCCCAAGCTGCTGCAGTGCTCGCACGTGTTCTGCCTGGAGTGCGTGGCGCGGCTGAGCGCGGCGCTGGGCGGCGGCGCGGAGCTGCTGCCCTGCCCCTTCTGCCGCCAGCCCACCTGCCTGCCCCGCCAGGGCGCGCCCGGGCTGGCCACCAGCCGCGAGCTGCTGGCCACGCTGCCGCCCGAGCTGCAGCGCGAGCGGGAGCTCTGGATGGAGGGCACCAAGCTGTGCTGCCGCCGCGCCTCGGCCGACGCCGAGAACCCGGACTCGTGCGTGTCCATCGACGTGGCCATGAGCAAGGCCGAGAGCGCCGAGGCGGCGCCGGCGGGGCTGGCGGGGCGGCTGTCGCGGTGCGAGATCTGCGACGACTGGAAGCGCATCGTGCTGCTCTCGGCGCTCCTCATCATCCTCTTCTGCATCATCCTGTGGCCCGTGCAGTGCGCGCTCAAGACGGGAAACCTGCGCTGCTTCGCGCGGACCGCGGCCGTCAGCCGGCCCGAGCTGCTGCCCCCCAAAGCCACCGCGGCCGCGGTCACACGGCCGCCCTTCCAGTAGGGACAGAGCCGCGGCGGCTGCCCGGGCATGGGGACGGGGACGGGACCTGCTGTCCTGACAGGACCCGGGACAAAATCCACATGCTGGCAGTGCCACAGCCTCTGGATCTGCTCAGGGATGAGGAACAGGGATGGGACCTGCTCTCCTGACAGGACCTGGGACAAAACCCCCATTCCAGTAGTGCCACAGCCTCTGGATGTGCTCAGGGATGGGAGCAAGGACAGGATCTGCTGTCATGACAAGACCTGGGACCAAACCCCCATTCCAGTAGTGCCACAGCCTCTGGATGTGCTCAGGGATGAGGAACAGGGATGGGACCTGCTCTCCTGACAGGACCTGGGACAAACTCCCCATTCCAGTAGTGCCACAGCCTCTGGATCTGCTCAGGGATGGGAGCAAGGACAGGATCTGCTGTCATGACAAGACCTGGGACCAAACCCCCATTCCAGTAGTGCCACAGCCTCTGGATCTGCTCAGGGATGGGAGCAAGGACAGGATCTGCTGTCCTGACAAGACCTGGGATAAAATCTCCTCTCCAGCAGCACCAGGAGTTCCTGGATCTGCTCAGGGATGAGGAACAGGGACAGGATGTGCCAGAGCCTCTGGATCTGCTCAGGGATGGAAGCTGGGACGGGACCCGCTGTCCTGACAGGACCTGGGACAAAACCCCCATTCCAGCAGCACCAGGAGCTCCTGGATCTGCTCAGGGATGAGGAACAGGGATGGGACCTGCTGTCCTGACAGGATCTGTCACGCGACCGCCCTTCCAGTAGTGCCAGAGCCACTGGATCTGCTCAGGGTTGAGGAACAGCAGAACCTGTTGTCCTCACAGAATCTGGGACAAAATCCCTTCCCAGCAGAGCCAGAGCCCCTGGATCTGCTCAGCTCCATGGGGACAAGGGGCAGGACCTGCTGCCCCGACAGGATTTGGGACAAAACCCCTCTCCAGTGGCAGCAAGGGCCCCTGGATCTGCTCAGGGATGAGGAACGGGAACAGAACTTGCTGTCCTGACAGGATTTGGGAACAAAGCCCTTCTCCAGCAGCACCAGGAGCCTCTGATCTGCTCGGCTCCATGGGGACGAGGGACAGGACAAAAGCCTTTCCTGGATCTGCTCAGGGATGGGGACAAGGGACAAGGGACAGGACAAAAGCCTTTCCTGGATCTCGGCTCCATCCCCAGCGCGGCGGAGCCAAGCAGGACCCGCTGCATTCCTGGGATTGCCGGCAGATCCCACATCCCGCTCACCGCGCTCCCGTGCCTCCGGAATGTCCTTCCTGTGCCTCTGGAATCTCCTTCCCATGCCTCTGGAATGTCCCCGTGCCTCTGGAATGTCCTTCCCATGCCTCTGGAATGTCCCCGTGCCTCTGGAATGTCCTTCCCATGCCTCTGGAATGTCCCCGTGCCCCTGGAATATCCTTCCCATGCCTCTGGAATGTCCTTCCCATGCCTCTGGAATGTCCCCGTGCCCCTGGAATATCCTTCCCATGCCTCTGGAATGTCCTTCCCATGCCCCTGGAATATCCTTCCCTTGCTTCTGGATCCCGCTGCCAGGCTCTCCATGGAATGAGGGGCTGGGAATGCACCGAGAGCTCCATAGGATTCCCCCGTTCCTGCAGTTCCTGAGGGAATAAAGGGATTTTTTTTTCCCCTGGAGCAGCTCTGTGATTATTCCCATGAGGAGCTGGGATGGGGAGGGCTGGATGAACAGATGGGAAACACCAGAATTCCAAAGGCTGGGAAGGAGAAACGCCAGAATTCCAGAGGCTGGTAGGGTGAAACACCAGAATTCCAGAGGCTGGGAAGTTGAATCCTGAATTCCAGAGGTTGGGAAGGGGAAACACGGGAATTCTAAAGGCTGCAAAGGGGAAACGCCGGAATTCCAGAGGTTGGGAAGGTGAATCCTGAATTCCAGAGGTTGGGAAGGGGAAACACCGGAATTCTAGAAGCTGGAAAGGGGAAACACCCGAATTCCAGAGGTTGGGAAGGTGAAACCCAAATTCCTGAGGCTGGGGAAACATGAATTCCAGAGGCTGGTAGGGTGAAACACCAGAATTCCAGAGGTTGGGAAGGTGAAACCCAAATTCCTGAGGTTAGGAAGGGGAAACCTGAATTCCAGAGGTTGGGAGGGTTCCCTGGTGCTGAGGGGATAAAAGAGACAGAGGGAAAAGTGGAGACTCCCACGAGCTGAAACCACAGAGGAGGGGAAGGAAAGACACAAAAATCCTGCAAAACCCTGGGACTGGGGTTGGAATTCCTGGAAAAACTGAATTTAGGAGACTTCACCCTCCTCTGCCCAGCAAACAGCACCAGGAAAAGCAGGATTTTCCTTCATCCTAGGGAAAAAAAAACCCAAAAAAAAAAAAAAAGAAGAAGCAGCAGGCCCCTTAAAAACCTCTTTAATCGTTTCCAAACTTTATTTCTGGGTGATTTGACGAAAGACACGAGTTAGTAATGGTTACATCATGCTGCTCCTCCACTGCCATCGCCCGTGCCACTCAGCCAGCAGCTCCCCAAGTCAGGAATTCAGCCTCTCCATGGACAGCTCAGGGGTTTTAAATCAAAAAAAAAAAAAAAAAAAAAAAAAGCCAAAAAAAAAAAAATCAAATCCAGAAAAAAACCCCAACCTCAATGTCTCTCTCACTTTTTTATTTTTTTTTTTTCACGTTCTGTGGTAGAAATGTTGTTAAAAATAAAACCCAGGTGAAGCGTGCTGCTGGAAATTCCAAATGCTCCCCCACGAGGACACAGAATCCTGGTTTAAGGCATTTCCAAGCCCCAGTGAAAGCAGAATGAGGTTTTATATTTATTTTTTTCAGTTGTTGGGTTTTGTTTTTTTTTTGCTTTTTCTTCATTCCTGAACATCAGCAGCTTCCCCATCCCTCTGGAGCTGGAACATCCAGCCCAGCTGGGAATCCCACTCCCAAAACATGGACTGGGGGACTGCCAGACCCCTCCCTCCCATCCCACCCCAGCATTTCCCACCAGGAATCCCAATTTGGGCCCAGCAGCCCCAAAAAATGGGAATTTTGGCACCCACAGAACCCCCCAGGCACAGCAGAGCCCTCATCCCACACAGGGCACAGCCCCCCATGGAAGATTCAACCCTGGGTTTTCCACAGGAATGTCACAGGTTGGGAATATTTATTATTTTTTAAATCAAATAAAAGAAATCAAAGCAGATCCAAGTGGTTTTTCCATCGGTTTTCCCTCTTGGTTCCACCTTTGTTCAGAGCTCACCCTGAGAGAAGAAATTTGACCTTTCCTGGCTCAAAAGTTGGTGCCAAAACCCCCATTTCAAAGGGTGCCCTGCAAGGTGGGGTAGAAATTTAGGGGGGAAAAAAGCCAAATTCTGGCACCTTGGGCAGGAACTCCCACCCAGAACCTGGTGGGATCCCGCAGACGAATTCCCAAAAGTTGTTTTTCCACAGAGAAATTCCAGCTGAGGGTGGGAAAGGGACCCAGAGGCCACCAAACGCCAGGAAATCCTTCCATGGAGAAGGAATCCCAGTGGAAGAGGGATGTCTTCCAGAGCTGGGGTCCATCTGCTCTTCTCCACGTCCCAGGAGATCCCGAGCTGCAGCCAGAGGTGCAGCCACACCCCAGAAACTTCAGAACTGGCCCCAAAATTTTCCTTTCCTGGAAGAAAATGCTTCAAATTCCCCCCAAATACTCCCCATCCTCGCTCTGCTCCTGTTGGAGCCCTTCCTGCTGGGCTGGCAGCATCCAGAGGAGCCTGGAAGACCCAAAAACTCCAAGTCCAAGGTGAAAAATTCCAAATTTTCTTTGTGGGAGAGGCTCCAGCGGCAGCTCTGCCTTGCCAGGCTGGGAGCCAGGGGCTGGAGAACGCTGTGGGGCGTGGAATGACACATCCAAGAGATCTCCGAGGAAGGAAAAGGGAATTTCCTGGTCCTTTTGGGAGAGGGAGAGAATTCCCAGCTCTTGGAGAGGAGCTCCAAGTGATCCCCAGCACGAGGGAGGCCAAGGCTCGGTGGCCGGGGAGGGGTCAGGACGTGTCTGGATGAACACAAAATGTGGGAATGAGGTTTCACAGCTGCTCCTGCACGTGTCCAAGAGGAAGAGGAGGAGGAGAACCGCTGGAAAAATCCACATTTTTTCCTCCCCTGCACCTCTGAGTCCAGCAAAGAGTCCCAAGGCGAGCGCAGAGCGAAGCTTGGGCCCGGCTCTCTCCCTTCCAGTGCGTGGCATCCCTGATTTGAGCAGAGCTCGGAGGAGAAAAGCACTTGAGATCCTTACACACATAAATTACAGTGAGAGGAACAGGGGGCAGCAGGAAATCAGGTGAACACGGGGCCAGGAGAAGGTTTGGAAGAGCCAGAGCCCGGAGCAGGGTGGGAATTCCCACCCCGTGAATCCGTGAAGGCCTCGCCAGCACCAGCAGCGTTTCCCCCACAGGAAAACAGGGTTGTTTTTGGGAACAAACCCCCCAAAAACACCAGGCAAAAAGGGGGAAAACAACCCCAAAACAAAGAAGCTTCAAGTATGAAGAAGATGGACGCTGCAGTGGGAGAGTTCTGGTGTCACTTCTCGGAGCCTTGGCCGAGCTTTGTTCTGCTGCTCGGGCGTGCCTCGCCGCCCGAAGGACCCGAAAGCAAAAAGGGTTTCCTGCCCTCCCCGTCCCCCCCAAAAATATAAAAAGCAATAAGTTTACAAAAATAGAAAATAATTACAGCAATAGGCAGGGGGGAGGGGGGAGGGAGGGAGGTCCCTGGGCTCTATTTGGCCGAGCAGTGCAATATCCGCGGCTGATTCAGGGCGTCCTCCAGCAGGTGCAGCTCCCGCCGGTCCACGAGCACGTCCCGCATGCAGCCCACGAAGCCCGTGCTGAACGCCTTGGGCAGGCGCTGGGGCACGCTCGGCTTGTCCAGCCCCCCTGGAAACAGAGCAGGGTCAGCTGGGACAGGGACAGAGCAGGGGACAGGGGACAGGGGACAGCACAGGGGACTGGGCACAGCACAGGGGACGGGACAGGGGACAGGGGACAGCACAGGGGACTGGGCACAGCACAGGGGACTGGGCACAGCACAGGGGACGGGACAGGGACAGGGGACAGCACAGGGGACAGGGCTCCTGGCAGCACACGAAGCCCGTGCTGAACACCTTGGGCAGGCACTGCGGCACACTTGGCTTGTCCAGCCCCCCTGGAAACAGAGCAGGGTCAGCTGGGACTGGGGACAGCACGGGACAGCACAGGGGACAGGGCATAGGGGACAGGGGACAGCACAGGGGACTGGGCACAGCACAGGGGACGGGACAGGGACAGGGGACAGCACAGGGGACAGGGCATAGGGGACAGGGCTCCTGGCAGTCCCCTAGCACGTCCCGCATGCAGCCCCTGCTGAACGCCTTGGGCAGGCGCTGGGGCACGCTTGGCTTGTCCAGCCCCCCTGGAAATGGAACAGGGTCAGCTGGGACAGGGAGAGAGCAGGGGACAGCAAAGGGGACAGGGGATAGCACAGGGGACAGAGCAGGGGACAGCCCTCCTGGAAATGGAACAGGGTCAGCTGGGACAGGGACAGAGCAGGGAAGAGCCCGCCTGGAAAAGGAGCGGGGTCAGCTGGGACTGGGGACAGCACAGGGGACAGAGCAGGGGACAGGGGATGGACGGAGCAGGGGACAGCTCAGGGGACAGGGAACAGCCTGCCTGGCAATGGCACAGGGCTGGCTGGGACAGGGGACAGCACCCCTGGACATGACATGGGGTGAGCTGGGGACAGGGGACAGACAGACTGAGGACTGTCACACACAGCCTGGCCCCAGCACTGTCACGCTGCCACCACTGGGGCCTGTCCCTCCCTGGGATGGATTTCCCAGGGAGGCTGGGGCTGTCCCATCCCTGGAAGTGCCCCAGGCCGGGTTGGAATAGCTGGGGACACTGAGACATGTCTAGAAATGTCACTGGAGGGGCTTTAAGGTCCCTTCCAACACCAGTTAGGACTGGAATTCCCTCAGGGGACACGGTGCCACGGCAAGGACTGGCACTGCTCCCTCGGTGTCACCACCAGAGACATTTGCAGGGATTTTTCAGCCACCCGCGGGGCGGTGTTGAAGGAAGGGAGGGACATCCCCAGCATCCCCACCCCGTTCCAGCTCTGAGCCCTCCCGGGGACACCGGGAATGTCCCTTCCCTGGACTCACCCAGCCACAGCGCCCCGTCCGTGTCCAGCTGGGTGGCCCCGAGAGGAGAGGAGCCGGCGATGGGGGCCTCGTTCCCAACCTGCAGGGAGCCTTCCCTCTGCACCCTGCTCCCGAGGGAGGGAGGAACAGCGGGGATTCAGGAACGGCCCCCAGAGCCGGCCTGGAGCTGCTCCCTGCACGTGCTGACACTGGGAACCACCAGGGGGGCAGATTTTGGGACAACCTCCACCCCACTCCTGGGATTGGGATTCACCCGTGGGGTCTGTCCCACCTGCTGTCCTAAAGCACCTGATCCCAATCCAGATCCTGCTCCAGATCCTGATCCCAATCCCAATCCCAATCCAGATCCCAATCCAACCCTGATCCTGCTCCTGATCCCAATCCCAATCCAGATCCCAATCCAACCCAGATCCAGATCCAAATACCGATCCCAATCCAGATCCCAATCCCAATCCAGATCCCGATCCAAATCCCAATCCAGATCCCAATCCAACCCTGATCCTGCTCCTGATCCCAATCCCAATCCAGATTCCGATCCCAATCCAGATCCCAATCCAGATCCCAATCCCAATCCAGATCCCAATCCGGATTCTGATCCCAATCCCAATACTGAGCCCAGATCCCAATCCAGATCCCAATGCTGATCCAGATCCTGCTCCCAGTCCAGATCTCAATCCCAATCCCGATCCAGATCCAGATCCAGATCCCGATCCAGACCCCAATCCCCATCCCAACGCAGATCCCGCTCCCGCAGCGCTGCGCTCACCTGGAGGCTCTGATGTGCACCCACTGGTTGGTGTTGACGGGCACGCTGGAGCGCAGGGTGACGCCCTTGGAGCCCAGGTCGTAGCTGAGCTGCACGAAGCCGTCCACGATGGCCAGGGCGATGTAATCCGAGCGCTCCAGCCCCTTCCCGCTCCACAGCAGCAGCCCCTGCGTCGCCTCCGTCTTGATGCTCAGCTCGAAGTGGTTGGACTGCAGCGCCTTCTCACTGCGGGGCAGAGCCACGGGCAGCTCCTCCAGCAGCCTCCCCTCCTCCTCCTCCTTCCCCACAGCCAGGTGGGATAAACTCCCCGCCTGTCCCCACCTGCTGGCCTGGAGGGTCCCGGGTTTTGGGATAACCTCCATCCCACCGAGCAGCTGGAAGCTGGGATAACCTCCATCCCATTCCTGGGATTCACCCATGGGGTCTGTGCCCACCTGCTGCCCTAAAGGCGCCAGATTTTGGGATAACCTCCATGCCACTCCTGGGATTCACCCATGGGGTCTGTGCCCCTCTGCTACCCTAAAGGCACCAGATTTTGGGATAACCTCCATCCTACTCCTGGGGTTGGGATGCTCAGGAAGGAGATTCTTTGGAGATCCCTTGGTTTCATCCTTGTGGAGCACAAGGATCAATCCCTGCCAGCTGTGACACAGTAGTCGTGGCACAGCAGCCGTGGCACAGCAGCCGTGGCTCCCCGGGGACTGTCACAGGAAGGGGATGGAGGTCACAAAACCTCTTCCCAAGGGAGGAGGGAAGGAAAGATGGAATTTTCCCCAGGTTGGAATCCTCATTTTTTTGCCTCTGGAACAGGCAGGAGGCTCCTGGCTACAGCTGGAGTGGGACACACGGAGACACCACAGAGAGCTTTTTATTCCCAAGGGATACCTGGGGGGTGGGACAAGGCCCTGCTGTCCCTGCAGGGCCACTCAGCCGGGGCTGGTGGCTCTCTGCCATCCCCCCTGTGCAGAGCTGATCCCTCACGGATAAAAAGCCAGGACAGGGACACAGAGGACACACACAGGGACAGGGGGACATGCTGAGGCACAGGCAGAGCAGGGGACAGGCGCAGCCTGGACACTCACCTGGGCTCCGAGGGGAAATCCAGCGCCTCGGGACTCGGATGGGGAGAAAAGGGGAGCGAGCCATAAGCCAGGGGCAGCGAGGAGACTCTGCCTTCCTCCTCCTCCTCCTCTCCTTTCCTTTTTCCCTTTCCTTTCCTTTCCGTTTTCCCTTTCCTTTCCTTTTTCCCTTTCCTTTCCTTTTTCCCTTTCCTTTCCTTTTTCCCTTTCCTTTCCTTTCCTTTCCTTTCCTTTCCTTTCCTTTCCTTTCCTTTCCTTTCCTTTCCTTTCCTTTCCTTTCCTTTCCTTTCCTTTTCCCTTTTCCTTTTCCTTTTCCCTTTCCTTTCCCCTTTCCTTTCCCCTTTCCTTTCCCCTTTCCTTTCCCCTTTCCTTTCCCCTTTCCTTTTCCTGGAGGAGGAAAAAATCACTTTTATGGGCAGCCAAACGCAGCAGGGGGGTGGGGGAGAAGCTCCCTCCAAGGATGGGGCAGCACAGCTCAAACTGGCTGGGAAAAGGCTGGGAAAGGCTGGAAAAGGGCTGGGAATGGGCTGGGAATGGTGACATTCCCTCTGCAGGGACAGAAGGCAGCAGGAATGGGGCTCGGGGAGGGGGCACAGGGACAACTGTGGGCTCACAGTGCTGGAGGGCACTGCCCAGCTTAGGAGAACACTCAGGATAATCCTAAAATCCCTAAAAATCCCTTTCCGGCCCCTCCCAGTGGCATGGACATGCAGGTGATGGCTCTGCAGCCCCCCATGCACAGGCACAGCTCAGCCCCCACGGCCCTGAGGGCACACAGTGAGGTGGGATGGGATGGGGTGGGATGGGATGGGACAGGCAGGGATCCCTCCAAATCCCCCAAATCCCCCCCTTCCCACAGCAGGAATTCCCTGCATGGAGCAGGGAATTTTGGGATCCCTTTTAGGGCTTCCCTTCCATGCAGGACAGACACACAGCAAATCTCAGCTGTCCAGGGACTGGGATTTCTCCCCATCCTCCTGCCCTGAGCCTTTTTCTGACCCCTCATCCACACTGGAGATGTTTTGAGGGGTTCCCAGTGCCACATCCACGCTGGAAAAATCAAGGATCAGCACCCCCAGTTTCCATCTCCAGCACCTTGGGCTGCTGCTGGAGCAGGAAAACACAGGAATCTTCCTTCCCTGTGCTCATCCTTCTTAAAATCATGCTTAAAAATCCCCTGAAGGCATGCTGGGGGGACAACAGCTGGCTGTGGCAGGGCTGGGACAACAGCTGGATGTGACACAGGGGAAGCAGCTCCTGCTCAGCCCCACGAGCTGCTGGCAGCACCTGAGCCCTCCTCCCCCCGGAATGGGAAGAGTTTTCCATCCCAAAGGCCGGGAGAGGCCCCAGATTCCTCCCCCCAGCCCTGCCCTGAGCTGCCCCGGGGTTTGGGGTGACAATGGGGACGTGGTGAGCGTGGCAGGGCCGTACTTACGCTGGGATCTCATTGCTCAGGTGGCTTGGAAACAGAGAAACAGTGACATTGAGAAGGGACAGACACCCAGGGAGGGACAGACAGACACCCAGAGAGGGACAGACAGACACCCAGAGAGGGACAGACAGACACCCAGAGAGGGACAGACAATGGCTCCACACGGACACCCCCCCTGGCAGGGCTGGGAAACCGAGAATGGGACAGGCAGGAGGACACGGGAGCCTCCTGAAGGAGGAATTTCCAGCTCAGGGGGAGCTGTGCCCATCCCCAGACAGAATTCCCAAGTTCAAGGAGGAATTTCCAGCCTGGAGGAGCTCTGCTCGATCCCAGAGAGAATTCCCAAGTTCAAGGAGGAATTTCCAGCCTGAAGGAGCTCTTCTCATTCCCAGAGAGAATTCCCAAGTTCAAGGAGGAATTTCCAGCTCAGGGGAGCTCTGCTCATCCCCAGTCAGAATTCCCAAGTTCAAGGAGGAATTTCCAGCCTGGAGGGGCTCTGCTCAATCCCAGACAGAATTCCCAAGTTCAAGGAGGAATTTCCAGCTCAGGGGAGCTCTGCTCATCCCCAGTCAGAATTCCCAAGTTCAAGGAGGAATTTCCAGCTCAGGGGAGCTCTGCTCATTCCCAGACAGAATTCCCAAGGACAAGGACGAATTTCCAGCTCACAGGAAATTCTGCTCATTCCCAGGGGGAATTCCCAAGGAGTATTCCCATGGACACCACAGGGTCCTCCCCAGCACGGGGGATGGGACAATCCCACCTGTCCCAAGGCAGGGCTGTCCCATCCCTGGGGGACACTCGGGATCCGCCTCCCTCCCATCCCAGAACCACAGCCAGGCCTGGAGCTAGGAATGTGGGGGGAAAACCAACAGGGGAGGAGCAGGAACATCCAGCCCCGCTTGGAGCTCCTGGGTGCCGGCTCTCCACCCCCCTGGAGGAGGAAAAATCACTTTTATGGGCAGCCAAACACAGCAGGGGGGTGGGGGAGAAGCTCCCTCCAAGGATGGGGCAGCACAGCTCAAACTGGCTGGGAAAAGGCTGGGAAAGGCTGGGAATGGGCTGGGAATGGGCTGGGAATGGTGACATTCCCTCTGCAGGGACAGAAGGCAGCAGGAATGTGGCTCGGGGAGGGGGCACAGGGACAACTGTGGGCTCACAGTGCTGGAGGGCACTGCCCAGCTTAGGAGAACGCCCAGGACAAGAGGAGGTGGGAACCCATCCCTAAGATGGGAACCCATCCCTGAGGTGGGAATCCATCCCTGAAGTGGGAACCCATCCCTAAGATGGGAATCCATCTCCAAGGTGGGAATCCATCCCTAAGATGATGGGAACCCATCCCCAAGGTGGGAATCCATCCCTAAGATGGAACCCATCCCTGAGGTGGGAATTCATCCCTCAGGTGGGAATCTATCCCTGAGGTGGGAATCCATGCCTGAGGTGGGAACCCATCCCTAGGGTGGGAATCCATCCCTTTGATGATGGGAACCCATCCCTAAGACGGGAATCCTTCTCCAAGGTGGGAATCCACCCCCTGAGGTGGGAACCCAGCCCTAAGATGATGGGAACCCATCCCTAGGATGAGGAGCCGGTACCTCCTGGTGACGGCGTTGTGGTATTCCAGGTACGTGCGGCCGTCAAAGGCCACGGCCTCGGCGTCCCCCGCTGCCTTCTCGATGATCACTGTGGGGGGAACACGGAGATGGGAGAAGAAGAGCCAGGAAAGGCCAGGGATTCCTGGGAGATGGGGCAAACCCCCCTCAGCAACACCCCGGGCAGGACAGTGACACCCCCAGCGCTGTGTCCCCAGGGAATGTCACCTGGGGGGGCCTGAGGGGCTTTGGAGCTCGGGGTGGGAACGGAGGGGCTTTAGGGTCCCTTCCAAGCCAACCCATCCCATGGCTCCCCAGCCCAGCTCTCCAAGGGTTCTCCTCTCCCAGAACTTCCTGATGCATGCTCGTTTTCATCACAACCCCTGCTGGATGTGCTGAACTTCTGCTGGAGATCTTCCAGGTTTTCCATCCAGCCTCCGGTGGCCACCTCCAACCCCCCAGGCCCCCTCCAATTCCCCATGGCCACCTCCACGTCCCCATAGCCATCTCCAGTTCCCCATGGCCACCTCCAGCCCCCTGGGCTACCTCCAATCCCCCATGAGCACCTCCAGCCCCCTGGGCCACCTCCAGCTCCCCTTGGCCACCTCCGACCCCTTGTGCCACTGCCACCTTTCCTGTGCCACCTCCACCTTCCCATAGCCACCTCCACCTTTCCTGTGCCACCTCCAGGTCCCCATGGCCATCTCCAGCTCCCCATGGCCACCTCCAGCCCCCTGGGCCACCTCCACCTTCCCATAGCCACCTCCAATCCCCCATGGCCACCCCCAGCCCCCCGTGCCACCTCCACATTCCCTGCGCCACCCGCAGCCCCCGTGGCCACCCCCAGCCCCCCGTGGCCACCCGCAGCCCCCGTGGCCACCCGCAGCCCCCGTGGCCACCCGCAGCCCCCGTGGCACGCACCCTTCTCGCAGTGGGCCCCCGAGAAGCCCCTGTGGCAGGAGCACTGGTAGCCCGCCATGCTGGGGCTGCAGGAGCCGCCGTGCTGGCAGGGGTTGGGTTTCTGGGTGCAGGGGTGCCCCCGGAATGGGGAGATCTCCCTGGCGCTGCGGATGTTCTGTTCCTTCAGCACGGGCACGCCGTCCAGGGAGATCTGCGGGAGCAGAACGGCTCAGCCGGGAGCTGCTGGGGCCTGGCAGGCACTGCCCAAAACACTGGGAATTCTCACCCCCGGCAGCATCCCTGGACGGGGCTGGGCTGGTGGGAGGTGTCCCTGCCCACAGGGTGAGCTTGGAGGTTTCTCCAAGCCAAACCAGGCTGGGATCCTCTGACGGTCCTTCCCCACCCACCCCTCGTCAGCTGGGGACACCGGGCAGTGTCCGTGGGGACAAGAGGAGGTGAGAACCCTTCCCTAGGGTGGGAACCCATCCCTAAGATGATGGGAACCCATCCCTGAGGTGGGAACCCATCCCTAAGATGATGGGAACCCATCCCTGAGGTGGGAACCCATCCCTAAGATGATGGGAACCCATCCCTGAGGTGGGAACCCATCCCTAAGATGATGGAAACCCATCCCTGAGGTGGGAACCCATCCCTAAGATGATGGGAACCCATCCCTGAGGTGGGAACCCATCCTAAGATGATGGGAACCCATCCCTGAGGTGGGAACCCATCCTAAGATGATGGGAACCCATCCCTGAGGTGGGAACCCATCCCTAAAATGGGAATCCATCCCTGAGGTGGGAATCCACCCCTAACATGATGGGAATCCATTCCAAGTGTCCCCAAACTCCCCTTCTGTCCCCCACCGGTGCCACTTTTCCACCACCAGGACAGCTCCCAGGTCCATCCCAGGACAGATGGGACACTGGACTGACCAGCAGGGCACTGGTCAGTCCAGCAGGACACTGGGCTGACCAGCAGGACACTGGGCTGACCAGCAGGACACTAGGCTGACCAGCAGGACCTCACCTTCTGCACGGCTCCCTCGAAGCCGCTGGAGACGGCAGCTGCTCGAGCCAGCTTGGAGAAGTCGGGGGCTCCCCCCACGTAGAGGGGCTCCTTCAGGTTCAGCACCATGTGAGGCACCTGGGGGGACAGGGACACCAAGGACAAGGTGTCAGCTCGTCCATGGCTGTCCCAGGAGATGGCCTTGATGACCCTCGTGGCTCTCTCAGTTTGGGATATTTGATGAGAATTTACGTTTTATGGTATTTTCTTTATGATTCTACGGATGGAGCCTCCAGGAAACCTCCTCATGCCAAGGACTGCCAGGTCCCACCCCCAGCAGGCACCTGGGAAAGGTTTCCCCCGGATTGAATTTTGGGGAGAGGCTCTTCCCACAGCCTCAGGCCTGGAGGGGGGCTCTGCTTTTGTGTGCCCCCCAAAATTGGGGTACCCAGAGCCTCTGCTGGGCTGCTGCTCAATCCCAGCACATTCCAGAGGGATCCAGCCTGGCTGCCCAGGTTTGAGGAGCAGGTTCGGGTTTTCTCCTGCACCCCATGGCTTGAGGAGGTTCTCCTGCACCCCACGTGGTGGCTTTGGAGGAGAGAATTCCCTCCTTGCTGTCACCAGCCCCAGGATTCCTGGGAATTCTCTGGGATGGAGCCAGGGCCACAGCAAGGATGGGGTGACATGGATCGCTAGCGAATGTTTTGTGGGATTAACACAAAATAAAATGACCAGATTAACTGAAATGGTCCCAAAACAAAAGGTGACAACCGGCTGGGAATGAAGGACAGGAGAGGGAATGAGGGGCTCTAAACTACAGGGATCCTAAATCAGATGGGGAAGATGAAAAACACAAAAAGAGGAAGGAGGTGCCAATGGCAGACGAGATGGAGGCGTGGGGGGGTCCATACTTATCTGTACCTTACGGGATTTCTGGGATCCAGACAGCAGGGGAGGGGAAAATACAAAGGAAAATCGAAGGGAGAGAGAGAGAAAAAAAAAAAAAAAAAAAAGAGATAAAAGGGACATCAGTGGGGTGACATTGCAACAGGCAGGGCTGCACCAGGGCTGGGTGGCTCCGGGGGTGGCAGGAGCGTCACTGCCACCCAGGGCACAGCTTCGCTCAGAGAGGAGCTTGGAGAGAGGAGAGTGAGCGGAGGAAAATCCCTTTTTGGGTTCCAGGAAAATCCCTTTTTGGGTTCCAGGAAAATCCCTTTTTGGGTTCCAGGAAAATCCCTTTTTGGGTGCTGTGGGTTTAGGGACGAGCCCTTCCTTGCTCCTGGAAGGGCTGCCCAGGAATGCCGGAATGCCTAGGGATGCCTGGGAATGCCCGGGAATGCCCAGGGATGCCCAGGAATGCAGGAATGCCCAGGGATGCCCGGGAATGCCCAGGGATACCCAGGGATGCCCAGGGATGCCAAGGGATGCCCGGGAATGCCCAGGGATGCCTGGGAATGCCCAGGGATGCCCAGGGATGCCCAGGGATGCCCAGGAATGCCCAGAGATGCCTGGGAATGCCCAGGGATGCCCGGGAATGCCCAGAGATGCCAAGGGATGCCCGGGAATGCAGGAACGCCCAGAGATGCCCAGGGATGCCCAGGAATGCCCGGGAATGCCCGGGAATGCCCGGGAATGCCCGGGAATGCCCAGGGATGCCCAGGAATGCCTGGGAATGCCCAGGGATGCCCGGGAATGCCCGGGAATGCCCGGGAATGCCCAGGGATGCCCGGGAATGCCCGGGAATGCCCGGGAATGCCCAGGGATGCCCGGGAATGCCCGGGAATGCCCAGGGATGCCCAGGGATGCCCAGGGATGCCCGGGAATGCCCAGGAATGCAGGGAGGGGCAGGGAGAGGCTGCAGCTGCAAAATTCCCACGCGGGAGAAGAGCAGAGGAAGCACCAAGGGGTGCAGCAGCAGCAGGGCTGGGGCTTTCCTGCTCCCCGAGCTCCTCTGGCTGCCGGGGGCTCTTAATTAACGGTTAATTAAACGGTTAATTAAACTCCTGCACCCTCAAATCCAGAATTTACAGCCCAGGAATGGAGAAATTCCACTCAAATCCAGAATTTATAGCCCAGGAATGGAGAAATTCCACTCAAATCCAGAATTTACAGCCCAGGAACGGAGAAATTCCACTCAAATCCAGAATTTACAGCCCAGGAACGGAGAAATTCCACTCAAATCCAGAATTTAAAACCCAAGAACCTCAGGAGTTCCACTCAAATCCAGAATTTACAGCCCAGGAATGGAGAAATTCCACTCAAATCCAGAATTTAAAACCCAAGAAGCTCAGGAGTTCCACTCAAATCCAGAATTTAAAGCCCGGGAGCCTCAGAACTTCCACTTCTCCGCCCTCAAATTCACAATTTAAAGCCCAGAGCCTGAGAATTCCACTCCTGCACCCTCAAATCCAGAATTTAAAGGCCAGGGACTGAAAAATTCCACTCAAAGCCACAATTTAAAGCCCATGAACCTCAGAAATTCCAATCAAATCCTGAATTTACAGCCCAGGAGCCTCAGAAATTCCACTCAGATCCAGAATTTAAAGGCCAGGAACTGAGAAATTCCACTTTTCCACCTTCAAACCCACGATTTAAAGCCCAGGTGCCTCAGAAACTCCACTCAAATCCAGAATTTAAATCCCAGGAACTGAGAAATTCCCCTCAAACCCTGAATTTCAACCCCAGGAGCCTCAGAAATTCAACTCCTCCCCCTTCAAATCCACGATTTAAAGCACAGGAACCTGGGCCACGATTTAAAGCCCAGGAATGGAGAAATGCCACTCAAATCCAGAATTTAAAGCCCAGGAGCTGAGAATTTCCACTCAAACCCATGATTTAGATCCCAGGAGCCTCAGAAATTCCCCTCAAATCTCAGAATTTAAATCCCAGGAGCTGAGAAATTCCCCTCAAACCCCAAATTTAAATCCCAGGAGCTGAGAAATTCCCCTCAAACCCCGAATTTCAATCCCAGGAGCTTCAGAAATTCCCCTCAAACCCCGAATTTCAATCCCAGGAGATTCAGAAATTCCCCTCAAATCTCGGAATTTCAATCCCAGGAACCTTGAAATTCCCCTCCAAGCCCAAATTCCAATCCCAGGAGCCCCAGAAATTCCCCTCAAATCCCAAATTTCAATCCCAGGGACAGAGAAATTCCCCTCAAATCTTGGAATTTACAGCCCAGGAACTGAGAATTTCCCCTCCAACCCTGAGTTCCAATCCCAGGAAATTCCTCTCAAACCCCGAATTTCAATCCCAGGAGCTTCAGAAATTCCCCTCAAATCCCAAATTCCAATCCCAGGAGCCCCAGAAATTCCCCTCAAATCCCAAATTTCAATCCCAGGAGCTTCAGAAATTCCCCTCAAATCTCGGAATTTCAATCCCAGGAACCTTGAAATTCCCCTCCAAACCCAAATTCCAATCCCAGGAGCCCCAGAAATTCCCCTCAAATCCCAAATTTCAATCCCAGGGACAGAGAAATTCCCCTCAAATCTTGGAATTTACAGCCCAGGAACTGAGAATTTCCCCTCCAACCCTGAGTTCCAATCCCAGGAAATTCCTCTCAAACCCCGAATTTCAATCCCAGGAGCCCCAGAAATTCCCCTCAAATCTCAGAATTTAAATCCCAGAAGCTTCAGAAATTCCCCTCAAACCCCGAATTTCAATCCCAGGAGCTTCAGAAATTCCCCTCAAATCTCGGAATTTCACTCCCAGGAACCTGAGAAATTCCCCTCCAAGCCCAAATTCCAGTCCCAGGAACTGAGAAATTCCCATCAAACCCCAAATTTCAATCCCAGGGACTGAGAAATTCCCCTCAAATCTCGGAATTTCAATCCCAGGAACCTTGAAATTCCCCTCCAAGCCCGAATTCCCAGCCCGGCAGCCCCAGGAGCCCTCCCGGGCGGGCAGAGCAGCTTTGGGGTGCCCCACTCACCGGGGACTCCCCGGTGACCGCGGGGCCATCGTTGACCCTCAGGACGCCCTTGCGGCCGCTCCGCTCCAGCCGGACGCTGACCCAGGCGTCCAGCGGCACCGGCTCCCTGCTCCTGGGGGAAGGGGAAAAAGGTTAAAAATCCTGAAAAACGCTGAGAAATCCTTAAAATCCATAAAAAATCCATTAAAAAATCCATTAAAAACCTTAAAATCCATTAAAAAGTCCATAAAAACCCCTTAAAATCCATTAAAAAGTCCATAAAAACCCCTTAAAATCCATTAAAAAGCTTAAAATCCATACAAAATCCTAAAAATAATAATTAAAAAAATCCATTAAAAATCCTTAAAAATCCCTTAAAATCCTTTTTTAAAAATCCATTAAAAAATCCATTAAAAACCTTATAATCCTTTAAAAAGTCCATAAAAACCCCTTAAAATCCATTAAAAAGTCCATTAAAACTCCTTAAAATCCATTAAAAAGTCCATTAAAACTCCTTAAAATCCATTAAAAAGCTTAAAATCCATACAAAATCCTAAAAATAATAATTAAAAAAATCCATAAAAAATCCTAAAAAATCCTTTAAAATCCTTTTTAAAAATCCATTAAAAACCTTATAATCCATTAAAAAGTCCATAAAACACCTTAAAATCCATTAAAAATGCTTAAAATCCATATAAAAGCCTAAAAATAATAATAAAAAAAATCCATAAAAAATCCTTAAAAATCCTTTAAAATCCTTGAAAACCATTTTAAAAATCCATTTAAAAGATCCATCAAAAACCTTAAAATCCATTAAAATGTCCATAAAAAACCTTAAAATCCATTAAAAAACCTTAAAATCCATAAAAAAGCCTAAAAATAATAATAAAAAAAAATCCATAAAAAATCCTTAAAAATCCTTTAAAATCCTTAAAATCCTTTTTAAAAATCCATTAACAAATCCATTAAAAACCTTATAATCCATTAAAAAGTCCATAAAAAACCTTAAAATCCATTAAAAAACCTTAAAATCCATAAAAAAGTCTAAAAATATTAAAAAAATAAAATCCATAAAAAATCCTTAAAAATCCTTTAAAATCCTTGAAATCCATTTAAAAAAAATCCATAAAAAACCTTAAAATCCATTTAAAAAAGCTTAAAATCCATTTACAAATTCATAAAAAAACTTAAAAATCCATAAAAAATCCTAAAAGTCCATAAAAAACCGTTAAAAATCCATAAAAAACCTTAAAATCCATTAAAAAATCCATAAAAACCCTAAAAATCTATTAAAAGTCAAAAAAGCTTTAACTCTATTAAAAATCCTTAAAATCCAACAAAAAAATCCATAAATATCGTTAAAATCCAATTAAAAAATCCATAAAAATCCTTAAAATCCATAGAAAGACTCCATAAAAATCGTTAATATCCATGGAAAAAATCCACTAAAAATCCATAGAAAAAAATCCATTAAAAAATCCTTAAAATCCATTAAAAACCCTTAAAATCCATAGAAAAAACCCATTCAAAAAGTCCAATAAAATTCCTTAAAATCCATTAAAAAACCTTAAATCCATTATTAAAAAATCCATTAAAAATCCTTAAAATCCATTAAAACAATCCATAAAAAAACCCTTAAAATCCATTAAAAAATCAATAGAAAAAGCTAAAAATCCATTTTTTAAATCCATAAAAAAACCCTTAAAATCCATTTAAAAATCCATAAAAACCCTTTAACATTCTTTAAAAAATCAATTAAAAATTCTTAAAATCCATAAAACAACCATAAAACCCCCTAAAATTCAATTAAAAAACAAAAAAAATTTCTTAAAATCCATTTAAAAATCCATAAAAAACCCTTAAAATTCATTTTAAAAATCCATAAAACCCCTTAAAATCCATTAAAAAATCCATTAAAACACTTAAAATGAATTATAAAATCCATTAAAAATTCATAACATCCATTAAAAATCCATTAAAAAACCTTAAAATTAATTTTAAAAATCAATAAAACCCTTAAAATTAATTTTAAAATCCATTAAAAATTCATAACATCCATTAAAAATCCATTAAAAAACCTTAAAATTAA
Source organism: Anomalospiza imberbis (assembly GCF_031753505.1). Classification (NCBI taxonomy): domain Eukaryota; kingdom Metazoa; phylum Chordata; class Aves; order Passeriformes; family Viduidae; genus Anomalospiza; species Anomalospiza imberbis. The sequence goes on from NC_089703.1 coordinate 6,771,133, forward strand.
TTTAAAAAATCAATAAAACCCTTAAAATTCATTTCAAAATCCACAAAAAATTCTTAAAATCCATTTCAAAAATCCATTAAAACCCTTTAAATTCCTTTAAAAATCCAGTGCCAGCGGTGCCCTCACCTGAGCGGTGCCAGCGGTGCCGTCAGTGCCACCAGTGCCCTCACCTGAGCAGTGCCACCAGTGCCGGCGGTGCCAGCGGTGCCAGCAGTGCCCTCACCTGTGCAGTGCCAGCGGTGCCAGCGGTGCCACCAGTGCCCTCACCTGAGCAGTGCCGGCGGTGCCAGCGGTGCTGGTGGTGCCAGTGGTGCCTGCGGTCTCACCTGAGCAGTGCCAGCGGTGCCAGCGGTGCCCGCGGTCTCACCTGAGCAGTGCCAGCGGTGCCAGCGGTGCCCGCGGTCTCACCTGAGCAGTGCCAGCGGTGCCAGCGGTGCCAGCGGTGCCCGCGGTCTCACCTGAGCAGGGCGGGCCCTTTGCCCAGGTCGTATCTGAACTCCAGGTGCCCCTGGTGCAGCGCCAGCGGTGCCAGCAGTGCCAGCGGTGCACACACTTTCACCTGAGCAGTGCCAGCAGTGCCAGCAGTGCCAGCGGTGCCAGCGGTGCCAGCGGTCTCACCTGAGCAGGGCAGGCCCTTTGCCCAGGTCGTATCTGAACTCCAGGTGCCCTGGTGCAGTGCCAGCAGTGCCAGCAGTGCCGGCGGTGCCAGCGGTGCCAGCGGTGCCCGCGGTCTCACCTGAGCAGTGCCGGCGGTGCCAGCGGTGCCAGCGGTGCCCGCGGTCTCACCTGAGCAGGGCGGGCCCTTTGCCCAGGTCGTATCTGAACTCCAGGTGCCCCGGTGCAGTGCCAGCAGTGCCGGCGGTGCCAGCGGTGCCAGCGGTGCCCGCGGTCTCACCTGAGCAGGGCGGGCCCTTTGCCCAGGTCGTATCTGAACTCCAGGTGCCCCTGGTGCAGTGCCAGCGGTGCCCGCGGTGCCAGCGGTGCCCGCGGTCTCACCTGAGCAGTGCCAGCGGTGCCAGCGGTGCCGGCGGTGCCCGCGGTCTCACCTGAGCAGGGCGGGCCCTTTGCCCAGGTCGTATCTGAACTCCAGGTGCCCCGGTGCAGTGCCAGCAGTGCCAGCGGTGCCGGCGGTGCCAGCAGTGCCAGCGGTGCCAGCGGTGCCCGCGGTCTCACCTGAGCAGGGCAGGCCCTTTGCCCAGGTCGTATCTGAACTCCAGGTGCCCTGGTGCAGTGCCAGCAGTGCCAGCAGTGCCAGCGGTGCACACACTTTCACCTGAGCAGTGCCAGCAGTGCCAGCGGTGCCGGCGTTGCCAGCAGTGCCAGCAGTGCCAGCGGTGCACACACTTTCACCTGAGCAGTGCCAGCAGTGCCAGCAGTGCCAGCGGTGCCCGCGGTCTCACCTGAGCAGGGCGGGCCCTTTGCCCAGGTCGTATCTGAACTCCAGGTGCCCTGGTGCAGTGCCAGCAGTGCCAGCGGTGCCAGCGGTGCCGGCAGTGCCAGCAGTGCCCGCGGTCTCACCTGAGCAGGGCAGGCCCTTTGCCCAGGTCGTATCTGAACTCCAGGTGCCCTGGTGCAGTGCCAGCGGTGCCAGCGGTGCCCGCGGTCTCACCTGAGCAGTGCCAGCAGTGCCAGCAGTGCCAGCGGTGCCAGCGGTGCCAGCAGTGCCCGCGGTCTCACCTGAGCAGGGCAGGCCCTTTGCCCAGGTCGTATCTGAACTCCAGGTGCCCTGGTGCAGTGCCAGCAGTGCCAGCGGTGCCAGCGGTGCCCGCGGTCTCACCTGAGCAGTGCCAGCAGTGCCGGCGGTGCCAGCGGTGCCCGCGGTCTCACCTGAGCAGTGCCAGCAGTGCCGGCGGTGCCGGCGGTGCCAGCAGTGCCGGCGGTGCCAGCGGTGCCCGCGGTCTCACCTGAGCAGTGCCAGCAGTGCCGGCGGTGCCAGCGGTGCCAGCGGTGCCCGCGGTCTCACCTGAGCAGGGCGGGCCCTTTGCCCAGGTCGTATCTGAACTCCAGGTGCCCCGGTGCAGTGCCAGCGGTGCCAGCAGTGCCAGCGGTGCCCGCGGTCTCACCTGAGCAGGGCGGGCCCTTTGCCCAGGTCGTATCTGAACTCCAGGTGCCCCGGTGCAGTGCCAGCAGTGCCGGCGGTGCCAGCGGTGCCCGCGGTCTCACCTGAGCAGTGCCACCAGTGCCGGCGGTGCCAGCGGTGCCAGCAGTGCCCTCACCTGTGCAGTGCCAGCGGTGCCAGCGGTGCCACCAGTGCCCTCACCTGAGCAGTGCCGGCGGTGCCAGCGGTGCTGGTGGTGCCAGTGGTGCCTGCGGTCTCACCTGAGCAGTGCCAGCGGTGCCAGCGGTGCCCGCGGTCTCACCTGAGCAGTGCCAGCGGTGCCAGCGGTGCCCGCGGTCTCACCTGAGCAGTGCCAGCGGTGCCAGCGGTGCCAGCGGTGCCCGCGGTCTCACCTGAGCAGGGCGGGCCCTTTGCCCAGGTCGTATCTGAACTCCAGGTGCCCCTGGTGCAGCGCCAGCGGTGCCAGCAGTGCCAGCGGTGCACACACTTTCACCTGAGCAGTGCCAGCAGTGCCAGCAGTGCCAGCGGTGCCAGCGGTGCCAGCGGTCTCACCTGAGCAGGGCAGGCCCTTTGCCCAGGTCGTATCTGAACTCCAGGTGCCCTGGTGCAGTGCCAGCAGTGCCAGCAGTGCCGGCGGTGCCAGCGGTGCCAGCGGTGCCCGCGGTCTCACCTGAGCAGTGCCGGCGGTGCCAGCGGTGCCAGCGGTGCCCGCGGTCTCACCTGAGCAGGGCGGGCCCTTTGCCCAGGTCGTATCTGAACTCCAGGTGCCCCGGTGCAGTGCCAGCAGTGCCGGCGGTGCCAGCGGTGCCAGCGGTGCCCGCGGTCTCACCTGAGCAGGGCGGGCCCTTTGCCCAGGTCGTATCTGAACTCCAGGTGCCCCTGGTGCAGTGCCAGCGGTGCCCGCGGTGCCAGCGGTGCCCGCGGTCTCACCTGAGCAGTGCCAGCGGTGCCAGCGGTGCCAGCGGTGCCCGCGGTCTCACCTGAGCAGGGCGGGCCCTTTGCCCAGGTCGTATCTGAACTCCAGGTGCCCCGGTGCAGTGCCAGCAGTGCCAGCGGTGCCGGCGGTGCCAGCAGTGCCAGCGGTGCCAGCGGTGCCCGCGGTCTCACCTGAGCAGGGCAGGCCCTTTGCCCAGGTCGTATCTGAACTCCAGGTGCCCTGGTGCAGTGCCAGCAGTGCCAGCAGTGCCAGCGGTGCACACACTTTCACCTGAGCAGTGCCAGCAGTGCCAGCAGTGCCAGCGGTGCCCGCGGTCTCACCTGAGCAGGGCGGGCCCTTTGCCCAGGTCGTATCTGAACTCCAGGTGCCCTGGTGCAGTGCCAGCAGTGCCAGCGGTGCCAGCGGTGCCGGCAGTGCCAGCAGTGCCCGCGGTCTCACCTGAGCAGGGCAGGCCCTTTGCCCAGGTCGTATCTGAACTCCAGGTGCCCTGGTGCAGTGCCAGCGGTGCCAGCGGTGCCCGCGGTCTCACCTGAGCAGTGCCAGCAGTGCCAGCAGTGCCAGCGGTGCCAGCGGTGCCAGCAGTGCCCGCGGTCTCACCTGAGCAGGGCAGGCCCTTTGCCCAGGTCGTATCTGAACTCCAGGTGCCCTGGTGCAGTGCCAGCAGTGCCAGCGGTGCCAGCGGTGCCCGCGGTCTCACCTGAGCAGTGCCAGCAGTGCCGGCGGTGCCAGCGGTGCCCGCGGTCTCACCTGAGCAGTGCCAGCAGTGGCAGCGGTGCCTGCAGTGCCCGCGGTCTCACCTGAGCAGGGCGGGCCCTTTGCCCAGGTCGTATCTGAACTCCAGGTGCCCCGGTGCAGTGCCAGCAGTGCCGGCGGTGCCGGCGGTGCCTGCAGTGCCGGCGGTGCCAGCGGTGCCCGCGGTCTCACCTGAGCAGTGCCAGCAGTGCCGGCGGTGCCAGCGGTGCCAGCGGTGCCCGCGGTCTCACCTGAGCAGGGCGGGCCCTTTGCCCAGGTCGTATCTGAACTCCAGGTGCCCCGGTGCAGTGCCAGCGGTGCCAGCAGTGCCAGCGGTGCCCGCGGTCTCACCTGAGCAGGGCGGGCCCTTTGCCCAGGTCGTATCTGAACTCCAGGTGCCCCGGTGCAGTGCCAGCAGTGCCGGCGGTGCCAGCGGTGCTGGTGGTGCCAGTGGTGCCTGCGGTCTCACCTGAGCAGTGCCAGCGGTGCCAGCGGTGCCCGCGGTCTCACCTGAGCAGTGCCAGCGGTGCCAGCGGTGCCCGCGGTCTCACCTGAGCAGTGCCAGCGGTGCCAGCGGTGCCAGCGGTGCCCGCGGTCTCACCTGAGCAGGGCGGGCCCTTTGCCCAGGTCGTATCTGAACTCCAGGTGCCCCTGGTGCAGCGCCAGCGGTGCCAGCAGTGCCAGCGGTGCACACACTTTCACCTGAGCAGTGCCAGCAGTGCCAGCAGTGCCAGCGGTGCCAGCGGTGCCAGCGGTCTCACCTGAGCAGGGCAGGCCCTTTGCCCAGGTCGTATCTGAACTCCAGGTGCCCTGGTGCAGTGCCAGCAGTGCCAGCAGTGCCGGCGGTGCCAGCGGTGCCAGCGGTGCCCGCGGTCTCACCTGAGCAGTGCCGGCGGTGCCAGCGGTGCCAGCGGTGCCCGCGGTCTCACCTGAGCAGGGCGGGCCCTTTGCCCAGGTCGTATCTGAACTCCAGGTGCCCCGGTGCAGTGCCAGCAGTGCCGGCGGTGCCAGCGGTGCCAGCGGTGCCCGCGGTCTCACCTGAGCAGGGCGGGCCCTTTGCCCAGGTCGTATCTGAACTCCAGGTGCCCCTGGTGCAGTGCCAGCGGTGCCCGCGGTGCCAGCGGTGCCCGCGGTCTCACCTGAGCAGTGCCAGCGGTGCCAGCGGTGCCGGCGGTGCCCGCGGTCTCACCTGAGCAGGGCGGGCCCTTTGCCCAGGTCGTATCTGAACTCCAGGTGCCCCGGTGCAGTGCCAGCAGTGCCAGCGGTGCCGGCGGTGCCAGCAGTGCCAGCGGTGCCAGCGGTGCCCGCGGTCTCACCTGAGCAGGGCAGGCCCTTTGCCCAGGTCGTATCTGAACTCCAGGTGCCCTGGTGCAGTGCCAGCAGTGCCAGCAGTGCCAGCGGTGCACACACTTTCACCTGAGCAGTGCCAGCAGTGCCAGCGGTGCCGGCGTTGCCAGCAGTGCCAGCAGTGCCAGCGGTGCACACACTTTCACCTGAGCAGTGCCAGCAGTGCCAGCAGTGCCAGCGGTGCCCGCGGTCTCACCTGAGCAGGGCGGGCCCTTTGCCCAGGTCGTATCTGAACTCCAGGTGCCCTGGTGCAGTGCCAGCAGTGCCAGCGGTGCCAGCGGTGCCGGCAGTGCCAGCAGTGCCCGCGGTCTCACCTGAGCAGGGCAGGCCCTTTGCCCAGGTCGTATCTGAACTCCAGGTGCCCTGGTGCAGTGCCAGCGGTGCCAGCGGTGCCCGCGGTCTCACCTGAGCAGTGCCAGCAGTGCCAGCAGTGCCAGCGGTGCCAGCGGTGCCAGCAGTGCCCGCGGTCTCACCTGAGCAGGGCAGGCCCTTTGCCCAGGTCGTATCTGAACTCCAGGTGCCCTGGTGCAGTGCCAGCAGTGCCAGCGGTGCCAGCGGTGCCCGCGGTCTCACCTGAGCAGTGCCAGCAGTGCCGGCGGTGCCAGCGGTGCCCGCGGTCTCACCTGAGCAGTGCCAGCAGTGGCAGCGGTGCCTGCAGTGCCCGCGGTCTCACCTGAGCAGGGCGGGCCCTTTGCCCAGGTCGTATCTGAACTCCAGGTGCCCCGGTGCAGTGCCAGCAGTGCCGGCGGTGCCGGCGGTGCCAGCAGTGCCGGCGGTGCCAGCGGTGCCCGCGGTCTCACCTGAGCAGTGCCAGCAGTGCCGGCGGTGCCAGCGGTGCCAGCGGTGCCAGCGGTGCCAGCGGTGCCCGCGGTCTCACCTGAGCAGGGCGGGCCCTTTGCCCAGGTCGTATCTGAACTCCAGGTGCCCCGGTGCAGTGCCAGCGGTGCCAGCAGTGCCAGCGGTGCCAGTGGTGCCCGCGGTCTCACCTGAGCAGTGCCAGCAGTGCCAGCGGTGCCAGCGGTGCCAGCGGTGCCAGCGGTGCCCGCGGTCTCACCTGAGCAGGGCGGGCCCTTTGCCCAGGTCGTATCTGAACTCCAGGTGCACCGGTGCAGTGCCGGCGGTGCCAGCGGTGCCAGCGGTGCCAGCGGTGCCAGCGGTGCCCGCGGTCTCACCTGAGCAGTGCCAGCGGTGCCAGCGGTGCCAGCGGTGCCCGCGGTCTCACCTGAGCAGGGCGGGCCCTTTGCCCAGGTCGTATCTGAACTCCAGGTGCCCCTGGTGCAGCGCCAGGGACACGAAGTCGCCGCTGCCGTCGCTCCTTTGGCCGTTGTAGAAAATCATCCCGCGGGGCCGGCGCGCCAGGAACACCAGCTCCATGGCCATCCTGTCCCTGCCCATCGGCGATCGGTCGTTGGTTATTGATTAGGGATTATTGGTTATTGATTAGGGATTATTGGTTATTGATTAGGGATTATTGGTGAGTGATTAGGGATTATTGGTGAGTGATTAGTGATTAGGGATTAGTGATTAGTGATCAGCATTTATGGGCTGCGGGTTCTGGGCTGTTGATTAGGGTTTATGGTCTGTGGGTTATTGATTATTGATTAGTGATCAGGGCTTATGGGCTGCAGGTTCTGGGTTATTGATTATTAATTATTGATTAGTGATCAGGGCTTATGGACTGCAGGTTCTGGGCTGTTGATTAGGGTTTATGGTCTGTGGGTTATTGATTATTGATTAGTGATCAGGGTTTATGAACTGCAGGTTCTGGGTTATTGATTATTAATTATTGATTAGTGATCAGGGATTATGGACTGCAGGTTCTGGGTTGTTGATTAGGGTTTATGGTCTGTGGGTTATTGATTAGTGATTAGTGATTAGTGATTAGTGATCAGGGCTTATGGGCTGCAGGTTCTGGGTTATTGATTAGTGATCAGGGCTTATGGGCTGCAGGTTCTGGGCTGTTGATTAGGGTTTATGGTCTGTGGGTTATTGATTAGTGATTAGTGATCAGGGCTTATGGGCTGCAGGTTCTGGGCTATAGATTATTAATTATTGATTAGTGATCAGGGCTTATGGGCTGCAGGTTCTGGGTTGTTGATTAGGGTTTATGGTCTGTGGGTTACTGATTACTGATTATTGATTAGGGCTTATGAGCTGCAGGTTCTGGGTTATTGATTATTAATTATTGATTAGTGATCAGGGCTTATGGGCTGCAGGTTCTGGGTTATTGATTATTAATTATTGATTAGTGATCAGGGCTTATGGGCTGCAGGTTCTGGGTTGTTGATTAGGGTTTATGGTCTGTGGGTTATTGATTATTGATTAGTGATCAGGGCTTATGGGCTGCAGGTTCTGGGCTGTTGATTAGGGTTTATGGTCTGTGGGTTATTGATTAGTGATTAGTGATCAGGGCTTATGGGCTGCAGGTTCTGGGCTATAGATTATTAATTATTGATTAGTGATCAGGGCTTATGGGCTGCAGGTTCTGGGTTGTTGATTAGGGTTTATGGTCTGTGGGTTACTGATTACTGATTATTGATTAGGGCTTATGAGCTGCAGGTTCTGGGTTATTGATTATTAATTATTGATTAGTGATCAGGGCTTATGGGCTGCAGGTTCTGGGTTATTGATTATTAATTATTGATTAGTGATCAGGGCTTATGGGCTGCAGGTTCTGGGTTATTGATTATTAATTATTGATTAGTGATCAGGGCTTATGGGCTGCAGGTTCTGGGTTATTGATTATTAATTATTGATTAGTGATCAGGGCTTATGGGCTGCAGGTTCTGGGTTGTTGATTAGGGTTTATGGTCTGTTGGTTATTGATTGTTGATTAGTGATCAGGGTTTATGGGCTGTGGGCTCTCAGTTATTGACTACTGATCAGGGCTTATGGGCTCTGGGTTATTGATTATTGATTCGGGTTTATGGGCCCTGGGTTATTGATTATTGATCAGGGCTTATGGACTGTGGGTTCTGGGTTATTGATTAGGGCTTATGGGCTGTGGGTTTTGGGTTATTGATTGTGGACTGTGGGTTATGGATTATAGATTATGGATTGTGGATTGTGAGTTATTGATTATGGATTGTGGTTATGGATTGAGGGTTATTGATTATGGATTGTGGTTATGGATTGTGGGTTATTGATTGTGGATTATGGGTTATGGATTGTGGGTTATTGATTGTGGATTGTGGGTTATTGATTATGGATGATGGGTTATTGATTATAGATTATGGATCATGGACTCCCTCCCCTCCAGCTGCTCTCGGGATAACCCTGAGGCCGTGGGCATGGCAGTAATGCCAGCCCTGCCAGCTGGGGGGTGCCCGGGGAGCCGGGGCTCTGTCCCTCCCGTCCCTGCGGGTCCCTGGCACTCACTTCAGGTCGGGCACGAAGCTCTGCAGCCCGCTGAGCTCCAGGTAGGAGAGGCCGTTGAACTCGGGCAGGAAGGGCATGGACTGGTCCTGCTCCGTCACTGGGCACAGAGCGGGCAGCGTGAGGGACACGGGGCACGCTGGCCCCAAAGGCCACACGGGGCTGGGGACATCGGGCTGGGGACATCGGGGCGGGAACACCGGGGTGGGGGACACTGGGGGGGAAGATGCCAGGACTGGGGACACCGGGGCTGGAGACACAGGGGTGGGGACACCGGGGTGGGGACATCAGGGTGGGGACACCAGGGTGGGGACACCGGAATGAGGACGCTGGGGCAGGGGACACTGAGCGGGGGGACACCAGGGTGGGGACATCAGGGTGGGGATGCTGTGGGGGGGACACTGGTGGGGAGACACTGGGGCTGGGGACACCGAGGTGGGGACACCGAGGTGGGGACACCACGGTGGAGACACTGGACCGGGGACACCAGGATGGGGACAGCAGGGTGGGGACACTGGGGTGGGGACACCAGGATGGGAATGCTGGGGCTGGGGACACCAGGGGGATAGGGGGGTCACCGATGGGGTGGGGGGGACTCCAGGGTGGGGACACCGGGGCGGGGACGGCACCGGGGTGGGGACACCAACGTGGGGACACACTGGGGCTGGGAACACTGGGGTAGGGACAGCGGGGGGGACAGTGGCCCTGCTGTCCCACCTCGCTCGCAGAGGTCCCCTTCGCGGCCCATGGGACAGGCACACAGGGCCCCCCCGGCGGGCAGCACCAGGCAGGTGGCAGAGCCGTGGCACGGCGAGGGCTCGCACGGGTTCCTCTCCAAGGCACACGTGGGGCCTGCGGGGCACAGGCAGCTTGGCACCGACCCCCACGGCCCCAGTGGCCCCCAATGTCCCCAAACCCCAAAAAACCCTCAAACTCCACAGTGCCCATCCCCGTACCCTAAAAACCCCCTCAGGACCCAGCATTGCCCATCCCATACCCCAAAAACCCCCTCAAAACCCCATAATGCCCACCCTGTAGCCCACAAACCCCCTCAGCGCCCCGTGGCCCCATCCCATACCCCAAAAACCCCCATTGCACCCAAAATGCCCATCCCAAAACCCCACAGTGCCCGCCCCATGCCCCAAAACCCCCTCAGCACCCCACAATGCCCACCCCAAACCCCTAAAACCCTGTCAGCATCCCGCAGTGCCCACCCTGTACCCCAAAACTCCCTCAGCACCCCATAATGCCCACCCCCAACCCCAAAAACCCCCTCAGAACCCAAAATGCCCATCCACAAGCCCTACAGCGCCCGCCCCATGCCCCAAAACCCCCTCAGCACCCACAGTGCCCATCCCCAAACCCCTCAGTGCCTGCCCCATACCCCAAAACCCTCTCAGAACTCCACAGTGCCCACCCTATACCCCAAAACCCCCTCAGAACCCCACAATGCCCATCCCACACCCCAAAAACCCACTCAGCACCCCACGGTGCCCACCCCACACCCCAAAAAAAACCCCTCAGCGCCCATCCCATAACTCAAAACCCCCTCAGACCCCCACAATGCCCACCCTGTACCCCAAAAACCCCCTCAGACCCCCACAGTGCCCACCCTGTACCCCAAAAACCCCCTCAGCGCCCCGTGGCGCCCATCCCATACCCCAAAAACCCCCATAGCACCCAAAATGCCCATCCCAAAACCCCACAGTGCCCGCCCCATGCCCCAAAACCCCCTCAGCGCCCCACAATGCCCACCCCAAACCCCAAAAACCCTGTCAGCATCCCGCAGTGCCCACCCTGTACCCCAAAACCCCCTCAGCGCCCCACAATGCCCACCCCAAACCCCTCAGTGCCCGCCCTGTACCCCAAAACCCCCTCAGAACTCCACAGTGCCCATCCCACACCCCAAAAACCCGCTCAGCGCCCCACAATGCCCATCCCACACCCCAAAAACCCGCTCAGCGCCCCACAATGCCCATCCCACACCCCAAAAACCCCCTCAGAACCCCACAATGCCCATCCCACACCCCAAAAACCCGCTCAGCGCCCCACAATGCCCATCCCACACCCCAAAAACCCCCTCAGCGCCCCACAATGCCCATCCCACACCCCAAAAACCCCCTCAGCGCCCCACAGTGCCCATCCCACACCCCAAAAACCCCCTCAGAACCCCACAATGCCCATCCCACACCCCAAAAACCCCACAATGCCCATCCCACACCCCAAAACCCCCTCAGCGCCCCACAATGCCCATCCCACACCCCAAAAACCCGCTCAGCGCCCCACAATGCCCATCCCACACCCCAAAAACCCGCTCAGCGCCCCGCGGTGCCCGCCCCGTACCCGTGTAGGCCTCGGGGCACTGGCAGTGGAACATGTCGTCCTCCCTGGCGTGGCAGGTGCCCCCGTGGTGGCAGGGGTTGGGCTGGCAGGGCTCGGTGCCGCACTCGCCCACGGCGCGGCCGTAGAGGACGTCGCCGGCGCCCTGGCGCAGCTCGTGCCCGCGGTTGTTGATGCCCAGCGCCCGCACGCAGCCCCGCAGGCCGCCCGTGGCGCCCGTGCGCTCGGCCACCCTGAGGGGACACGGTGACAGGTGACACGGTGACAGGTGACACGGTGACAGGGTGACACGGTGACAGGTGACACGGTGACATGGTGACAGGGTGACACGGTGACACGGTGACAGGTGACACGGTGCCAGGGTGACAGGTGACAGGGTGACACGGTGACAGGTGACACGGTGCCAGGGTGACAGGGTGACAGGTGACAGGTGACACGGTGACAGGGTGACAGGTGACAGGGTGACAAGGTGACACGGTGACAGGTGACACGGTGCCAGGGTGACACGGTGACAAGGTGACACGGTGCCAGGGTGACAGGGTGACAGGTGACAGGTGACACGGTGACAGGGTGACAGGTGACAGGGTGACATAGTGACAGGTGACACAGTGCCAGGGTGACAGGTGACACGGTGACACGGTGCCAGGGTGACAGGTGACAGGGTGACACGGTGACAGGTGACACGGTGACAGGGTGCCAGGTGACAGGTGACACGGTGACATGGTGACAGGGTGACACGGTGACACGGTGACAGGTGACACGGTGACAGGTGACACGGTGCCAGGGTGACAGGTGACACGGTGACACGGTGACAGGTGACATGGTGACAGGGTGACAGGTGACAGGTGACACGGTGACAGGTGACACGGTGACAGGGTGACAGGTGACAGGGTGACAGGGTGACACCAGGGTGACAGGGTGACAGGGCACGTCCCCAGGGAGGGGCGGCGGTGCCCGCGGAGCACCGGCGTGGGCACGGAGGGAGGGCAGGGGTGAGGGCGAGGTGGGAGATGGCCCCGCGCTGGCGCTGCCACGGGGACAGGGCCACCCTCATGGGGCAGTGCCACCCTCACGGGGACAGTGCCACCCTCACAGTGCCACACTCACGGGGACAGTGCCACTCCCACAGTGCCACACTCACGGGGACAGTGTCACCCTCACAGTGCCACACTCACGGGGACAGTGCCACCGTCATGGGGGCAGTGCCACACTCACAGGGACAGTGCCACCCTCACAGTGCCACACTCACGGGGACAGTGACACCCTCACAGTGCCACCCTCACGGGGACAGTGCCACCTTTACAGTGCCACCCTCACAGGGACAGTGCCACCCTCACAGTGCCACCCTCACGGGGACAGTGTCACCCTCACAGTGCCACCCTCACGGGGACAGTGTCACCCTCACGGGGACAGTGCCACGCTCACGGGGACAGTGCCACACTCATGGGGGCAGTGACACCCTTGCAGTGACACACTCATGGGGACAGTGCCACACTCACAGGGACAGTGCCACTCCCACAGTGCCACACTCACGGGGACAGTGCCACCCTCATGGGGCAGTGGCATGACCACAGGGGCAAAGCCACACTCATGGGGGTAGTGCCACTCTCACAGGAGCAGTATGGGGGCAGTGCCACCCTCACAGTGCCACCCTCACAGTGCCACCCTCCCAGGGGCAGTGCCACCCTCCCAGGGGCATGCTCACAGGGCCAATGCCACACTCAGGGGGCACTGCCACCCTGCCAGACCCAGTGCCACCCTCACAGTGCCACCCTGACAGCAGCAGTGCCACCCCCACGGGCCCCGTGCCACCCTGGCGAGCCCCGTGCCACCCTCCCAGGGCCAGTGCCCCCCTCATGGGGCAGTGCCACCCTGGCGGGCCCCGTGCCACACTCACAGCGCCATGTGCTCGTCGGGCACTCCGCCGATGAAGAGCTCGGTGTCCAGGTTGAGCCCGTCGGTGCCCGGGGGGCTGTGCCCGCTCACGGGGGGCTCTCCGTCCACGGCCAGCGTGCCCGTGCGCCGGTTGCGCGTCACCAGCAGCCGGTGCCAGCGGCCCGGCTCCACCCGCACGCGGCTGGTGACGATGCCCGTGCCGGAGCCCGTGTCAAACCTGCGGAGAGGCCGCCCTCAGTGCCCCCCGAGGTGCCAGCTGGGCCGTGCCAGGCGGGGCTGGCACTGCGGGCGCTCGGGGAGCCTCTCCCTCCTTCTCTCCTTCCTCGTCTCCTTCCTCTCCCTCTCTCCTTCCTCCTCTCCCTCTCTCCCTCCTTCCGTTCTTCTCTCCTTCCTCCTCTTCCTCCTCTCCCTCTCTCCGTCCCCTCCCTCCTCTCCCTCCTTCCATCCTTCTCTCCTTCTTCCTCCTCTCCTTCCTCTCCCTCTCTCCTTCCTCCTCTCCCTCTCTCTCCTTCCGTTCTTCTCTCCTTCCTCCTCTCCCTCTCTCCGTCCCCTCCCTCCTCTCCCTCCTTCCATCCTTCTCTCCTACTTCCTCCCTCCTCTCCCTCTCTCCTTCTCTCCCTCCTTCTGTTCTTCTCTCCTTCCTCCTCTCCTTCCTCTCCCTCTCTCCTTCCTCCTCTCCCTCCTCTCTCCTTCCTCCCCTCCCTCTCTCCTTCCTTCCTCCTCTTCTTCCTCTCCCTCTCTCCTTCCTCCTCTCCCTCTCTCCTTCTGTCCTTCTCTCCTTCCTCCCCTCCCTCCTCTCCCTCCCTCTCTCTTCTCCTTTTTCCTCTCCCTCTCTCCCTCTTGGGATACAAATTCCCATCCTGGGGCTCACCTGAGCTCCAGTTCCCTCAGTATTCCAAACACCTCCCCAAAAATTTTTTAAAATCCCAAGTTTTGTCCACTTTGAGGCCTTTTAGGATATAAATTCCCATCCTGGGGCTCACCTGAGCTTGAGTATACCAACCACACCCTCCCAAAAAATTAAAAAATCCAGTTTTGTCCACTGGGAGGCCTTTGAGGATACAATCTCCCTCTCTTGGGATGCAAATTCCCCCTCTTGGGATGCCAATTCCCATCCTGGGGCTCACCTGAGCTTGAGTATACCAACCACACCCTCCCAAAAAATTAAAAAATCCCAAGTTTTGTCAACTGGGAGACATTTCAGGATGCAAATTCCCATCCTGGGGCTCACCTGAGCTCCAGCCCCCTCAGTATTCCAGCCACATCCCCAAAAATTAAAAAAATCTCAATTTTTGTCCACTTTGAGGCCTTTCAGGATACAATCTCCCCCTCTTGGGATGCAAATTCCCTTCCTGGGGCTCACCTGAGCTCGAGTATTCCAACCACACCCTCCCAGAAATGAAAAAAATCCCAATTTTTGTCCACTGGGACACATTTCAGAATGCAAATTCCCATCCTGGGGCTCACCTGAGCTCGAGTATTCTAACCACATCCCCCCAAAAATGAAAAAAATCCCATTTTTTGTCCACTGGGACACATTTCAGAATGCAAATTCCCACCCTGGGGCTCACCTGAGCTCGAGTATTCTAACCACATCCCCCCAAAAATGAAAAAATCCCACTTTTTGTCCACTGGGAGCCGTTTAGGATACAATCTCCCCTTCTTGGGATGCGAACTCCCACCCTGGGGCTCACCTGAGCTCGAGTATTCCAACCGCACCCCCCAGAAAAACTGAAAAACCCCGCGTTTTGCCCACGGGGGGCCTGTGAGGACGCATCCCCGTGCCGGGCTCACCGCAGCTGCACGAAGCCGCCGAGCAGCGCCAGCGAGATGAAGTCCTTGCCGTGGCGCTGGGCGTTGTAGAGCAGCAGCCCCGCGGGCTCCAGCGCGCGGAACTCCAGCGCCACGCGCAGCGTGTGGTACGCGCGCAGCGTCCGCAGCGCCAGCACGGAGCGGCCCCCGAAGCGCGGCACGAACGGGCTGGGGGCTGCGGGGGAAAAGGGGGGGAATACGGGGGAGAGTGGGGGAGAAACAGGGGAGAAATGTGGGGAGAAAATGGGGGGAAATGGGGGAGAAACGGGAGATGTGGGGAGAAAAGGGGGAAATGGGGGGGAGAAACAGGGGAGAAATGTGGGGAGAAAAGGGGAGGGAAATGGGGGAGAAACGGGAGATGTGGGGAGAAAAGGGGGAAATGGGGGGGAGAAACAGGGGAGAAATGTGGGGAGAAAAGGGGAGGGAAATGGAGGAGAGAATGGGGGAGAAATGAGGAATAAAGGGGGAAGGAAGGGGGAGAGATGGGGGAGAAACAGGGGAGAAATGTGGGGAGAAAAGGGGAGGGAAATGGAGGAGAGAATGGGGGAGAAATGAGGAATAAAGGGGGAAGGAAGGGGGAGAGATGGGGGAGAATGGGGGAGAAACGGGAGAAATGTGGGGAGAAATGTGGGGAGAAAAGGGGGAAATGGGGGGAGAAAAGCGGGCGGAATGGGGGAGAAACAGGGGAGAAATGTGGGGAGAAAAGGGGGGAAATGGGGGGGAAATGGGGGAGAAAAGGGGGAGAAAGAGGAAATAATGGGGGGAAGAATGGGGAGACACGGGGGAGAAAAGGGGGAGAAATAGGGGAAGAGCAGGGGAAGAACGGGGGAAAGAATGGGGGGAAGGACGGGGGAAGAACAGAGGAAAGAAAGCGGGAAAAGGTGGTTAAGAATGGGGGGAAGAACGGGGGAAAAATGGGGGAGAAAGGGGGGAAGAGCGGGGGGAAAAGGGGGTGAAGGATGGGGGAGAAAAGGGGGGAGAAAAGGGGGGAGAAAAGGGGGGAGAAAAAGCAACATTTATTGAGCTTGGATTCACGAAAAGGACAATTTTTCTGTGCCTCCCTCAGGGTGATCTGGGACTCCAAATCCCATAAAACCAGCAGGGCTGGACAGCCACTGCCGTTATCCATGGGATTTGGGAGGTCAAATCCCATAAAACCAGCAGGGCTGGACAGCCATTGCCGTTATCCATGGGATTTGGGAGGTCAAATCCCATAAAACCAGCAGGGTTGGACAGCCACTGCCGTTTTCCATGGGATTTGGGAGGTCAAATCCCATAAAACCAGCAGGGCTGGACAGCCACTGCCGTTATCCATGGGATTTGGGAGGTCAAATCCCATAAAACCAGCAGGGCTGGACAGCCACTGCCATTTTCCATGGGATTTGGGAGGTCAAATCCCATAAAACCAGCAGGGCTGGACAGCCACTGCCGTTATCCATGGGATTTGGGAGGTCAAATCCCATAAAACCAGCAGGGCTGGACAGCCACTGCCATTTTCCATGGGATTTGGGAGGTCAAATCCCATAAAACCAGCAGGGCTGGACAGCCACTGCCGTTATCCATGGGATTTGGGAGGTCAAATCCCATAAAACCAGCAGGGCTGGACAGCCACTGCCGTTATCCATGGGATTTGGGAGGTCAAATCCCATAAAACCAGCAGGGCTGGACAGCCACTGCCGTTATCCATGGGATTTGGGAGGTCAAATCCCATAAAACCAGCAGGGCTGGACAGCCACTGCCGTTATCCATGGGATTTGGGAGGTCAAATCCCATAAAACCAGCAGGGCTGGACAGCCACTGCCGTTATCCATGGGATTTGGGAGGTCAAATCCCATAAAACCAGCAGGGCTGGACAGCCACTGCCGTTTTCCATGGGATTTGGGAGGTCAAATCCCATAAAACCAGAAGGGTTGGACAGCCACTGCCGTTTTCCATGGGATTTGGGAGGTCAAATCCCATAAAACCAGCAGGGCTGGACAGCCACTGCCGTTTTCCATGGGATTTGGGAGGTCAAATCCCATAAAACCAGCAGGGTTGGACAGCCACTGCCGTTATCCATGGGATTTGGGAGGTCAAATCCCATAAAACCAGCAGGGTTGGACAGCCACATCTTGGAGACCTCCAGGTGGCGGCTTTAGGGACGAAGTTTTTTGGGAATGAGCTCGCCCAGAGCCCCTGGCGTGACCCTAAAAGCCGCCAGTGCTGCCAGCTGCTGCAAGGGCTGGGAACTGAGGCTGGAGCAGCAGCACCCCTGTCCTGGGGGACACTGGGTGGCACTGGGTGGCACTGCCACCAGCCGGGACAACGAAGCAGCAGCTGCCAACCTCGCTGGGATCAGGATGGAGCCAGGGAGGAGTTGCTCCTGCTCACCTTTTACAACCTCGTGTAGCTGCACGAGCCGCTGTGGCAGAGCTGGCGGCACCAAGCCGTGCCAGGGCTGACATGGGGGGTTGGTTGGCACGTGTCCCCTGTCCCTTTGTCACCACTGCTGTGCTGGTTTTTAGCTGTTTAGTGATTTTTTTTAGCTGTTTAGTGATTTTTTTTTTAGCTGTTTAGTGATTTTTAAAGCTGTTTAGTGATGTTTTAGCTGTCTGGTGATTTTTTTAGCAGTTTAGTGATTTTTAAAGCTGTTTAGTGATTTTTTAGCAGTTTAGTGACTTTTTTTTAGCTATCTGGTGATTTTTTTAGCTGTCTGGTGATTTTTTTTTAGCAGTTTAGTGGTTTTTTAGCTGTTTCCCACCTCTGGAAGTGCCCAAATCCAGCCAGAAACAACCTGGCACAGAGGCGTGGGGTGGCACCCTACCCACGGCAGGGGGTGGGAAGCGATTTTTAAGGGCCCAAATTCGGGATTTTCGGCAGCACCACCTACATTTCTCACACACGGCCCCTCCCGTGCCCGCGGGGCAGCTGCAGGTGAAGCGGTGCCCGTCGTCCCGGCAGGTGCCACCGTGCAGGCAGGGCTGGGACTCGCAGGGCCGCGGGGCGGGCGCGGTGCCAGGGGGCAGCGGGGTGGGCTTCCTCCGGTGGCTGCTGCCGGGGCTCCCGGCGGTGCCCGCGGGCTCGCCCAGGGCCGCGGTGGCCACGGGCAGCCTGCGGGTGGTGGCCGCGGTGCCCGCGGGCTCGCCGTGCCGCCCCGGGGCCGCGGTGGCCGCGGGCAGCCTGCGGGTGGTGGCCGGTGCCATGGTGGTGCCCGTGGTGGTGGTGGCGGTGGTGGTGAAGAGCCGGGGGATCCAGTCTGGAACACAGCGGGGAGGGGTCAGCTGGAACTGGGGTCGGCTGGGGTTTGGGGTCAGCTGGGACTGGGGTCAGCTGGGGTCAGTTGGGGTTTGGGGTCAGCTGGGACTGGGGTCAGCTGGGACTGGGGTCGGCTGGGGTTTGGGGTCAGCTGGGGTCAGTTGGGGTTTGGGGTCAGCTGGGACTGGGGTCAGCTGGGGTTTGGGGTCAGCTGGGGTCAGTTGGGGTTTGGGGTCAGCTGGGACTGGGGTCAGCTGGGGTCAGGTGTGGGTCAGGTGTGGGTCAGGTTTAGGGTCAGGTGTAGGTTAGTTTTAGGGTCAGTTTTAGGGTCAGGTTTAGGGTCAGGTGTGGGTTAGTTTTAGGGTCAGTTTTAGGGTCAGGTTTAGGGTCAGGTTTAGGGTCAGTTTTAGGGTCAGTTTTAGGGTCAGGTTTAGGGTCAGGTTTAGGGTCAGGTTTAGCGTCAGGTGTGGGTTAGTTTTAGGGTCAGTTTTAGGGTCAGGTTTAGGGTCAGGTTTAGGGTCAGTTTTAGGGTCAGTTTTAGGGTCAGGTTTAGGGTCAGGTTTAGGGTCAGGTTTAGCGTCAGGTGTGGGTCAGTTTTAGGGTCAGTTTTAGGGTCAGTTTTAGGGTCAGGTGTGGGTCAGTTTTAGGGTCAGGTTTAGGGTCAGGTGTGGGTTAGTTTTAGGGTCAGTTTTAGAGTCAGGTTTAGCGTCAGGGTGTGGGTCAGTTTTAGGGTCAGTTTTAGGGTCAGGTTTAGGGTCAGATGTGGGTCAGTTTTAGGGTCAGGTTTAGGATCAGATGTGGGTCAGTTTTAGGGTCAGGTGTGGGTCAGTTTTAGGGTCAGATGTGGGTCAGTTTTAGGGTCAGGTTTAGGGTCAGATGTGGGTCAGTTTTAGGGTCAGGTTTAGGGTCAGGTGTGGGTTAGTTTTAGGGTCAGGTTTAGGGTCAGGTGTGGGTTAGTTTTAGGGTCAGTTTTAGGGTCAGGTTTAGGGTCAGTTTTAGGGTCAGGTTTAGGGTCAGATGTGGGTCAGTTTTAGGGTCAGGTTTAGGGTCAGGTTTAGGGTCAGGTTTACGGTCAGGTGTGGGTTACGAGAGGAGCAGCCAGTGCATAGAGGAGAAATTTTTGGCACAAGAGGCCTCAAAGTGGACAAAAATTGGGTTTTTTTGGGATACTGGCAGTGGGGCTGTGCCTCTGCCGGGCTCTGTGTGCCCACTTTTCCTCCACCCCGGGCTGGGTGGAGCAGGAGGAGTCCCAGTCTGGCCACCCCCCCTGGAATGCCAGGATCCCTTTCCAGGCCACACCCCGCAGAAAAAGGGGGAATTTTAACCCTTTCCTGCTTTACCCAGAGTTGGGGAGGCCCTGGGATGGATTTCTCAGAGAAGCTGAGGCTGCCCCACCCTCTGGGAGATCCCTGCCCACGTCCAGACCCCTCCCAACCCCAAACATTCCACGATTCCTCTGGACCCGCCTGGGCAAGTTCTGAAGGGTTGGCAAGACCAGCAGAGCCCTGCCGGCATTCTGAAGCCCCAGAGCAAGCTGGGGGGACTCACCAAAATCCATGAATTTGATGTGCTCCTGCTGGGGCCTCTTCACCAGGATGGTTTTTCTCTTGGAAGCTCGGAGCTGCTTCAGCAGGGCCCCCTGGATGTCAGCAGCTGTGTAGGATGTGGCTGGGAAAGGAGGGAAGCAGCAGTGAGGATTCCAGCAGGAATTTCCTTCCCATGACCTCCCCAAATCCCTCCTTTCTCAAGGAAATAATCCTCCTTTTCCAAGGAAAAGACTCCTCCTTTCCCAAGGAAGTAATCTTTTCCAAGAAAAATAATCTTCCTTTACAAGGAAAAGAATCCTCTTTTCCCAAGGAAAATAATCCCTCAATTCCCAAGGAAAATAAATCTCCTTTCCCACATAAAATAATCCTCCGTTCCAAGGAAAATAACTCTCCTTTCCAAGGAAAAGAAACCTCCATTCCCAAGGAAATAACCCTCCTTTCCAAGGAAAATAACCCTCCTTTCCAAGGAAAATAATCCCTCAATTCCCAAAGAAAATAATCTTCCTTTCCAAGGAAAATAATTCTCCTTTCCAAGGAAAATAATCCCTCCTTTCCCAGGGAAAATAATTCTCCTTTCCAAGGAAAACAATCCCTCCTTTTCCAGGGAAAACCCTTCCAGCTTCCCTAGCGTGCAGCTCCTCCCAGCTGCGCTCATGTGGAAATTCTGCAGGATGAAAGACCCAACCCCTCCGAATTTTGGGATGGTTCTTTCCTCCTCCTCCCTCCCCAGGCAGATTTCCCAGCCAGAATTCCTGCTGGGAATGCCCAGGGAATGGCCCTACCTGGGTCAAAGTGGGCCTCCACGATGACCCTGACGGCGCTGCTCTGGCCCAGGTCCCGCACGCGGATGCTCCTGAAATCCCTCCTGACGTCAGAGCCTCGGAACAGCTCATCCAGCTGTGGGGGAAGGAAAGGGTTAACGGGGGCATCCTGGCACAGGGATCCTGCCAGGGAAAGATCCGGGCTGGGATTTGCTTCCCAGCCTTGGCAAGGTGACAGGGATGGGCTGGGACAATTCCAGGAATTTAGGGCCAGGGGAAGAACGGGATCCATAAACAATTCCAGCTGTTCTTTAGGGCCAGGGGAAGAACGGGATCCATAAACAATTCCAGCTGCTCTTTAGGGCCAGGGGAAGAACTGGATCCATAAACAATTCCAGCTGTTCTTTAGGGCCAGGGGAAGAACGGGATCCATAAACAATTCCAGCTGTTCTTTAGGGCCAGGGGAAGAACGGGATCCATAAACAATTCCAGCTGCTCTTTAGGGCCAGGGGAAGAACGGGATCCATAAACAATTCCAGCTGCTCTTTAGGGCCAAGGGAAGAACGGGATCCATAAACAATTCCAGCTGCTCTTTAGGGCCAGGGGAAGAACGGGATCCATAAACAATTCCAGCTGCTCTTTAGGGCCAGGGGAAGAACGGGATCCATAAACAATTCCAGCTGCTCTTCAGGGCCAGGGGAAGAAGGGGATCCACAAATCAAGTGGGACAAGGAACCATCGTCCATTTTGTGACCGTTTTGGGTTCACCTTGGGTGGACCCTGGCCATGCCCAAGGTGGATCCATTGAGGAGATCCTTGGAACAAATCCCTGCTTTACCCTATAGCTCTGTTCTAGGGCAGCCTCTCAGGGCACCAGCTGAGCTCCCTTGTGTGCCAGGTGCCAGCCGTGCCCCCCGTGAGGGGCGCAGAGCTCACCGCGCTCTCGATGCTCCGCGCCGTCTCCCCGAAGAGCTCAGATTTGGGGTCGGCCATCTCCGGGGTGTAGAACAGCTCCTGGCCCTCCACCTCCTCCAGGATCAGCACTCCTTGGAACACTTTGGTGGCTGGGGGAGGGAGGGAACACAAGACAAAGCCCTTGAGCTGGGCAGGGGCGGCGAGGGAGCGCCGGAGTCCCTGGGCAAGGGGGATGGCAGTGTGGGGGTAGTGCCAGTGCCGGGTTAGTCGGGATGGGACGGGGACAGCCATGGAGGATTAGTGCTGGAGCAGATGGCAAAGGCCAGGCTGGAGATGGCAGCTTTTACCAGACGGGTTCCTGTGAGCTCCGGCGCGGAGAGCAGCCCCCCTGCACCGCTGGGTGACAAGAGAGACACGTTAGAGGACACGGCACGGACACCCGCGGGCACGCGCGGGCACAGCGGGGCCACGCGGGGCTGGGGGCGAGGGGGATGCCTGGCACAGGGCGACCACAGCCCTGCCAAACCAGCCTGGAGCTGCACCGGGAATGCCAGGGCTGGATCCTGCCCCAGGGATGCAGAGGATGGAGAGATCCTGCTGTGGGAACCACACAGGAGGTTCCTTTTCCTTTTCCTTTTTCCTTTTCCTTTCCCTTTTTCCTTTCTCTCTCCTGTTCCATTTTCTTTTTCCCTCTCCTTTTCCCTTTCTCTTTTCCCTTTTTCCTTTTCCTTTCCCTTTTCCCCTTTCCCTTTTCCTCTTTCTCTTTTCCCTTTCCCTTTCCCCTTTTCCTTTCCCTTTCCCTCTTTCTCTTTTCCCTCTCCCTTCACACAGGGCTGTCCTTTATGGGTTAAAAGGTAAAGTGCCGTTTTCCCAGAGGAAAAGGGGATGTCCCACTGGAAACCCCAAAACAAGGGAGGACTTGAGCGGGGAAAAATCTGGGACGTGGCCCCTGAGGAACAATTTTCAGGAAAACAAGGAAATTCTGAGGGAGCAGAGGTGGGGCTGTGCTTCCTCAAATGGTGGGAAGGAGGAGAGATCCCAGCTGCATCAGGGAGCAGCAAACACCCCCAGGAAGTGATCCCAAACCTTCCCAAACCAGCCCCAAGTCCACCCACCCTGAGAGACCCCCATTTCCTGACCCCAAACCTTCCCAAAGCAGCCCCAAACCCACCAGGGTAGTTCTGTGTCCTCCCCCTGGAGAGATCCCCAACTCCAGACTCCAAAGGGACCCCAAACCAGCCCCAAATCCACCTGGGGGGTTCTGTGTCCTCCCCCTTGAGGGATCCCAAACTCCAGACCCCAAACCAGCCCCAAATCCACCTGGGGGGTTCTGTGTCCTCCCCCTTGAGGGATCCCAAACTCCAGACCCCAAACCAGCCCCAAATCCACCTGGGGGGTTCTGTGTCCTCCCCCTTGAGGGATCCCAAACTCCAGACCCCAAACCAGCCCCAAATCCACCTGGGGGGTTCTGTGTCCTCCCCCTTGAGGGATCCCAAACTCCAGACCCCAAACCAGCCCCAAATCCACCTGGGGGGTTCTGTGTCCTCCCCCTTGAGGGATCCCCAACTCCAGACCCCACAGGCCCCCTCCCCTCCCGCAGCCCCAAACTCACCGGGGCAGTTGCTCCCCTCGGCGTCGGCCGCCGCGGTTTTGCCGTCGGAGCAGCAGCCCAGGGCGCTGTTGTAGCACGTGGCCCTCTCGATGGCAGGCGTGGCTGTCACCTGGCCCTCGTCCAGCTCCTCCTCACCTGGGGACAGCGAGGGGACAGCCAGCAGTGACACAGCTGAGTGTCACCCGCTCCAGGGGACAGCGAGGGGACAGCCAGCAGTGACACAGCTGAGTGTCACCAGGGAACAGCGAGGAGACAGCGAGGGGACAAACAGCAGTGACACAGCTGAGTGTCACCAGGGAACAGCGAGGGGACAGCCAGCAGTGACACAGCTGAGTGTCACCCGCTCCAGGGGACAGTGAGGGGACAGCCAGCAGTGACACAGCTGAGTGTCACCCGCTCCAGGGGACAGTGAGGGGACAGCCAGCAGTGACACAGCTGAGTGTCACCCGCTGCAGGGGACAGCGAGGGGACAGCCAGCAGTGACACAGCTGAGTGTCACCCGCTGCAGGGGACAGCGAGGGGACAGCCAGCAGTGACACAGCTGAGTGTCACCAGGGAACAGCGAGGGGACAGCGAGGGGACAGCCAGCAGTGACACAGCTGAGTGTCACCAGGGAACAGCGAGGGGACAGCGAGGGGACAAACAGCAGTGACACAGCTGAGTGTCACCAGGGGACAGCGAGGGGACAGCCAGCAGTGACACAGCTGAGTGTCACCTGCTCCAGGGGACAGCGAGGGGACAGCCAACAGTGACACCACTGCATGTCACCTGCTCCACTCATGATGACACCCGGAGGGGGCTGAAACCACCAGGGGACATTCAGTGGCCTGGGGACACTCAGTGGCACTGCCCTGGGGACACTGAGCGTGGCACTGCCATGGGGACACTCAGTGGCACTGCCCTGGGGACACTCAGTGGCACTGCCCTGGGGACACTGAGCGTGGCACTGCCCTGGGGACACTCAGTGGCACCACAGAGCCCCAGGGCTGGCACTCACCGGCAGATCCCGCCCCGCTGGACTCCTGGTCACCACTGGTCCCCATGTCCTGGTCCCCGCTGCCCTCAGCGCTGCCGGACTCGCCGTAGCCCGGCTGGCTGGTGGCCACCACCACGGGCACGGTGGCCAGCGGGCGGACGGTGGCTTTGTGGGTGACCCAGGCAGTGGTGGCTGGCCTGGCCGTTGTCACACGCCTCGTGGTGGGGTGGCCTCGTTCCGTGGGCTTGGCTTGCGGCGGCGGCGAGCTGGTGGCCACCGGGACCCACGTGGTGGCCCGAGGGGGCGCGGGCAGCAGGAGCCGGTCCAGGGGCAGGGTGGGCAGCGGCGTGGGGGGCACCGGGGGGCTCGCGTGGGTGACAGACTCTGTGGGAGCAGCAGAGGCAGGAGGTGAGGAGGGGGTGGCACTGGGAAGGGGGGGACAAAGCCCGGGAAGGGCGGCTACTGTGCCAGGGGATGGCCCAGGGGTGGCATTGCCCAGGGGACACAGTGTGGCACTGTCCTAGTCACACTGAGCATGGCACTGCCTGGGGGACACTCAGTGCCCTGGGGACACTCAGTGGCACTGCCCAGGGGACACTGAGCATGGCAGTGCCCAGGGGACACTCAGTGGCACTGTCCTAGTGACAATGAACATGGCACTGCCTGGGGGACACTCACTGCCCTGGGGACACTCAGTGGCACTGCCCTGGGGACACTGAGCATGGCAGTGCCCAGGGG
Source organism: Anomalospiza imberbis (assembly GCF_031753505.1). Classification (NCBI taxonomy): domain Eukaryota; kingdom Metazoa; phylum Chordata; class Aves; order Passeriformes; family Viduidae; genus Anomalospiza; species Anomalospiza imberbis. Next base: position 6,795,414 of record NC_089703.1, read on the forward strand.
ACACTCAGTGGCACTGTCCTAGTGACAATGAACATGGCACTGCCTGGGGGACACTCAGTGCCCTGGGGACACTCAGTGGCACTGCCTGGGGGACACTCAGTGCCCTGGGGACACTCAGTGGCACTGCCCAGGGGACACTGAGCATGGCAGTGCCCAGGGGACACTCAGTGCCCTGGGGACACTGAGCATGGCAGTGCCCAGGGGACACTCAGTGCCCTGGGGACACTGAGCATGGCAGTGCCCAGGGGACACTCAGTGCCCTGGGGACACTGAGCATGGCAGTGCCCAGGGGACACTCAGTGCCCAGGGGACACTGAGCATGGCAGTGCCATGGGGACACTCAGTGCCCTGGGGACACTGAGCATGGCAGTGCCCAGGGGACAGTCAGTGGCCAGGGGACACTCAGTGGCACTGCGCAGGGGACACTCACCCTGGCACTGCCCCACGTGCTTGACCGTGATGCGCTGGCCCTGCCTGCAGGCGATGGTCCGCAGCTGGCACTGGTCCCCGTAGGTGACACCATCAGAGCCACACACCTGGGGACACAGGGGACACCGGAGCTGCACCTGGGGCCCCTCCCGGTGACACCAGTGCTCGTGACACACTCTGAATGCTGGCAGATTTTTGGGGGGCTCCTCTGGGGCACAGAGGGACCTGGGGCGGGCTGGGGGGCTCAGGGCAGCTCAGGGGTGCCAGGGGACATCTGTGACCCGTGTGTCCCCCTCGCCCAGCAGGGAACAGTTCCTGCAGGATTTTGTGTCCCATCCCAAACGTCCCCGAGCCCCCCCGGGGCGTGTCCCCAAACCTTGGTGGCGTTGGCCTCGGAGCACAGCGGGGACGGGCACTCGCAGTGGGCAAAGCCGTTCAGCTCCACGCACGAGGCCCCGAAGTCACAGCTCAGCTCCTCGCAGGACCGGGGGGCAGAGGGGTCTGGCAGGGCGAGAGGGATCCGGGAAAATCCCAGTTAGCCAGGAGCCAAAATCCCAAATAGACAGGAGGAAAATTCCCAAATACACGGGAGCCAAAATCCCAAACCGACGGGAGCCAAAATCCCAAACCGACGGGAGCCAAAACCCCAGTGCTGCAGGGCCCAAAATCCCAAATGCACAGGAGCCAAACCCCAGTGCTGCAGGACACAAAACCCCAAATAAACACAATCCAAAACCCCAAATAAGCGGGACCCAAACCCCAAATAAACAAGACCCAAACCCCAAATAAACAGAACCCAAACCCCCAAATAAACAAGACCCAAAACCCCAAACAAGCAGGACCCAAACCCCAGTGCTGCAGGACACAAAACCCCAAATAAACACAATCCAAAACCCCAAATAAGCGGGACCCAAACCCCAAATAAACAAGACCCAAACCCCAAATAAACAGAACCCAAACCCCCAAATAAACAAGACCCAAAACCCCAAACAAGCAGGACCCAAACCCCAGTGCTGCAGGACACAAAACCCCAAATAAACACAATCCAAAACCCCAAATAAGTGGGACCCAAACCCCAAATAAACAAGACCCAAACCCCAATAAACAGGACCCAAACCCCAAATAAACAGGACCCAAACCCCCAAATAAACAAGACCCAAACCCCAAATAAACAAGACCCAAACTCCAAATAAACAGGACCCAAAACCCCAAATAAACAGGACCCAAAACCCCAAATAAACAGGACCCAAAACCCCAAATAAACAGAATCCAAAACCCCAAATAAACAGGACCAAAACCCCCAAATAAACAGGACCCAAAACCCCAAATAAACAAGACCCAAACCCCAAATAAACAAGACCCAAACCCCAAATAAACAGAACCCAAAACCCCAAATAAACAGGACCCAAAACCCAAACAAGCAGGACCCAAACCCCAAACAAGCAGGACCCAAACCCCGAAGCAGCAGGCCCTCACCCTCCTCGCAGCCCGCGGTGCCCAGCCGGCTGCCCGCGGGGCACTGCGTGCACTTCATGCCCGTGATGCCCGTCCTGCAGGAGCACAGCCCCGACATCTGCTCGCAGTCGTCCCGCACCGAGCCCACGGGGTCACAGCCACACGCTGCGGGACGGGGTACGGGGTGGGAGAGGGGGAAAACACAGTTATAGGGTGGGAAAGTGGGAAAAACCCCACTGTTACAGGGTGGGAAAAGGGGAAATGTAGTTATAGGGTGGGAAAACACAGTTATAGGGTGGAAACGGGGAAAAAATACGGTTACATGGTGGGAAAAGGGGAAAAACATGGTTATAGGGTGGGAAAATCCCACAGTAATAGGGTGGGAAAACACAGTTATAGGGTGGGAAAATGGGAAAAACCCCACTGTTATAGGGTGGGAAAAGGGGAAATGCAGTTATAGGGTGGGAAAGGGGGAAAACCCCACAGTTATAGGGTGAGAAAGGGGGAAATGCATTTATAGGGTGGGAAAGGGGAAAAAACCCACAGTTATAGGGTGGGGAAGGGGAAATGCAGTTATAGGGTGGGAAAGGGGGGCCCGGCAGCTGCGTGGGAAGAGGGGTGGTGATGTGCCACCCCTGTCACTCAGGGCAGGGTCCCACCCCTGTCCCAACCTCGGGCAGTGTCCCCTCACTGTCGCTGTCCCTGTCACTCAGGGGGTGTCCCCTCGCTGTCACTCAGGGGGTGACGACACCCCTGTCCCACTCAGGGGTGTCCCCTCGCAGTCGCTGTCGCTGTCCCTGTCACTCAGGGGGTGTCCCCTCGTTGTCACTGTCACTCAGGTCCCTGTCCCCCCACTGCCACTCAGGGTGTCCCCTCAATGTCCCTGTCACTGTCTCTGTCGCTCAGGGGGTGTCCCCTCGCTGTCCCTGTCCCTGTCACCATCCCTGTCACTCAGGGGCTGTCCCCTCGCTGTCCCTGTCCCTGTCACCATCCCTGTCACTCAGGGGCTGTCCCCTCGCTGTCCCTGTCCCCTCGCTGTCACTCACGCGTGCAGCCGCTGCGACCGTCGGTGACGATGCCGCGGAAGTTCCAGAAGCCGGGCTCGCAGCGGTCGCACTTGAGGCCGCCCACGCCGGGCTTGCAGGAGCACTGGCCCGTGCCCGGGTCGCAGGAGCCACCGTAGGAGCCGTAGGGGTTGCACTGGCACGTGCCTGAGGGCAGGGACAGCAGGGGACACCCGTGTCACCCGTGTCACCCGGGTGCCACCGCCTGCTCCCGTCCACCAGCCCCCAGGCTGCCGCCGCTGTCATCCAGAGCTCCTCTCTCATTAACATCAAAGGGGAAGGAAGCAATTACAGGGTGATTATTAATTCATTAACGAGAAGCTTGATGGAGGGAAGGCAGCCAAAGACAGACAGCCAGGCGCGGGAAGGGACACAAAGGGACAAAAGGGACACCTGGGGAGCAGCAGGGGGGGTGAGGACATCCCAGGAGCAGGGAAAGGGAATGTCCATGGATAAACCCGGGAATGTCCATGGATAAACCCGGGAATGTCCATGGATAACCCGGGAATGTCCATGGATAAACCCGGGAATGTCCATGGATAAACCCGGGAATGTCCATGGATAAACCCGGCCCAGGGGGTCCAAGCTGCTCCTTGAGTGGTGAGACCAGCCTGAGGGACACGGGTGGGACACAGGTGGGACACAGACTGGTGGCATCTGGGTCCATGGATTGGAGGGTGGATTTCCACTGGAAACACCAATCCTGGGAAGATGAATCCATGGATTGGGGGTGGATTTCCACTGGAAACACCAATCCTGGGAAGATCAATCCATGGACTGGGCGTGGATTTCCACTGGAAACACCAATCCTGGGAAGATGAATCCATGGATTGGAGGGTGGATTTCCACTGGAAACACCAATCCTGGGAAGATGAACCCATGGATTGGGGGTGGATTTCCACTGGAAACACCAATCCTGGGAAGATGAATCCATGGATTGGGGGTGGATTTCCACTGGAAGCACCTGGAATGCTGAGTCCATGGCCGGGGGCAGGATTTCCATCAGAAAACCCAAAGATCATCACTGCCAGAGCGATGGAAACTCCTGTGCCCTGGAGCATCCCCTGGGCAGCACCCCCACAGCTCCTGCAGCTTTTCCCATTATCCAGCTGGTTCTTCCCATTACCCAGCTGTCTTTCCCCCATTATCCAGCTGCTTTTCCCCCATTATCCAGCTGCTTTTTTCCCCATTATCCAGCTGTGTTTCCCCCACTATCCAGCTGTTTTTTTCCCTGTTATCCAGCTGTTTTTTTCCCATTATCCAGCTGTTTTTTTCCCCCATTATCCCGCTGTGTTTCCCCCATTATCCAGCTGGTTTTTCCCCCATTATCCAGCTCTCTCTGCTCAGCAGCCAGGCATTATCCCACCCTGGAGCTGTGTCTCCATGCGCTGATGTTTCCCCCATCAGGCATCAGCTGTTGAGAGCCTTTCAAAATGCTCCTGCTGGCTCGGATAATTAGTGAATAAATATTAATGAGCCCCTGGCCAGCTCAGCTTCCTGCACAGAAGGTCACCCAGCTGTCACTGGGCCTCTGGAAGGTCCCCAGGTGACACGTTTTCCTCCATGGAATACTCCTGTCGCCCAGGCAGGTGCAAATCCCTGAGCCCAGCAATGGGTTGAAGGCACCAAGGACCTGGAGGCGCCTCTGGGGACATCCAAAGGACCCAAAGTGTCCTCCCCACCACCCTGCCCTCCTGTATTCCCAAGGGATTGAGGCCTGGGAGCTGGCTCAGGGTTTTTGGAAGGACGGGAGGATCACCAGCAGTGGGAGGTGGTGGGGCAGGTGGGGTCACTCCCTTCTCCCAGGGGACAAGGGACAGGACCAGAGGAAAAGCTGCACCAGGGGAGGTTCAGGTTGGAAATTTAGGAAGATTTGTTCACTGAAAGAGTGGTCAGCTTTGGAATGGGCTGCCCAGGGAAGCAGTGGAATCACCATCCCTGGAAAAGCTCAAAACCCCTGTGCACGTGGTACTTGGGGACAGGATTTTGTGGTGACCACAGCAGTGCTGCAGCTCAGGAGAGCTTTTCCAGCTTGAACATCCCACCATCCTACAGCAGTGGAATCACCATCCCTGGAAAAGCTCAAACCCCCGTGCACTTGGCACTTGGGGACAGCATTTTGTGGTGACCAACTCAGGAGGGCTTTTCCAGCTTGAACATCCCACCATCCTACAGCAGAGGAGCGCCCAGCTTCACCTCCCCGGGGACAGGACCCCAAATCCTCCCTCCAGCCCTGCGAGGGTCCCTTGGTGTCCCCCCCAGGGGGGTGGCACTCACTGGGACATCCGGCCGCTCCCACGCCCAGCGCCAGGGTGACGTTGTCGGGGCAGCAGCCGTAGACGGTCTGGCTGCAGTGCACGACCAGCAGGGGTGGCGGGGTGGTGGCCAGGGCTGCAGGGGAGGGGACAGGGACACAAAGGTGGCGTTGGCACCCGGGATCCGGCAGCGTTGCCAGAAATCCTCCTGGAGATGCTGGGAACTGGAGGTGAGGCCCTGGCCAGGGGACAGCAGGGCACAGGGGACAGGGGTGTGGCCCCTGTGAGTAATTCCTGCTTATTCCCAGGGAAAGGGCACCAGGGACACAGCTGGGGACACACCCAGGGACACGTCAGGGACACAGCTGGGGACACAGCCACCAGGGAAGGGTGGCTGCCCTCGGGGGACACACCCAGGGACACACCCAGCAGGGGGGACACACCCAGCAGGGGGAGTGGCCTCCAACAGGGGACACACCCAAGGACACACCCAAGGACACACCCAGAGGGGGGAGTGGCCTCTCTCAGGGGACACACCCAGGGACACACCCAGGGACACACCCGGGGGGGGGGGAGTGGCCTCTCTCAGGGGACACACCCAAGGACACACCCATGGACACACCCGGGGGGGGAGTGGCCTCTCTCAGGGGACACACCCAAGGACACACCCAGGGACACACCCGGGGGGGGAGTGGCCTCTCTCAGGGGACACACCCAATGACACACCCAGCGTGGGGAGTGGCCCCCCCAGGGGACTCACCCCGACAGGCTCCCTGGCTGGTGACAAAGAGCTCCTGGCGTTTCTCGCACCGCGTCTTCTTCAGCTCGCACTCGTTGGCGTAGGTGACACCGTCAGAGCCGCACACCTGCCCGCAGGGCGAGGGCACAGCTCAGGGCAGCCCCTGGCACGGCTGTGCCAGCCCGGGCAGGGGATGGCAGGAGGACAGGGCTCACCGGGCTGCGGGGCACGGCCACGCAGGTGAAGTCACACACGCAGGGCTCGTCCTCGGCGTCCTCGTCCCACCAGCCCCCGAACTGCCGGCACCGCTCCTGCTCGCACTCGCTGCCGTCCCCCGAGCCGGAGCCCCCCGAGCCACACTCTGGGGACAAGGACAAGGAGGTAATGTGCTGTCGATGTTCTCAGTTCAGTCAAAGAGAAAAAGATAAAGATTTCTGCCAGGCTAAGCCTGGGAAAAAGTCCGTGAGGAATGTAACCTATTGATTATCTTGCTTTCCTTGTCGCAGGGACATCCTTTTTCTGTCAGGATTTTTCATAGAGCAGCAAAAAGAAAGAGAAAACAGTTTCTATTCCTGCTCCTCGTTTTCCCATGTGGAACGTGCTTGGAGCATTGTTCACCTGGGGTGATTGCTTGGTTGGGCTCTGGTGAGGATTGTTGGAGCTGATGGCCAATCCAACCCACCTGTGGCTGCACTCTCAGAGAGGGGCACGAGCTGGGAGTTGGATATGGGAGTTAGAAAAGTAGGTTTGTGGCTTTAGGATCTCCTTTAAATAGTATATTAATGGATGATAGCATAGTTATAATAAAGAAATCATTCAGCCTCCTGGACTGGAGTCACACATCAGCATTTCTTCCCACCGGGTTTGCCTGCATTTACAATAATTTCCATTCACATTGTTCATAGATCTGTTCTACCACACTGACCCAAGTCCAGGGTACCAATCAGGTGAAATGTTTTTACTTTTAAGACCAATGGAATGAATGTTCATGATGTTCTCTATAAAAGAGAGAAGTGCTTTTGAATAAAACATTCATTTTGCCTTCTGAAATCATGCGAGTCATTTCACCTGTCCTTGGCTCTGTTAGGAACACCAGTCCTGGGGAGCTGTGCCCATGGATTCCATGGATTGAGGGTGGATCAATCCTGGAAGATGTATCCATGGATTGGGTGTGGATTTCCACTGGAAACATCAATCCTGGAAGATGAATCCATGGATTGGGTATGGATTTCCACTGGAAACATCAATCCTGGAAGATGAATCCATGGATTGGGTGTGGATTTCCACTGGAAACATCAATCCTGGAAGATGAATCCATGGATTGGGGGTGGATTTCCACTGGAAACACCAATCCTGGGAACATCAATGTGTTTGTTATTTGAGCTAGGTTTTATGAGCTTTAAGAGGAACTCACTGCACTCGAGACAGTTCTGCTGATTGGAATGGTGTAAAATTAGTAGGATGGTCTTCGAGGTTGTGTTGGAAATAGAAAAAGGTTTGATAAAAGGTAAAATAACAAAGCTTTTCCACAGAAAAACTCGAGCTGGGGGAAAGAGGTTCTTGCTCTTGCTAAAAAAAAAAAAAAAAGGAATTATTTCCTTTGTTCTCTTCTTTTTTTAGTAAATTACTTAGGTGGGACTTCTTGGCTTCTGTCCCGTTGGACAGCTTTAGGTTTGAGGTGAAGTCTCAAAGCTCTTATGAGGTGTCTTTTTACCAAATTGAGAAGAGAAACTTCTGGGCTTTTTGCCTTTTCAAGCAAACAAAGAATAATTTGGTCACTCCATCAACAGGGGGCACATTCCTACAAGGATGGCCACGGTGACATGGGCGGGGGACGAGCAGGGGATGGGGACAAAGCCCTGTCCTGGTGTGGGGACATGCCCAGAGCTGCACTGCTCCAAATCGCAGAATATTTCACCTTTCAGCCCCAAAATCCTGCCCCACGCGGAGGGGGATGGGGGATCCCCCTTGTCCCCTGGACAGGGCAGATGTCCCACAGCTGGCACAGGGCTGTGACAATCCAGCTGCAGAGGGGCTTCGGCAGTGGCCCGAGCTCCTCCTCCCGCACAGGAGCCAAACCAGGAGCCCAACCAGGAGCCCCTGGTTGCCCAGCTGCCAGCATGGCCGGCTGCCACCCGCTTTGGTGACAATTCACTCCATGCTTTGATCCAGGAACCTAAATCCCAGCTGTGCAGGACCCAAAATCCCAAATAAACAGGAGCCAAAACCCCAGCTGTGCAGGACCCAAAATCCTAGTTATACAGGAACCTAAATCCCAGTTAAACAGGAACCAAAATCCCAGTTATAGAGGAACAAAAATCCCAGTTGTGCAGGACCCAAAATCCCAAATCAACAGAAACCAAAATCCCAGTTATACAGGAACAAAAATCCCAGCTATTCAGAAACCTAAATCCCAGTTATACAAGAACAAAAATCCCAGTTACACAGGAACAAAAATCCCAATTATGCAGGACCCAAAATCCCAAATAAACACCCCAAATCGTGCACAGGGAGCTCGTGGGTGACGTGGAGCTGGGGGAGGGCTGGGATTTGGGGCTGGAAGTTGGGGTAGGGAGAAGACTGAAACCCCTGGAGCTGTGCAGGACGAGCTGCAGCAGCAGAGACGTGGCTGATTTCAAAGGCTGCTGGAGGGGGAAAAGGGATGGGGGAAGGGGAACCTGGCCCTTTTTATGGCGTGATCAAAGGCTGTGCTTTGGCATTACACACAGAATTATTCAGGCTCTGCCTGCGGAGGGACAGCAACCTGAAATCCCCCGAGCAGCGCTGTGATCAAACACCCTGCTCTGTCTTCTCCCCTCTGCCTCAGCTCTGCCCTGCTCTGACGTCCTCCACCACGCGTGCCAGGCAAGCTCAGCTCCCTCCCCGTGCCAGCAGAACCCACAGCTTTCCCCTGAGTGGGAAAACTCGGCGGGTTCTTTATTTTTAGGCTCACCAAGAAAGGTAGAGCTGAACCCAAAACCTTCCCTGGAGCTCTGGTGAGGCAACAGAGCCGTGGGATGGGCTGGGTTGGAAGGGAACTTAAAAATCCTCCAGTCCCAAACCCCTGCCAGGGGCCAGGGATGGCACTGGAGAGGGAAAATTTACACAGGATGCAGAGACAGCACAAGGGGGATTGGCTTCAGACTGAAAACCCTGAAATTTAGGTGGGATATGGGGAAAAAAGAGGGATAATTTATATTGGATGCAGAGACAGGACAAGGGAGATTGGACAAGGGGGATTGGCTTCAAACTGAAAACTAAGAAATTTAGGTGAGAAATAGGGAAAAAAGAGGGAAAATGTACACAAGATGCAGAGATGGACAAGGGGGGTTGGCTTCAAACTGAAAACCCTGAATTTTAGGTGGGATATGGGGAAAAAATTCCTCCCTGTGAGGGTGGGGAGGCCCTGGCACAGGGTGCCCAGACCTCTGGAAGTGCCCAAAGTAGTTTGGATAGAATTGGAAAAAAACTGGGATAGAAAAATGGGGGTTGGAATTAGAAGGGGGCTGGCACAGGACTGGGGGTCCTTTGGGGCACGGAGGGGCAGTGAGGGAAGCATGGCTGGCACAGGACCTGCTGCTCTGGGGGGTTTGGGGTCTCACGAGGTACAGAGGGGCAGCAGAGAAGCATGGCTGGTGCAGGACCTGATTTTTGGGGGCTTTCTGGGGTCTCACAGGGCACAGAGGGGCAGCAGAGAAGTGTGATTGGCACAGGTCCTGCTGTTTTGGGGTGTTCAGGATCTCACAGGGCACAGAGGGGCAGTGAGGGACGCATGGCTGGCACAGGACCTGCTGTTTTGGGGGTTTTTGGGGTCTCACAGGGCACAGAGGGGTCTCACAGGGCATAGAGGGGCAGAAGAGAAGCATGGCTGGCACAGGACCCACTGCTCTGGGGGGTTTTTGGGGTCTCACAGGGCACAGAGATAATGTGACTGGCACAGGACCCACTGCTCTGGGGGGTTTGGGGTCTCACAGGGCACAGAGGGGCAGTGAGGGAAGCATGGCTGGCACAGGACCCGCTGTTTTGGGGGTTTTTGGGGTCTCACAGGGCACAGAGGGGCAGCAGAGAAGCATGGCTGGTGCAGGACCTGATTTTTGGGGGCTTTCTGGGGTCTCACAGGGCACAGAGGGGCAGTGAGGGAAGCATGGCTGGCACAGGACCCGCTGTTTTGGGGGTTTTTGGGGTCTCAAAGGGCACAGAGGGGCAGTGAGGGAAGCATGGCTGGCACAGGACCTGATTTTTGGGGGCTTTCTGGGGTCTCACAGGGCACAGAGGGGCAGTGAGGGAAGCATGGCTGGCACAGGACCCGCTGTTTTTGCGGGTTTGGGGTCTCACAGGGCACAGCAAGGGAAGCTCCCCTCGCTCCTTCCTCCCTTTCCCCCACCCCCTGGAGAAGCAGGACCAACCTACCATCCTCACAGGGTCCCATCCTGGCCACCTCGATGCTCTTCTGCAGCTGGCACGAGGCCACCTGCAGCTGGCAGGGGCTGTCGTAGGTGACGCCGTCGGTGCCGCACACCGGGGCCGGGGGCTGGCGCTCGCAGCGTGGGCACAGGCACTGCCCACCCACACAGCGGCTACCAAAGGAGCACACGGAGCTGCCACACGACTCTGGGGCACAGGGAGGGGCACACTCAGCCACCCTGAGTGGCTCCCGTGGCCACCAGGGTTTTGTCACAGAGCTTGGGCGCGTCACCGTTGTTAATAAATTTGTTATTAATTTGTTATTCCTTATCTAACCCGTGCAACTTGGGTGCCCACCCCGAGCATTTCGGATTCCCAGCAGCTCTTTCTGGAGGAAAAAAATCCCATTTCATCATTTCTTCTGGGAGGCAGCTGCCACCTCACCCATCCTCCCTCCAGTTCTTGGGGAATCCCAGCCCGGCACGCCCAGCCCCAGCTGGACAGGTTTGTATGGGGCTGGAATCAGCCTGGCAGCTTTTGTCCTAAGCAGGGCTTTTAATTCATTAAGAAATTAGCCCAGACAGCTCCCCGGGCTGGGGAGTGGGGAGGAAAACAGGAACAAAGAGGAATTGACCCCAGGGGATGGAGGGGAGGGAGAGGATCAAACACAGCTCTGCTCTCACTTCTGCTGCTGCCTGTTAACACATTTTTAGCCTAATTCCTGCCTTGGCCCCATGGACATTAATCCAATTTCTCTGCTTGGCTCAGACAAATAACACAGGGGCGCTCTTCCAGCGAGGGGGAAACCAAACCCAAGCTGCTGGAGAGCCTCGAAACATCCCACCACCCCCCAGCTAAAAGGGGGAAAATCACTCAGGCAGGGCGTGCGAGCGCCCAAACCCCGCGGAGCAGCAGGGCCGAGGAGCGAGCGGGTGACACGGGGTGGAGGGGACAGAGGGGACATTGCCACACTCACTGCAGGGGCCCTGGGCGGCCACCACGATGTTCTTCTGCTGGGTGCAGGCTCGGACGTGCAGCTCACACTCGCTGCCGTAGGTGTTGCCGTCGGTGCCGCAGACGGGCTGCGCCGAGGGCACGCACTCGGTGGGGCACACGCAGCGCCCCGTCTCCGCCTCGCAGATGGCACCGAACTGGCACTTGCCGCAGGGGTCTGTGCGGAGCAAGGTCAAAACTCAGCGTTAAAACGGCTCTGAAAGCGCTGCTGGCTCGCTGCGGGGCTGTCCGGGCTGCAGGTGAAGCTCGTTTTTGAGGGACGGCTTCTGCTCCTCAAGCCGGGGGTGAGGCAGCCACAGCTCCTCTGGCAGCCTCCCCACTTGTCTGTTACTGAATGCCTGTTATTAGGGAATATTTAGAATAGACTCGACAAGGTAAAGGCCTTGTCGAGCCCCTGAAGGGGGGAAATGATGCCTCAGGTTTTGGCTTTTCTATTTATCAGAATCTGTACTGACACCTCAGGTTTTGGCTTTTTTGTTTTTCAGAATCTCTACTGACACCTCAGGTTTTGGCTTTTCTATTTATCAGATTCTCCACTGATATACCTCAGGTTTTAGCTTTTCTATTTTTCAGATTCTCCACTGATGCCTCAGGTTTTGGCTTTTCTATTTATCAGGTTCTCCACTGATATACCTCAGGTTTTAGCTTTTCTGTCTTTCAGATCCCATGCTGCTTTCGTGTGTGGGTCTGAGCTTCACATTAAGGTTCACATTAGGTTTTTTTCCTGGGGGCACAGAAAAACCTTGCTTTTGTAAAAAAAAAAAAAAATCCCTCTCCAAGCAGCTCTCCCTCCTCCAGGAGACAGCAGCAAGCACCTCCCCTGACTCCTGGGTATTCACGGATTCATCCTCCCCTCCCAACACCTCCCTTCCCTCCCTGCCAGTCATTTCAGCAGGAATTTGGCTCCAAGGTGCTTTTCCTGCTTTTCTCTTGCACACAGCAGCTGCTGCCTTGGCATGGGGGAGGAGGAGGCACCAACCCCCTGCTCAGTTCCTGCTGTTGGCCTGGAGGTTTTTATTCTGGTCTGGAGGGTTTTAATCCCAGCCTGGAGGTTTTTATTCTGGTCAGGAGGTTTTTATCCTGGTTTTTATTCTGGACCTGTGTTTTTTATCCTGGCCTGGAGGTTTTTATCCCAGCCCGGAGGTTTTTATTCTGGTCAGGAGGTTTTTATCCTGGCCTGGAGGTTTTTTTCTTGGTTTTTATTCTGGACTTGTGTTTTTTATCCTGGCCTAGATGTTTTTATCCTGGCCTAGGTGTTTTTATCCTGGCCTAGAGGTTTTTATTTTAACAACAAAATAACCCCCCTGCCCAAATCTCACCACAGGGTCCTTTGTCCTTCACCCTGGTGTCCCTTTTGAGGACAATGGCCAACAACAACAACAACAACACAACAACCTCCAGCCAAATCTCACCACAGGGCCCCTTGTGCACGACCCTGATGTCCCTTCTGAGGTCACAGGCCACGAACAGCAACAAAACAACAACAAACCCCAAATCTCACCACAGGGCCCCTTGTCCTTGATGCTGACGTCCCTTTTGAGGACACAGCCACCTGCACCACCGCAATCCCAGCCTAAATCTCACCACAGGGCCCCTTGTGCTTGACCCTCAAGTCCCTCTGAAGGACCCGGGCCAACAACAACAACAAAACAACAACAAAACCCAAATTTCAACACAGGGCCTCTTGTCTTTCACCCTGACGTCCCTTTGGAGGACACAGCCACCACCAGCACCACCAACCCAAATGTCACCACAGGGCCCCTTGTTTTGCACTCTGATGCCCTTCTGAGGACACAGCCACCACCACAATCCCATCCCAAATGTCACCACAGGGCCCCTTGTCCCTGATGCTGACGTCCCTTTTGAGGGCACAGCCGCCACCACCACCACCACAATCCCATCCCAAATGTCACCACCGGGCCCCTTGTTTTGCACTCTGATGTCCTTTTGAGGACGCAGCCACCACCACCACCATAATCCCAGCCTGTCTCTCACTGCAACGCCCCTTGTCCTTGACCCTGATCTCTCTTTGAGGACAAAGCCACCACCAGCCCAAATTTCACCTCAGGGCCTCTCGCCCTTCACCCTGATGTCCCTTTTGTGGACACAGCCAACATCATCACCACCAGCACAATCCCAGCCCAAATCTCACATCAGGGCCTCTTGTCTTTCACCCTGATGTCCCTTTGAGGACACAGCCACCACCACCACCAGCTTCCCAGCCCAAATCTCACATCAGAGCCCCGTGTTTTGCACCCTGATGCCCCTTTGAGCCCACAACCAACACCACCAGCACCACCCCAACCCCAACTCTGGCCGGTGCCTCACATCAGGGCCCCTTGTGCCTGAGGCCGATGTCCCTTTGAGGACACAGCCACCACCAGCGCCACCACCAATAGCACAATCCCACCCCAAATCTCACCACAGGGCCCCTTGTCCTTGACCATGATGTCCCTTTGAGGACACAGCCACCACCACCAGCATCCCAGCCCAAATCTCACATCTGGGCCCCTTGTTTTGCACCCTGATGTTCCTTTTGAGCCCACAACCAACACCACCAGCACCGCCCCAGCCCCAAGCCCCAAGCCCGGCCGGTGTCTCACCGCAGGGCCCCTTGTGCCTGAGGCCGATGTCCCTCTGGAGCAGGCAGGCCATGGCGCGCAGCTCGCAGGGGTTGCCGTAGGTGCGCTGGTCGGTGCCGCACACGGGGTCGTAGCGGCCCTGGCACTGCTGCTGGCACTCGCACACGGCCTCCTGGTTCTTCACCACGCACGTGGCCCCGAAGGCGCACTCCACGCTCAGGCAGGGGCTGGGCGCGCCCAGGTCTGCGAGGGGACAGGGAGAGGCGCGGGTGGCTCGGGCGGGCGCTGGCACGGAGCGGGGCAGGACGTGCCCCGAGCCCTGGCGAGCGCGCGGCGCTGCCGGGCTCTGTCCCCGCCGTGCCCGGCTCGGCACGGCCCCCACGCAGAGGTGGCAGAGGTGAGGGACGGGCAGCAGGCACGGGAACGGGACTGCCAGCTCGGCCCCTGCCCGGAAACGGGAGCGGCAGCGGCACTGGCAGAACCTTGCACAAAGCTCCCGCAGGGAGGGCTCCCTTCCCTGGGATCCACACCCAGGGGTCACACTGCTCCCCAAAAAGCTCATGGGGTTCCCCAGGAGGAGCTGCCTGGGGAGGACACACTCGGTCTCACCACACTGCTCATCCCCCATGGCATCCTCTTCCCTCCTCTTCCCAGGGAGCTGCTGCGGGGCAGGATGGGGACATCCCGTGTCCTTCCCTGAGCCCAGCCCTCGGGAAGGGACTCCAGGGGTTGGGAATTCCCTGGCTGGAAGTAGCATTCCCTCTAAATCCATAAGCCCAGCCCAGCCCCCGGGGGATGTCCAGCGGTGACAAGGTGCCAGCAGAGAGCAGAGGCCGTGTCCCACTCCCTGCTGGCAGGGACGTCCCTGGGGCTCACCCCAGCTCCCAGCCAAGAACTCCCCCCAGCACCCAGGAGCCGACGAGGGGGTGGCCGTGCTGCTGGGGACAGAGCCAGCACTGGCCAGTGACCCTCTGGGACAAGGCAAGGACAGCACGGGTTTCACCTGTGCTGGACAGTGACAAGGACACAGGACAAGGACACAGGTGGGGACAGACAATGCAGCCCGGAGGAGATGGAGCAACAGCAGATACGGCACAGCCCGGGCAGCGAGGCAGAGAGCTGGGGAAGGTCCCTCGGGAGTGGCCCTGGGCACCTCCCCTGCCTGCAGCACAGTGGTGGCACCGCTGTGGCACACCTGTGCCAGGCAGCCTGGAACGGCCTGGACCGGGATCTACCTGCCTAGTCCCAGCCTAGAGCCAAGGGTCTGCAAAGGAACGGGGAGAGGGGGACAGCTCAGGCACAAGGACACAGCTCTGTCCCGAGCCCAGGCACAAGGACACAGCTCTGTCCCGAGCCCAGGCACAAGGACACAGCTCTGTCCTGAGATCAGGCACAAGGACACAGCTCTGTCCCGAGCCCAGGCACAAGGACACAGCTCTGTCTCGAGCCCAGGCACAAGGACACAGCTCTGTCCTGAGCCCAGGCACAAGGACACAGCTCTGTCCCGAGCTCAGGCACAAGGACACAGCTCTGTCCCGAGCTCAGGCACAAGGACACAGCTCTGTCCCGAGCTCAGGCACAAGGACACAGCTCTGTCCTGAGCCCAGGCACAAGGACACAGCTCTGTCCCGAGCCCAGGCACAAGGACACAGCTCTGTCCTGAGCCCAGGCACAAGGACACAGCTCTGTCCCGAGCTCAGGCACAAGGACACAGCTCTGTCCCGAGCCCAGGCACAAGGACACAGCTCTGTCCCGAGCCCAGGCACAAGGACACAGCTCTGTCCCGAGCCCAGGCACAAGGACACAGCTCTGTCCCGAGCTCAGGCACAAGGACACAGCTCTGTCCCGAGCTCAGGCACAAGGACACAGCTCTGTCCCGAGCCCAGGCACAAGGACACAGCTCTGTCCCGAGCTCAGGCACAAGGACACAGCTCTGTCCTGAGCCCAGGCACAAGGACACAGCTCTGTCCCGAGCCCAGGCACAAGGACACAGCTCTGTCCCGAGCTCAGGCACAAGGACACAGCTCCAGCTCTGTCCCCAACATCCCTGCAGCTCTGAGCTCTTCCCAAGGACCAGGAATTGCTCCCCAGGGTGTTGCCCCCATGTTTGTTTCCCGTTTTTGTCCCCTAACCATGTCCCCCCAACAGAGAGACACCGATTCCATGGGGAAATTCCCTCTGGTCAGAGTTTTCCTGGGCATGAAGAAAAGATAATCCCTGGTTTGAGATCCAGGCTCGCCCTGGTGCCTTGGGAATGGGAGTGGGAGCACAGGGAGGGGCCAGCCCTGGAGGAGAACCCAGCCCTGACACTGCCTGTCCATCTCCACTGGAGATGCAGCACGTGCAATTCCCAAATCCCAGCCTGGAGTAGCTCACACGCAGCCTTGGGCACCTCCAGACATCTCTGGGGGGTTTGGCACCAATTTTGCTATGGGTGGGGGCAACGAAGACCGGCTGAGCTGGGCTTTCATCCAGACTTGCTTTGATTCCTGGCCCTGCTCCATCCTGCAGGGAGGGAAACTGAGGCACAGGGCAAGCCAAACTCTCTTTCTGCACCCTGGGTGATTCCAGAGCGTGATGTGAGCTGGATCAGGACTTGCTGCTGAGCCTGGATTGCTCCAGACCAGGCTTGGAGCGACCTGGGGTAGCGGGAGGTGTCCCTGCCTGTGGCAGGGGGGTGGAGCTGGATGATAATTTAAAATCATTCCCACCCAAACCATTCCATGGTTCCGAACGACATCTAAGCAAGCCCAGGGAATCCCAGATTCTGAGAATACCCAGGGAATACCGAGCTCTCCTGCCAGCCCAGCTGGGCTTCGAAGAGGCACTGAACCCATCAGTTCATGCCTGGGACACCCAGCGAGCTCCAGCATGGCGCCACAGGGAAACGTTCCCAGGGAAGAGCCAATTCCGAGCCTGGGAGAGGGAGCTGGGATCCCGGAGGGGCTCCTAGCCCTGGGCTAGCACAGGGTACAAGCAGGACACACAGCCCACCTGGGGATGCCCATGGGAAGGCACTGAACCCATCAGTCCATGCCTGGGACACCCAGCGAGCTCCAGCACGGCTCCACGGGGAAACATTCCCAGGGAAGAGCCAGTTCCAGCTCCTCCGAGCCTGGGAGAGGGAGCTGGGATCCCTGAGGGGCTCCTAGCCCTGGGCTAGCACAGGGGACAAGCAGGACACACAGCACAGCTGGGGCAGCACAGCTGGGGCAGCACGGGGAGAAGTGCCGCAGCCCCGGGCAGGAGGAGCTGGGGAAGCCAGGGGGGTGAGCTGGGAGCAGGAGGAGAGGGGAAAATCAACCAGGAGCAGTCCAGAGTGATGCAGCAGCCCCGGGGGGCGGCTGGCTGAGGAGTGGGGGGCTCCCAGCACCCACCTCTGCTCCCACTCTCCTTTGCCTGGAGGGCACAGCGAGCATCAATTTCCACTCCAGCAGGGTTTGGGGCCAGGGATGGGACAAACCCCAGGGCAAGCTCTCCATCCTGGGGGGGCTCTCAGGCCAAACTAGAGAGAGGTGGGAGCAGTGAGAGGAGGCCAGGAGAGGCCCTGGCCACGGAGGAGGGGCAGAGGCGAGCTCCCAGCAGAGGTGTCCGGGCAGGGAGCAGGAGGGTGGTGCCAGGACAGAATTCCTTCCTCCACACAGGCAACACTGTAAAACACAAGACACAGACGAAACAGGAAAGAGAGAGAGAGAGAGAAAGAGAGGACAGCAGAGAGAAGAAAAGACAGATGCAACTACAGACACCTTCCTTTCTTCCTTCCTTCCCTCCTGGCCACTTCAGCCTCATCCCATCCCTTCTTTCTCAGCTGCAGCACCCAGAAGGATTCAAAACAAGAAATTTGATGATGAATGCTTATGAAGAATTATTATTTTACCAATTGAAATTGCAAAACTTGTTTTTGAATGAAGACCTGAGCTGAAAACAAACAAACAAGCGAGCTCTTAACAGCTAGCTACAAAATAGAAATTCCTGTGTGATGTGTTTTTCAAATGTTCTTCTAATCACCTTCTTCTCTCTTAATGGCTTGGATGGTTTTGTTTGGCTTTGCCTCCCTGGCCTGGCTGCTGGAAAAGGCAGGAGAGCTCAGGGTTTGTCAGGCAGGCGCTTGTGAGGGGTTAAAATGCTGCCAAGCCCTTCCCCAGCTCTGCATTCCCACAGCTCCCAGGCACGGATGAGCTCCCCAGCTCCCAGCTCAGAGCTTTTCCTTCTCCTTTCCAGAGCTGACAGGGCTAAAAAAAATCTGCTCACACCTCCTGGGGATGGGCTCCAGGACTGCCTGGAGCTGCCACAGGCACTCTGCAACCCCAGTTTTGGCAGACAAAGCCCCGGTTTTGATCCATTCCCCCGTTTTTAGCTCCTGTCCCACCAGGATGCAGCTCCTGGAAGCAGATGTGTGCCGGGCAGGAGGGAGGGGAGCTGGGAGGGATCTGAAATCAAGGAGAGGGAGGTGGAGAGAGGAATGGCAGGTGCACCAGGAGCACATCCTGCTGCTCCTGGCCTTTTTCCACGGAACACATTGGAAATGATGCGAGGCTGACGCTCAGAGCAGCACGAATTCCCTGCTCATCCCAGAAATTTGGGAATTTTCAGCCCCTCAAGGAGGCACAGGGGAGGGTTTGAAGAGAGCCCAGGGAGCCAGGGCTGCAAAAAATCCCCCACCATGGGATCACAGCCCTTCCCACTGGGAAAACCTGGGGAACTGACTCCCAGCCATCCCCCACCAGGAACACAGAGAAATGGATGCTTAAAAATAACAGCTGTGATTATTCCGAGTGGGATTTTGGGAACCTGGCAAATTCTTTTCCAGCAGCTGGGTCTGGCAGCCTCAAAAGCCTCCAGCAGGAGCACGAAGCCAACAAAACACATCCCCAAGGTGGGATTCTGATTGCCAAGCACTTCAGGAGGCTCAACCCAGCTGATACCTGATCAAACATCAGCTTAAAAGAACAGGACGCAGTTCCGGAGGTGGGAAAACCCAAACTGAGCTGAAATGAACAACTTGTAACTCATCCAAATCAGAGCAGGGGCTGCTTTAACCTCCTTCACTTCCCGGGGGAGAGCCTTACACCTGGACACTCCCAGCATCCTAAGGATCCAAAGCCCCATCCTATCCCATCCTCCTGAGAAAGGTCCATTGGGGAGCTTCTCCTAGAGACGAGACAAAGACACGGTGAGAGCTCCAGACAGGACACAGAGGGAAGAATTCCCGGCGGAGAGAAGCAGGCAGGCATGGAAAGGAGAGCATGGCAGGGGTTTGGAGACTGGCACTACCCTGGGAGGAGCAATGGATGGCATGGATTGAAGGGAGCGTGGTGGGGAGGGAGAGAAACCAGCAGGAGGTCACAGACACTTGGATCAGACACGGACGGGTGTCCCCCGTGTCACACAGCAGACAGAGACAGGACCAGGACAGCGAGACGTGCACACAGCAGGGCTGCTGGAAGGACAGAAACACGGGGCCAGGGACGTTCCAGGCTGCTGCACGCCAGGCTCAGCCCCTGGCTGGCTCAGTGGGCATCCATGTGCCGCCTCTCAGCGTGCCACCCTGCCCGGAGCAGCTGGGGAGGGCCAAGGGTGGGTGAGGGGATCAGCATTCCCAGAGGAGAGCGGGGACCAGCATCCCCATGGGACAGGGGGGACCAGAATCCCTGAGGGATGAGAGAGACCAGCATCCCTGCAGGACAGTTTGGGGACTGACACCTCCATGGGGCAATCTGGGGACCAGCATCTCTGTGGGACAGCATCCCCATGGGACAATTTGGGGTCTGACATCCCTGCAGGACAACCTGGGGACCACCATCCCTACAGTACAACTCAGGGACCACCACCCCACCAGGACAACTCAGGGACTGCCACCCCTGCAGCACCAGAGGGACCAGCATCCCTGCAGGACAACTTGGGGACCACCATCACTGCAGGACAACATCCCCGTGGGACAACTTGGGGACCACCACCTCTGCAACAACTTGGGGACCACCACCCCTACAGGACAACATTCCCATGGGACAACTTGGGGACCACCATCCCTGCAGGACAACTTGGGGACCACCATCACTGCAGGACAACATCCCCGTGGGACAACTTGGGGACCACCACCTCTGCAACATCTTGGGGACCACCATCCCTACAGGACAACTTGGGGACCACCATCCCTGCAGGACAACATCCCCATGGGACAACTTGAGGACCACCATCCCTACAGGACAACTTGGGGACCACCACCCCTACAGGACAACTTGGGGACCACCATCCCTGCAGGACAACATCCCCGTGGGACAACTTGGGGACCACCATCCCTGCAGGACAACTTGGGGACCACCACCCCTACAGGACAACTTGGGGACCACCATCCCTGCAGGACAACATCCCCGTGGGACAACTTGGGGACCACCATCCCTGCAGGACAACTTGGGGACCACCATCCCTACAGGACAATATTCCCATGGGACAACCTGGGGACCGCCATCCCTACAGGAGAACATCCCTGTGGGACAACTTGGGGACCACCACCCCTGCTGACAGCATCCCTGTGGGACAACTTGGGGACCACCACCCCTTCAGGACAACTTGGGGACCGCCACCCCTTCAGGACAACCTGGGGACCACCACCCCTCCATGACACCATCTCCACGGGACAACCCGTGGCCCACCACCCCCTGGCCCCCCCCGGCCCGCGGGCGTCCCGGCGCTCACCGCAGGGCCCGCTGTGCCGCACGGGGACGCTGGCCTGCTGCAGGCACTCGGCGCGGCGGCGCTGGCAGTCGCTGCCGTAGGTGCGGCCGTCGCGGCCGCACAGGGGCCGGAAGGCGCCGTCGCAGGCGATGCGGTCGCAGGAGCAGCGCGCGGCCCCGCGCCGGTTCAGGCACACGGCGTTGAACTTGCACTCGTCCTTGCACTGGTCTGCGGTGGGGACAGGGACAGCAGGGCTCACACCCGCCCCAAACACCGCAGGACGGTGTTTAGTATTTTTAAAAAATATTGTTTAATATTATGTGATAAATTTAATGAATTTTATAAATATAAATATAAATATAAATATAAAATATAAATACAAATACAAATACAAATATAAATATGCCATAATAATAGGTTCATAATAGTATTAATAATAATAATGATGATATAGGTTCTGTACTGATGCTTAACATTTTAATTTTGTATTTTTCAGGATCTGTACATGTGCCTTAAATTTTGGCTCTTATATTAATATAGAGTGTAATATAATAAACAATATTAATTGTACATTATAGGTAATATGCATAATTATGCATTATAATTATACAAAATACATAATGTGTATTATATACTTATTATGTGTATCTATATAAGGCATTATGTAATTATGCATTATAATTATACAAAATACATAATGTGTATTATATATTTATTATGTGTATCTATATAAGGCATTATGTGTATCTATATAAGGCATATATAAGGCATAATATATGATTAATATATTATATATAATTTATATTGTATATAATATACTATGATTAATATATTAGGTAACGTATCATTTACATATTATACATTTATATATTTATATATCATGTAATTCTATTTTTATATGTTTAATTTATGCTATATATCATAGATTATAAGTAATATATATATATTGTATGATATATATTGTATGATATATAGCATACAACAGATTTTATGCTATATATCATACAACAGATTAAAATATAATATATAAAAATATTATATATCAAATATTATATATATAATTATATATGTATAAAATTATATATATAATAAATATATATAAAATAAAATATATAAAATAAAATATATAAATAAAATAGATCTAAAATAAAATAGATATAAAATAAAGATATAAATAAAAATAAAATATATAAAATAAAATATATAAATAAAATAGATCTAAAATAAAATAGATATAAAATAAAGTAGATATAAAATAAAATAGATATAAAATAAAATAGATATATATACTCAAATATTAAGATACTATACTGTACTATTAATATATTATATATTATACAATAGATATAAAATACAATATATATAAAATGTAATACATAAAAATAAAACAGATATAAAATAAAAAGATATAAAATAAAACATAAATAAAATAGACATAAATATATTACGTATTCATATATTAATATACTAAAGAATATATTAAAAAGAACACATTAATATAATTAACTAAGAACTACAACTATTCTAAAAAGAATGCAGCCTCTAGCCTCTGTTCTAGGCAGCCTCTTTAGGCACCACGGAGAGAGGAGGAGGAGGAGGAGGAGGAGGAGGAGGAGGAGGAGGCACTCACCCTGCTGCTGGCACTGCCCCGAGCGCACCTTCTGGATGTCCATGCCCCGGATGGCCCCGGAGCGCCCCATGGCGCACTCGCTCTCGTAGGTGACGCCGTCGTCGCCGCACACCGGGTCCCTGCCCGGGGGACAGCCCTCGGGCCGGGGCAGCAGCTCTGCCCGCCGCGTCCGGGGGTTCACCCGGCACACGCGGCTCGGCTCGCTCGGCACGGCCTGGCACGGGTCTGGGGACCGAGGTGGCCCAGGAGTCACTGCCTGCCCTCTGGCACCGTCACTCCCTGCCCACATCGGAGCTTCCCAGGTTCTGCTCCTTCCCTCTGGGGGCCCCAAGAGCCCCCAAACCTTCCCTTGTGCCCCGGGACTCACTCCTGCCCAAATCAGAACTTCCCAGGTTCTGCTCCATCCCTGCACAGCCCCAAGAGCCCCCAAACCTTCCCTTGTGCCCCGGGACTCACTCCTGCCCAAATCAGAACTTCCCAGGTTCTGCTCCATCCCTGCACAGCCCCAAGAGCCCCCAAACCTTCCCTTGTGCCCCGGGACTCACTCCTGCCCAAATCAGAACTTCCCAGGCTCTGCCCCATCCCTGCACAGCCCCAAGAGCCCCCAAACCTTCCCTTGTGCCCCGGGACTCACTCCTGCCCAAATCAGAACTTCCCAGGCTCTGCCCCATCCCTGCCAGGCCCCAAGAGTCCCCAAACCTTTCCTTGTGCCCCGGGAGTCACTCCTGCCCAAATCAGAACTTCCCAGGTTCTGCCCCATCCCTGCACAGCCCCAAGAGCCCCCAAACCTTTCCTTGTGCCCCGGGACTCACTCCTGCCCAAATCAGAACTTCCCAGGTTCTGCTCCATCCCTGCACAGCCCCAAGAGCCCCCAAACCTTCCCTTGTGCCCCGGGAGTCACTCCTGCCCAAATCAGAACTTCCCAGGTTCTGCTCCATCCCTGCCTGGCCCCAAGAGCCCCCAAACCTTCCCTTGTGCCCCGGGACTCACTCCTGCCCAAATCAGAATTTCCCAGGTTCTGCTCCATCCCTGCACAGCCCCAAGAGCCCCAAAACCTTCCCTTGTGCCCCGGGAGTCACTCCTGCCCAAATCAGAACTTCCCAGGCTCTGCTCCATCCCTGCCTGGCCCCAAGAGCCCCAAAACCTTCCCTTGTGCCCCGGGAGTCACTCCTGCCCTCTGGCACGGCCACTCCCTGCCCAGATCACGCCCTGCTCACCGCAGGGGCCATCGAACTTCTTGAAGACGTTCTCCTGCTTGTCGCAGGCGTGCTTGTTGAGGTGGCACTGGCTGCGGTAGTCGCGGCCGTCGCTGCCGCACACGGGGCTCTCGGGAACGCCGCTGCATGACGAGGGACACACGCACTTGGCCACCTGGCCGTCAGGGGAGGGGACGCAGGTGCTGCCAAAGCTGCATGTCACCTCTGCACAGGGGTCCTTGGAGCCTGGGGGGCACAGGAGGGGACACGGGTGAGAGCATGGCACGGGTGAGAGCGTGGCACGGGATGTCCCGTTCCTCCTGTGGAATAACCCAAATATATCCCGATATCCCCCAAATCCATCCCTCCTAAAGCCCCAGTCCAGCCGTAATGGAGCATGGGAGACAGAGGAGGGGACACGGCTGAGAGCATGGCAAGGGTGAGAGCGTGGCACGGGATGTCCCGTTCCTCCTGTGGAATAACCCAAATATATCCCGATATCCCCCAAATCCATCCCTCCAAATGCCCCAGTCCAGCAGCAATGGATAATTTTCCGCAGCTTCACTGGATTCTTGGAGCCTGAGGGACAGAGGAGGGGACACAGCACAGGTGAGAGCTTGGCACAGGACGTGCTCCCATTCCTCTTGTGGAATAACCCAAATATATCCCAATATCCCCCAGATCCATCCCTCCAAATGCCCCAATCCAGCAGCAAAGGATAATTTTCCATCATTTTCCCATAATTTCTCCATCATTTTCCCACCGTTTCTCCATCATTTTTCCATCACTTCCCCACCATTTCTCCATCATTTTCCCATCACTTCCCCACCATTCCTCCTCCTCATCACACTCTGCTGACCCCCAGGGCAGCGCCGATGATCCCCGCAGCGCCCCCAGCCCCGTGCCCACCCCTCCAGCCGTGCCCCGACGTGTCCCTGCCCACCCTGGGGACACGCCGGCGTCCCCCACTCACCGCAGGGTCCCTTGCTGACCACCTTGATCCTCCTCTGCTGGTTGCACTGGGCCCTGTCCAGCTCGCACTCGTTGCTGTAGGTGGAGTGGTCGGAGCCGCACACCGGGGCCACCACGGGGGCACAGGGACCCTTCCGGCACACGCACGAGGCCTGGCCCGGCTCCGAGGGGCTGCGCTCGCACACGGCCCCGAAGCCGCACAGCATCCCCCGGCAGCCTGCGGGCACGGGGACAACCGTGGGCATGGGGACACACAGGGGGCACGGGGACACACACAGCATCCCCCGGCAGTCTGCGGGCATGGGGACACACAGGGGGTATGGGGACACACAGGAGGCACGGGGACACACACAGCATCCCCCGTCAGTCTGCGGGCATGGGGACACACAGAGGGTATGGGGACACACAGGGGGCACGGGGACACATGTCCCCAAACCTTCACAGCATCCCCCAGCACCCTGCGGGCATGGGCACATCCCGTGGGCATGGGGACACACACGTGGGGGTCACCAAACCCACACAGCATCCCCCGGCAGCCTGCGGGCACAGGGACACACAGGGGGCATGGGGACACACACGTGGGGGTCACCAAACCCACACAGCATCCCCTGGCACCCCATGGACACAGGGACATCCTAGTGGGCATGGGGACACACAAGGGGCACGGGAACATCCTGTGGGCATGGGCACATCCCACAGGCACGGGGACACACACGTGGGGGTCACCAAACCCACACAGCATCTCCTGGCACCCCATGGACACAGGGACATCCTAGTGGGCATGGGGACACACAGGGGGCACGGGAACATCCTGTGGGCATGGGCACATCCCACGGGCACGGGGACACACACGTGGGGGTCACCAAACCCACACAGCATCCCCCGGCAGCCTGCGGGCACGGGGACACACAGGGGGCATGGGGACACACACGTGGGGGTCACCAAACCCACACAGCATCTCCTGGCACCCCATGGACACAGGGACATCCTAGTGGGCATGGGGACACACAAGGGGCACGGGAACATCCTGTGGGCATGGGCACATCCCACGGGCACGGGGACACACACGTGGGGGTCACCAAACCCACACAGCATCCCCCGGCACCCTGCGGGCACGGGGACATATGGGGGCACAGGGATACACACACAGGAGGCCCCAAACCTTTCCCTAAAATCCAATTTCCTCCTTCCCTGGGACAGCTCCATCCAGTCCTTGAGGTGTTCCCTGCCCCAGTGCCCCCCAGTGCCCCCTCCCAGGGCACCCCACGGGTCAGAACCAGAGCCTGACCTAAGGGAAAAGAGGAATCCTAAAATCAAACCCCTCATTTACACTTCCGTTCCCGGGCGTTTGCCTTTGACTGCCTGGAGACTCACAAGATAAATCCCATAAATCCCGGGAAATCAAAAGGAAAAGGATTCTCCTCGTCTCCTGCCCGAGCATGAGATAAATCCCGGGAAATCAAAAGGAAAAGGATTCTCCTCCTCTCTCGCCCCAGCACGAGATAAATCCCGGGAAATCAAAAGGAAAAGGATTCTCCTCCTCTCCTGCCCCAGCACAAAATAAATCCCGGGAAATCAAAAGGAAAAGGATTCTTCTCCTTTCCCACCTCAGCACAAGATAAATCCCATAAATCCTGGGAAATCAAAAGGAAAAGGATTCTCCTCCTCTCCCACCCGCGATCTAAAGGGATTCATCATTTTTCTGAAGAGCTCGGGATGGAGTCTGAGCTGCTCATTCCCTCTCTTTGAGGATTTTTAAAATGCAGATGAGGTGTAAAAATTCCGGGGGAATGGGAATTGTGGGATTCAGCCCGAGGGAAGGAGCTGGGGAGTGGGAAGGGAGCTGGCTCAGAGAGGAAGGGAAGGGAAAAGGGAGGAAAAAGGGGAGGAAACAAAAGGGGGGAGAAGGGGTGGGGGGAAAAGAAGGAGAGGAAAAGGCAGGGAAAAAAGACAGGAAAAAAAGGGGGAAAAACGAGAAAAGGGGTGGGGAAAAGGTGGGGGGAAATCAGGAAAAAAGGCAAGGGGAAAAAAGGTGGAGAAAAGAAGGGGAAAGGTGGGAAGAAAGGTGGGGAAAAGGCAAGGGGAAAAAGGTGGAAAGGTGGGGGAAAAGGGTAGAAAGGTAGAAAAAACCACAGGGAAAAGGGGGAAAAAGGAGCATTTAAAAGGGGGAAAAGAGGATAAAAAATGGGGAAGAAAGGGAATCCATGCAATAAGTGGTGCCAGGCCCTCCCCATCCTCCCAGGAAAGAATTCCTTCCTCTAAAGCTCCCTTTTTCACTTTGAAAAGTGAGAAGCAGCCCTGAGGTGCCAAGGGAAGAGCTGGGCTGCTCCCCACCATGCCCAGGGCTGCCCAGGGCACTTTTTGGGCTCCACAAAGTTAATTCTTCACTTAAAGTAAAAATCCACTTCAGATTTCAATGAAATGGTTTAAATGATTTTGTTTGTTGTTTACTCACACAGGTGAAAGACGTTGTTTTAACCTGTTTAATCTGCTGAAATTTACTGTGCCCAAAAATGCTTCTATTGGCAAAAAACAAAAACTTGTGCCCAAAAGGGGCAGCGGGAACGGCAGGGCTGGGCATTAATTAATTTGGGGTGGGCATTAATTAATTCGGGGTGGGCATTAAATTGGGGCGGGGCATTAATAATTTGGGCAGGGCATTAATTAATTTGGAGTGGGGCATTAACAATTTGGGAAGGGCATTAATTAATTTGGGGTAGGGCATTAATTAATTTGGGCTAGGCATTAATAAATTCAGGCTGGGCGAGGTGCCCGTTGCCATGGAGAGCAATTAATTAATTAATTCGGGCTGGGCTGGCACTGCTGGCTCCTGTCCCCCAGCCCTGTCCTGCTCATTAATATTCAAATATTC